>NW_024081838.1:149193-506651 GCF_003009895.1 Hyaena hyaena
GTAGTTTCCTGATTTGTTCATTTTAGCCACTCTGACTGGCGTGAGGTGGTATCTCAGTGTGGTTTTGGTTTGTATTTCCCTGATGAGTAGGGATGCTGAGCATCATTTCATGTGTGTGTTGGCCATCTGGATGTCCTCTTTGGAGGAGTGTCTGTTCATATCTTCTGCCCATTTCTTCACTGGGTTGTTTGTTTTTATGGGTGTGGAGTTTGGTGAGTTCCTTGTAGATTCTGGATATCAACCCTTTATCTGATATGTCATTTGCAACTATCTTTTCCCATTCCGTTGGTTGCCTATTAGTTTTCTGGGTTGTTTCCTTTGCCGTGCAGAAGCTTTTAATCTTGATGAGGTCCCAATCGTTTATTTTTGCTCTTCATTCCCTTGCTTTGGGGGATGTGTCAAGTAGAGGTTGCTGCGGTGGAGGTCAAGGAGGTTGTTTCCTGCTTTCTCCTCTAGGATTTTGATGGTTTCCTGTCTCACATTCAGGTCCTTTATCCATTTTGAGTTTATTTTTGTGTATGGTATGAGAAATTGATCTAGTTTCATTGTTCTGCATGTTGCTGTCCAGTTCTCCCAACACCATCTGTTAAAGAGGCTGTGGTTAAGACTTTTTTTTAACATTTATTTATTTTTGAGAGATAGAGAACACAAGCAGGAGAGGAGTAGAGAGAAAGAGGGAGACACAGAATCCAATCAGGCTCCAGGCTCTGAACTGTCAGCACAGAGCCTGATGCAGGACTCAAACTCAAGAACCATGAGATCATGACCTGAGTAGAATTCAGATGCTTAACTGGCTGAGCTACCCAGGTGCCCTGCAGTCAAGAAGTTTTTAACTATCTCCATTTGCTTTCAATATTACTTTTTCTTCAAGAACATCTATAGGCTGTAGGTATATGTGCTCCTTCCACTGCTTCGTCTAGTGCTTTAGTTTTCTATTTAGCTCTGTGACTAACAGGATAATTTCATGGAATATACAGCCTTTTAAATAAAATTATTTCTCCTATCATATTATCTTTCCCTAGCTGAACATAATTTTTGTAGATGTGTAGCTTTAAAGGACAGCATATAAGTCCACAGCATTGTTTTCTGACTTAAACTGTATAAACAATAGCTTTTGTTGTAGACTGTTGCTCTAGTATATACTATGTGGTATAAAACTCTGTATTCACAGGATTAAGAACATTCTATTCGTTGTCAATACTGAATATTTAATGCTGAATAGCTTAGATAGCAACATGTCAATACCTAAATTTACACTACTATTAAAGAGGTAAGATAGTAAAACTAAGCGAACTACTTTATAATTTAGCCATTTTATTAAAAACCAAAATGTCCAGGGGCTCCTGGGTGGCTTAGTCGGTTAAGCGTCCGACTTTCGCTTAGGTCATGATCTCGCAGTTCGTGGGTTCGAGCCCCAAGTCGGGCTCTGTGCTGACTGCCAGCTCAGAGCCTGGAGCCTATTTCAGAGTCTGTGTCTCCCCCTCTCTCTGACCCTCCCCTGCTCACGCTGTCTCTCTCTCTCTTTCTCTCTCCTAGAAAAAAACAAACAAACAAACAAAAAACTAAAAACCAAAATGTCCAGTGCCATTTTAGTCTGTTTCATTTGGAGGTAGACAAAACACAAATTTTTGAAACCAGAGATTTAGACTCTGCCACTTATTAGCTCTGTGATTCAGAGGTTGTTTGTTTTTTTGTTTGCCTTTTTAATCTATAAAGTGAAGATAATGAAACCCATTTTATAAATTTAATTTTAAAAATATAGTAGTTCCTATCACCTATATGTGTGTATGTATAATTTGACTTGAATAATAAAGCATATTTTATATTATTCCTAACATAATGCTAGAGCAATGGTAAACGGATCATCCTAGATTCAAAAAAAACAAGAAACAGGTCTCAAGTGTTTAATTTTTTTTTCTCTTTATGTGATTGATTAACACTATGATTTTATGTTTCTGGCAAAAACTGTGAAGGGTCTGAGATTTCACCCTGTTTCCAAGCTCACAAATCAGCCTGCCGCTGTTTCCCAGGCACTGGCAAAAGACATGAGACTCCTGGGTCAGAGATAAACAACTTTATTATTTACAGCAATAGCAGTAGGCATACTACCAGCATTTGCACTGGTTCACTGAATCCCAGTTCCCACAGGGTGATGTGAAGAGAGCTAGGTGACACTTGTATACTTAGTGGTTTGTGTTTCAGTAGAGCAGTTCTGAGCTTAGGGAGTTTGAATGTTTTATAATGGGCAGTGAGCATGCCTGCCCTTTGCTCTAGAGAGAGACATTATTTTCATTATACTGGACAAAACTTTCTCATTTCTCCAGAGTGAGACACCATCTCTATCTTTCAATGCTATCTACTATATAAATATCTCTGAAAAAGTAGTTCAGAACAAAGATTGTCAGTGCCTCTGTTTGGAGAATGTACAGAAATGTGAAAGATGTGTGGAGAAGTGTCTCCCAGCAGCTTCAGAGAAGAGTACCTGACAAGTTCTAGCTCTGAAGTTTAATCAATGTGTAATTCTGAGCCAGACTTAAAGCCGAGTTGTGCTTCAGTTTTCTTGCCTATGAAAATATAATGTTTGGCAATGAATAATAATGCTGAGATTCCATGATTCCACTGTGTCTTTTTTTCATTCAGATATGCTGTCTTGGGCTTTATCTTAAGCAGTAGGTAGAGACAGGGATGCTAAGAGAGGAGGGCTGACTACTGGTGAATGTGGTTCGAACCCTGCACGTGTAGCAGGACAGAGTTTGGGCCAGAGATAGAGGAGTGATTGAAGGCAGCACGTAATACTAACACAGTCTGTTCCGTTCCATTCCAAACAAAATGTACCTGCCATTAGACTTGTGACTCACTTTGAAAGGCACAAATCCGTGGACTTTTACTGGCTAGCACAGAGATTTATTTTTACCTTGCCATTTAATGCTTTGCCTTGGGGGAAAAAAAAAAGTTGTTTAACTTTTAGTTGACCCAAACTTCTGGCTAATGTTTTTGTTGCTTTTTAGTAAGTTTGCTTTTTTAGATAAAAAGAATTTCTTTCCCATACTTGAAATAGAGACACAAAACATCAGAGAACAGTTTTACTTGGGTTATGAGTTTTTTGTTTTTTTTTAATGTAGCATCACCATCCAACAGACCCTGGTTAGAAGTGTGCCAGATTTTTGGCCATTACTCATTCTTTCCAGTAGTTTTATCTTAGCCCTGAGCATTGGCATTCATGTGAAGCTCAAAATGTACCCAGACTTGATGCAAAGGCCACATTTTGAACACTTTAGGACCTGTGTCCTCATTTTTATAGTAACATATAGTACAGAAAGAGAAAAGAAAACAATACAAGATTAATCTTTTGTTGTATCTAAATAAGGCTGGACTTTAAAAAATCATAGATGTGAGGTGCCTGGGTGGCTCAGTTGGTTAAACATCCGACTGTGGCCCGGGTTATAATCTCATTGTTTGTGAGTTACAGCTCCACGTCGGCTCTGTGCTGACAGCCCAGAGCCTGGAACCTGCTTCAGATTCTGTGTCTCCCTCTTCCTCTGTCCCTTCCCTGCTAGCATTCTGTCTTGCTCTCTCTCAAAAATAAATTAAAAGCATTTAAAAAAATTTTTTAAATCATAGATGTTTACTACCAAATATAAAACATATGTTTAAAATAACATACTTGAAATTATTTTTAAACATTGATCAAAAATACTTATTTATCTCACATGGCAATGATGCTTCTTTTTAATACTCCAGGTCTAAAAATTCCTACTTGTCATATGATGTCAGTGGACTATTGCCAGTGAAACAGCTAGCTTAGCTTGGATTTAAATGAAGCAACATGGAAATTGTCAATGCTTAATACCACTTGAGGATTTTTATTGCTTTCATTTTTTTCTCTCCCCTCTGCTATAACTTGGAGGAATACTCTCCTTCAAACAAGAATACAAGGAGTGAGGACATTCCCATTATTGAAGATTGGGGACTTGTGTCTACAAAGCAATCGAGCAAACTTTGAGAGAAAGGCCAGTTTGCTTAGTCTGTGTCCTTTCAAATACTGACACCCCTGCTCTGTGTCTCTTGTGTGTTCCTTCATGTTTCTGTCTTTCCAAAGAGTTCCACCTCCTGTCCTATACATGATTATATCCTTTATGCAAAACATCCTTTCCGCAGGTAAAACTCATCTCTTTAGTATGACTGACTTCAGCTAGGTGATAGCAGAAAGTAAGCTGATGGAACTAATTCAGACTAAATTACACCCTTACCCTGGTCATAAGCCTCTTAGATGTATTTGCATTTTTATAAAAGAAGCTTGCAAAGCCAATGAATTTCTAATTGGTAGAATTTCTGGAAGTGCATTCAAATTCCCATTCACTTCATCTGTAAGCCGTCCACTTCCAAAGCTACTTGTTTCGATCTACTTTCTCTATCTGTACCATGACCAGTCTAGTTCAAGCCAACATTCTCTCCTAAACTCCCCCTTCCTTTCTTGACCCTGAAAAATCCACTCCATTACTGAGACTAAAGCCAAAGTTATCTTCCCTCATCCCTTTCATAAATAAAACAAGTTTATTAGACCTCCTCAGAGCAATCTAAACAGTGAGGCCCAGGTAACTGGCTCTCTGATGCTCTGACGTGATCCAAGGTTAGATTTTATCTAGAAGAGAAGTCAGACACCCAAATGTTGTGACTTAAATAAATTCATAGCAAATTCAGAAGCTTGAGAGGTCAAATAACCTACACATTTTCAGACATGGGCTGTTATCAGTTTGGTTTCTAAGAAGAGAAGAGGAGGTGAAGACGTGGACAAGTACAAGGCAGTACCACGTGGCGTCACTCAGAGGTCCCTCAGCAATGTTGCGGTGCTGGAAACTTAGGGAAAGTTCCCTCCTCTCTCTCACCCCCGTGAAGTCCAGTTACTGCACAGTGGTCCTTCTCCCACCCCTGATCCCTGCACTTGTCTATGCTCCTTCCCTTCGCAACAGGTTTGCGTTTCCCTAAAGCCCTTGTGACTTCAGCTTCCGTTTTCCTCACAGAACAACTTTCTAACCCCTGAGAACAATGATGCTGAGTTTTCTGCGAAAACCTTTTAATCTATGGACCTGGGAGGGATCACTAGCATCTCCTGGCTCCTCCTCCTTACTGTCATCTACTGACATCCTGATCATTCAACATATTCTGTAAGGAAATTGTTGCCCAGTTTAACTTCTTCCTCTCCACGTCAAATCTGCCAGCATGCCTGTCAGATTTGACGTCCATGCCGATGACCTTTCATCGTCCTAACCTCACAGCTCTTTGTTGTTATCAAGCCATGACTTTCATTTCTCATCAACTTCAGCCAGCAAGCTGCATCACACAGACTTACCGCATCTTGGAAAGATTCAGTCTTCCTGGTGTTTTCACTTCCTCAATGCCAGAGGCTGGAGCCTTCTCTAAGTCTGTCAGCCATTTTTGGTCACAATTCCATCCTTACCAAGCCTGGACCACTTAGTCTGCCACTTGAAATATTTCCCTACAAGCACTCACAACATTGTATTTTTCTTCCACACCAGCCCTTAAGGCATCAGTTATAGAAAAATCCTCTGCTTCTACACAACAAACACTGGAGGAAATCACAAGAGTTTGATGGTTTCTGTTTTTGTTTTTGTTTTTCCTGAGGATGTCTTCTTCACTTGCTAAAATGGAAAAAAAAATCATACTACTTTGCAACTGTCAGCTCACCCATCACTGCTCCCACAGCTGGCTGGTGGCCCCTGAAGCAGCCTGTCCTAATTTCTCTCTAAAATACTTATGAAAACACACACACACACACACACACACACACACACACACATTTCAAAACTGTTCCTAGCATGTGCATTGCAGATATAGGAGGAATTTCCAGACATTCTAAGGCTGATGGAAGTAAATTGTAGTTCTTAATGCTCTGTTCAATTTTGTATAGCTAGAGAAGATCTTCTTCGTCCTTGGTGAGGATGTATTTCAAAAGAAAAGCGAGCAGCATGTGTTGATGGTTTGGATGGGTTTGAAAAGAATATCTGCTACAGTGTTAGCCAGCCATGAATTGGGTTAAACAAGTTAGATATCCCAAATGGAGCTTAATCTGTCATTCAGCTTTAGGTCCCAGAAAGGTCAAGTGGAGAGTCAAGGGCACATTCCTTCCCAATTAAGCATATTGTTTTTAAAATGAAGAAAGCATAAAGAGGAAAATAAATATCTTTAATTCACTAACCCAGAAATAGTTACTAGGAACATTTTTGTGTATTTTTTTTACTCGAGAGTACCTTCCAAGTGAAGTCTACCCAATTTTTTTTAGATAGATTTATAGTTTCTTTCCTATGTGTTCCCATTGAACCATGTGAAAACCTCCATTATAGCCAAGTCACATTGTATCTTAATTGTATTTGTGTGTGTTTGCCTTCCCACAAGTTCTGAGTCTTCCAGGACCTTATTTCTCACTTCTCAAGTTCAATGCATGGTCATAGTTCTTGGTATATAAGAGCCACTCTAGTGTTTTTAAATGAAAGACTGGAGAGGATGTTAATGGAGGGTGTCAATGTTATGAAAAGAGAGTCCTGCCCATCGTCAGAGGGTCCTGGCAAAGCTGGCACAGATTTATTCTTTACCCATTACGAGCTCAATATTAAGTTGGTACTTTGGGGCAAAGGACAGGCACAGGCAGATTTGAAAATACTGTCACATTTCTCCAAGATAGAATTACTCATTTTAAGTAATAAGGCATTTACACTTATGAAAGAACTAGAGAACTGTTATACTATTACATATGTGCAAGGCAGAAAGGTACCAATAAATTATATATGGCAGCTTCATCTTCTAGGTGATTACCACTGCAGCCAAAAGACTCACACCTTATTGCTTTCTAAAAGGACAAGCTTAACATTTTCTCACACAGTTGACTGATCATTCATTCAGGCTACATGTGGACACATTCGTCCCTTAGGTAGCCTCCTGTTTTCATACCACTGCAACCCAAAAGTCTTTAAATATTTGTTCACCACTTCTTTAGAGTAGAAGCTAAGTGCTGACTGTCAGAAGGATGGAGAAGGAAGATAATAGTAAGACCTCTCTCTCTTTCCTACGCAGTAAGGTTTTAGTACTTGTTATAGATTAGCTCTCTGAACAGTTTTCTTCATCTTAATGGTTCTACATTCTGAGCAGAAGAAATCCAATACTTCTTGCTGACTATTGTGCTTCAGCACTTATTCTCCATGGATCCTGTGAAAGTGAGGTGTCTGAGATATGGCCAGAAAATCTAAATCAGAAACAAAGAGCATTGATCTAGATTACAGTGAATGTTAGGTAGATTATTTTTCTTTTTAAGGCTCTAAATCCTAAAAAAAAAAAAAACCTCAGAAACCCTATTTAACAAAGAAATAGAGCTGCTCTGATCAATAATGGATAGGACTCTACTCTCTTCATCCTTCCTTTGTTCTTTTTTTCATCCTCTTGGTCACTCCTAGAAGCAACTTCCTGACCCCAGCAAGCGCACAAGATTCCAGTCTGGGAATCACGGCTCTAGACAAGGAACTTCCTTTTATTTTTCTTATTTTTCTTATTTTTTATTAAAATTTTTTTAATGTTTACTTAATTTTGAGAGAGAGAGAGAGGCAGAGAGAAAGACAGAGAGAGAGAGAGAGAGACAGAGTACAAGCAGGGAAGGGGCAAAGAGAGAGGGAGACACAGAATCCAAAGCAGGCTCCAGTCTCTGAGCTGTCAGCATGAAGCCCGATGCAGGGCTCGAACTCACAGACCTTGAGATCATGACCCAAGCCGAAGTTGGACACTTCAATGACTGAGCCACCCAGGGGCCCCTAGACAAGGTACTTTAGAATAGAGAGAGTTAATAGCAGCCAGTGGGGGTGGAAGAAACTGTCATGATTCTATTTGCCAAGTATAGAAAGTTAGGAATATTCGCTTTCATTCCTGTATCCTGTTCAGGTTTTTGACCACCTATGAGAAGGAAGTTACTGAAAACAGAAATAAAATTTTTAGAATGTTCAAACATGCATTTTAAAAATTCCTTTTGTCTTTCCCTTTTATTATGCCTTGATAACACTAGTAAGATACATTCATTAGGAAAAGATTAGAAAATGCAGATAAACAAAAAGAAAGAAAAATGTAAATGCAATGTAATTACATAATTTTTCATACTTTCCCTCTTAATGTACAAATTTTGCATGCTAGAGTAATATACACTTCAAGTATGAACAAATTATGGCATCTTTATCAGTGGAAAACTATGAAGGCATTAAAAATGATGAAAATCGATACTTTTTGGCACAGAAAAATGTTCATACCATACTGTTGACTAAAAATAAGAGTAATCCCTGTTTACTATATATTTTATACATAATACATTTTATATTATTATATGCTTTGCTATGTATATAATATCTACATATAAAATGTTATTAACAATGCTTTGTTTTCAAAATATATTCTTGCTATAAACATACATGTATTAGTTCATTCAGTCTCAACAATGCCTCCATGAGGGAGATACTATTTTTCCTCTTTTACTCAACGTAGAGAGAAATTAGGGACATTTCCTGCGTTCACACATCTAACAGGTGGTATCTGCACCCAGGCAGTATGAGTCTAGAGTATAAGGTTTCTCAGCCACTGCACCCAGCCCCGCTTCTCAGTGTACTATCAGGGCCCCCATTGTAGGGCAGACTACCTTCCTCCCTCGTCTCCCATTATTCCCTCCACCTAACTCTGCTCAAGCCAAGCTCCTCTTTTCTCTGTCCCTTCAACAGCACACTTAACTGTCCTCTCCTCTTCCAGCCTTGACTCTAATCATCTCATTTGAACTTAATCATCTCTTTTAAAGACTTTTTCTCCAAACACTCTGAAGTGTTGGTGGTTAGGACTTCAAAAGATGGATTTTGAGGATACATGGTTCCAGTCATAATGGCCAAAGATGGGTGGAGGAGACGGGGAAATATGATTAGCTGTTCCACCAGATCCATATGGAGAGAGGAGAGCAGATTCCCAAGGGAAGAAAGGGATATTGGACAGACAAAAACGACTCGATTGGTTATGAGAAAGCCCATGGAATTTTTCAGGTACAGCAACCACACATCCCCACCCACACCGCAAATCGCTTTAAAGTGAGAGAATATTTATCTTTCTTTAGTACCAAGAGCTCGATACTGGCCATTGGGGACCCAAGTGCCCTTCTGCTGGCCCTAGGTATTTGCCTTAGTTCTCACTTCCTGCCTTGAAGCCCAGTTCTCACATGCCTCTGCCCTCCAGAGCCAGCTAATTTAATAAATTAATTAGTACTGTGTGCTTTCCTCTCTCAAATGTACTGTACTCCCTCCCCGCCTCTCCTAGGTCATACTTCAATCCAAATGAATAATTCTATTGGTGAGAACTTTAGACACCATTGCAGAACCTCATGGAAACTGCTGAATCATGCAAATGTGACAGGCAATCTCCTACACTGTCTGATCTAACCATAAAATTCACTGCTCTGCCTGTAAGACATAAATCTCTAAATTAGCTAATCACAGCCAAAATCAAGTGGAGATTTGTGGAAAGTGATAGCATAGTCTTGCTCAATTTCCTTGAAAATGGGAAAAAATATCTGCTGCTTAGTATATAGTTTGTTAGGCAGAAACTACATAATTCTCCCTTCCAGCTGGTATTTCTTAAAAAGAAAGAAACAAGCTTCTCAGTGGGCCTAGGATATATATACTATGTAGTGCTTCATGCCTGGACGCTGGCAAGATGGACGGCAAGGGCAGTGGTGGCCAGTAGCACTGGGATATGTGGATGAGTGTGCATTTTAGGAGACTCACTTTGTCATCTTCTCTTAGGGAGAAGCTGGCCTGATATCACTGACCCAAAGTGTCTCTTGCTTTTGTGTCGCTCATGGCTTTACACTTTGCACATTTGGCTTCAGTCCAGTTTGAAGGGACAGCATGACCACTTCTCAGTAAACATTTCGTAGCTCATTGACCTCTCTGAAGTTGTGCAAAGGACCAACTAGCTGAGGGAGCTGACTAATCCCTCTGCTCTTTCGTAGGGCAAGTTTGGTAAGCCTTTACTGGTTTGTGAACTTGTACTTCATGCCACCATGTAGGTATATACATCTGTTTCACTTGCAGTTTGTTATCTTGGGCCACACACTGTGATATAACAGAGGCAACATTGTATAACATGCTTATAATATGATTCTGATTATTTTTTAAAATAGTTTATTGTCAAGTTGGTTTCCATATAACACCCAGTGCTCATCCCCACAAGTGCCCTCCTCCATGCCCATCTCCCCTCTTCCCCTCCCCCCCACCCACATCTGCCCTCAGTTTGTTCTCCACATTCAAGAGTCTCTCATGGTTTGCCTCTCCCCCTTTCCCCCACTATTTCCCCCCTTCTTCTCCCCCCTGGTCCTCCAGTAAGTTCCTCCTAATCCTCCTGTACGTGCAAACATATAGTATCTGTCCTTCTCTGCCTGACTTACTTTGCTCAGCATAACATCCTCAAGTTCCATCCATGTTGCTACACATGGTCAGATTTCATTCTTTCTCATTGCCATGTAGTATTCCATTGTATAGATAAATCACATCTTCTTGATCCATTCCTCCGTTGATGGACACTAAGGCTCTTTCCATATTTTGGCTATTGTGGAGAGTGCTGCTATGAACATTGGGGTACATGTGCTCCTATGCCTCAGCATTTCTGTATCCCTTGGGTAAATTCCTAGCAGTGGTACTGCTGGCTCATAGGGGAGTTCTATTGTTACATTTTTGAGGAACCTCCACACTGTTTTCCAGAGGGGCTGCACCAGTTTACATTCCCACCAACAGTGTAGGATGTTGCCTGTTTCTCCACATCCTTGCCAGCATCTGTAGTTTCCTGATTTGTTCATTTTAGCCACTCTGACCGGTGTGAGGTGGTAAATATGATTCTGATTATTAATTGTGATTTTCAACAGGACCGTAAACGAAGAAGTAGTAAGAATGACCTTCACTCTTTTGTTGCTTAAATCTCTGTGGCAGGCCCCTATTTACTTATTTTGATGATAAAATAAGTGAGCAGCATTGCATCTAAATAATACCAAAACAACTGTTACAACTGTGAAGAACTTCAAACAATAAAACTGGGTTTCTTTGCAATACATAATAAAAACTCAGTAAACTCTATTTATACTTCATGGATTTGGTTATTCTGTTATCCCAGCTTGCATTTATTCATCAAATATTTTAGATCTTGCTAAGTGTAGACACATTCCATGACTCAGTAGGGAGCCTGCCAAAATAAACTGTACTATGTTTGTTGGCATTTTCCTAAACGAATGCATCACCCAAACAGTGACCGTGATATTTCTCCATTTCATTTCTTCCAGAGCCATTGTATTTGTAATAGGTATATTAGCAGTGAATCTGAAGTTTTGATAAGATGACTGAAAAACATAATGTGCTTCAAAATAGACAAAAAACTTCTTATGGAAGTGGCCAAACTTTTTATTTTTAAGCCATCAGGGTCTACACTGTTTGGGGATTACAATAGCTGGTTAAGAAGGTTGCAGAACAAAATCCGGTTCCAGGATTTAGCTGGTGATGTGTTGAGAATTCATCCTGACAGTTACATACTTGATTTCCAAGTGAACTCAACTGGCAAAGGAGAACTATAGTATAATTTTGATTCATTTGTCTATGTATTTTTAAATCTATTCATTTATCTGTTTAGATAAATGAATATAAATAAATATAAACATGCAAAGATATAAATTTCATTTTTATATTAGTTAAATCAATCAATCTATCTTTCTATCCATCTATCAAGAGTGTGTGTGTATGTGTGTGTGTGTCTATGTGTGTGTGTGTGTTTGGTGTTGGAAGATATAATGTGTGGAACTTCAAAATAATCCCTCTCCTACTCTTTTTCTGGTAGGAGACATAGATATTAGACAACAAAATCTCAAGAGTTATGAAATAAGTTTGTCATACTCATATCTTTTTTCACTCATTTTCATTGAAGCCTAGGACCATGAACTCATTTTTTATTGGGAAGATATCATCAATATTATAAAATAAAAGCCCACTAAAGTGATGCATGAACTGTAATGCACACAGCTTCATGAAGGGTATGTTGTTTAACATATTATTCATGGGAAGATGATTCTTGTTATGACTAGTATCTTGAATTTTTCATTGTAGCCACAATAATTAATAATACAATTTATTACTACCAATACATTTTAACAGGCATTTAATGTCTTCCGATCTGACACATCCTGTTGAAAAATATATTGATAAAGACCCAAAATGAGAGTTGCAGCAAGCTATACACAGAGTGAAATGCATTTATTTTCCTAAATAGAGTCTTAGAATCCTTCATTTGTAGTTGAACTTGTGATTAGAAAGGATACATATCTTGGCAGAACCATAATTAAGTGAATGAATGGAGTAGTTTTGGAGGATGTTTTACTCTTTGATGATGGGTTGGGTGTGCTCCTGTCTGGGAAAGAAGCATGGACTCTATTACATAGTAAACCCATGCAAATCCTCTGATTCATTTCACCAATAACTTTTGAGACCATTTTCTTAAAACTTCTCTTAGCACCATCTAATGGTAAAATAATGGAACTTTCTTTTCTTCTGAGTCATTTTAATTAATGACAACATAGGGTCATAGTGGCAGTATAATTACAGGGTTGATAGTCATTTCATGAGAAAATGTGTAGCATATCAAAGGGTCAGCTTAACCCAAAAAGGACAAAGGTAGGTAATTCATCCATATTCACTGAGAGGGACTTTTAAAGGTCCATTTTGCCTCACCCATTTTTAAGCATCTGCAAGAAAGCGTGTACTTATAAGAATTTTAACCTTCTACCTAGTGAAGGCAGAATTTAGGAATCCTAAGATCCAGGTTTGAGAAGACCTGAATTCTAGTCCACCCAACTGCTACTATAGTTATGTGACTCTGGGAGAAGTATTTAGTCCATTTGTGCCGCTTTTCTAGGCCTGTAAAACAGAAACAATTATACTGACCATTCTTTTCTGATAGAATTGTCATGAAAATGCTTTATAAAAGAATATGTGTTGTAAATCTATAAAAGTAATATGTAAAATTATTTCTATATTACTCAGGATGTCCATGAACTGACTTAGGAAAATTAAATGAGGCTTTCAATTTGCCACATTGACATAAAACTGTTACATAACAGATATTGTTCTCTTTGGGGGCGTTCTGATATGGAAAGAAGTAGGCAAGCATTAGCTATAGTAAGAGATTGAATACAGATAGTCATCAGAAAAAATAAGTACTAGTTTTGGGTTTGTTTTATAGAAAATTATAGTGGGGCTTCTTTATTTATGCCACAGAATTATAGATAAATTACCCCAAAACAAGAACAGGATGTAACATTAAGTTTTTACTATATGTCAGACACTGTCAAGCACTTAACATATTCTTATAACTCTCTGTAAGAGAGTCTATGGGATCAATTCTGTCATGACTTCTTTAGATAAAGAAATGGAGACTCCAAGAACCTCTGGGAAACATAGCTAGAAAATCC
Source organism: Hyaena hyaena (assembly GCF_003009895.1). NCBI lineage: Eukaryota > Metazoa > Chordata > Mammalia > Carnivora > Hyaenidae > Hyaena > Hyaena hyaena. Next base: position 162,728 of record NW_024081838.1, read on the forward strand.
ATATCTCAAGTACTATCCTTTACCTCTTATAATAAGCTTGAGCCACTATACTGTTTCTTAAGCTTGTCTTATAATGTAGAGAATAAGAAAGGAGCTATTTAAGGAAGTCTAATACCTGAGCTTAATGCGAAATTGAACTTGTTTACCCATTTATTATGATGCTGTTTATGTTTGTTTGTTTGTTTTTTAGAAAGAGCATAAGCAGGGGAGGGGCAGAGAGAGAGACAGAGACAGAGAGACAGAATCCGAAGCAGGCTCAGGCTCTGAGCTGTCAGCACAGAGCCTGACACGGGGCTTGAACCCACGAACTGTGAGATCATGACCTGAGCTGAAGTCGGCCATTTAACCGAAAATAAACTTTTTAAAAAATAATATAAAATAACCCTTCAAATTTCATAATATTTACATATAACCAGATGTTAACGGAATTTGCTCAGGCAAAGAAAATTGTTTTGCTTTGTTTTGTTTTAGTCTTTTAATAGGGAACTCAATAGCAGATGGACATTACCAGCCCTGGGTAGTGAGAAGCTTGAGTCCTCAGCACTTACTGTTACTCTCTCGAGGGTCCTCTTGATGTTTCCTGTTAGGTTTTTTCTGATATGCCCACTCTAGGCTCACCTCCCCAAAACATCTACAACCTTTCTAGGCAGAGTAGAAAATTCACTGCAACAAATCTCATTCTGCAGCCATATGCCTGGGGTGAGAGGTGATGCAGGTGTGGGTATAGCCACTGGGCTCCAGTCTGGACTTCTGGAATTATAGTAACCACCCTGGGCCACTTAGGAGGGCCAAGAATTAGTTGTCCTGGCTTTTTGAAGCTGCTTTTCTTGTCTTCCCAGGAGGGTTTTTAGAATTCCTGATCGTGTAGCCAAAGTGGTTAATAAAACCCCAATCTTGTGATGTGGAATAAAAAATGTAAGTAGAACCAAATTATATTTTGTGGGAAATATATACTTTCTGTGGAATTAATGATTCTTGACAGTGACTTTCAGAGCAAGTAATTGCTTTGACCTGAGTGCATATCTGCCGTTGGATAGTGGCTAGCAGAGGCTGAGCCAGGCTACACAGGTAGGAATCCCATCTTGGTCACTTAATAGTCCACTGTCCTTGGGCAAGTTTCTTACCTTGTTTGCACTTCAGTTTTCTGTCTGCAACGTAGGGACAATAACGACTCTGTCTCCTAGGACTGGTAAGAAGATAAGATGAGTCAATGCATTGAAAATACCTATAGCAATGCCTTGTACAGAATGAACAACCCACAATGTTGAGTATAACGACTGTTGCTTCAATAAATATTAGTGGATGATTACTAACTGCTAGTTTGGTGAGATGCATTTTTGTCAGGATTCACTAATGTGGGAATAGAACTAGGATCTTAAAATAATCACAAAAATATTTCTTTGCTTCCACTTATACTCACTATCTTCAGGCCCCTTCACCTCAAAATCCTTTTGCCAATCACTTTTGGGTCATCTTTCTGTTCCTATCAGACCCTGTATTCTCTTTTATTAGCAAATATATTTGTTGACCTCTGGTTAATCTATAACTTACCTGTACACACAATTTCAACAAGCCAGTATAGTGCCCTAAGTTTAAAATAAAGGTCAAATTAAAGGAAAGTACTTTATAACACTTTGTAATCTAGTACATAAATTTCAGGCATAATGACACCGTAAGGTGTAACAAAATTGTCAAATGGCTTGAGTTTGAATCACCATGAATGTGACAGACACAAATTCAGATTGGTGCGGTTGTATTGTAAGGAGACTAAGATCCCAGGGGCCGTGTTGCTATTGATGATATGCCTTTCCAAAGTGGTGAACAGCTTGAGAAATTCACAAACAAGACAAACTACAGTTTTCTCTGTTTGCCCATGGAATTGTAACCCTACAAAATTCTCTGTATATTAAAACTGCGTAAAATGCTTGTAGTTTATATATAAAATGGAGTCAAACTCTAGTCAGGTTCAAATAATCACCAATAGGGAGTTTATACCTACATCGATGTCCAGGGAGACATTAAAAAGTGATGAGGGATGAGGGAGAATTTGTTGTTGTACGCAGAGTGATATTCAACATGGTAACAGCTGTTGTGATAAATGCACTGGCCAATGAGAATGGATACCTGATTGTTCAAACAGATGCTGGACTTTACACCTTACCAATTCCTTCCAAATAAATATCTTCTTTATCCTACACAAAGCAGAAATCCAGTGTTTATTACATCATTAAATTTAACACAATCACCTAACTTTCATTAACTTTTATCTATTAAATTTCAGTAGCATTCTTAAACATTGCAGTGCCCTCAAATACCCTCTTTGTCTTCGAGGGTATCTCCTATGTGCTCATGAATGCAGTCTTTCATTTCTTGATAGCATGTCCACCATTTACTCCACATCTGTCTTAGTGGCCCGTGTTCTTCTGCTGCTGATATGCACCATGGGTCATCCCCACCAGAGGTGCTCTGTCACTGGCATGGCATCACCCACATGGCAGAGGCGGCTGCCGCTGTGCCTGCCACTGTCTGTGCTAAGGTGCTAAGCCTGGTGTCAGGGACACCAAGATTCATGCTGTGCATGCTTCTCCTATGGTTGCTGCTGCAACTGTTGACGCCATGTCCCATTGGAATACTCATTGTTTTGCCAATGGCTGGACGTCCCTTGGCATTCTCAGAAGCCTGAATGAGTCTAAACTAAATTGACTTAGTAGCAAAAAATCAGTAGTTAAAATCCTTCTTTATAATTTTTTTGCATGTCATAAAAAATGGTTTTAGTATTGTTTTGCTCTGACCAAAACTTGGAATGGAAGACAGGCTATGGAATATAGGAGCAGTGTACTTTCATGTTCCCTTATCTTTGGATTTCTCTTGCCAGCCACATCTTTTCCCTTTAGTTTAGGTTCCTTACTGTTAGGCTTCACCCACAGCTCTTCCAGTCAAGGCCAGACATGGTGAACTCCTAGTTGAACACAGATTAGTTTCACACTAAAATTCTACCACATTGGTAAATAATAACCAGATAACAGTCTTGCATCTCCCATTTACCGTAAGATTGGAAGAGCAACAGCAACACAGAGAAGTGTCTTTTTTTCCCCCATTTTTGGGGGTTGTGATGGTGACATTTAGCGTTATTGAGTTCTTACAATGTCACAACTGGACCTGAAATATCTCTCTTGAACAGAGTATGGCAAAAGGGTTGTATTTATCCCTCAAGTATAAAACCATTACTGTTTATGTCCTGTGTTCCAAATATTGTAAGCAAAAGTTTACTTTGAATCTAAATACAGAATTGAGAAGAAAAGAAAAAAGATTGCATGGTTAAGTCAAGTAGTCTTTGGCCTAATTTATCTTTTTAAGTTCAGTATTTTGTAATGTTTCTGTTTCTAGATCCCTTCTCCCTCAGCCCTGGGTAGTAGGGCAGTCAACAACCAATTTTAGAAGAACTGGTGTCACTTAAGGGAAAGAACTTTAAACTATATTCATAGCAGGCTATAAAAAGCAAAGATACCACCCACAAAGTGATATTTAAAAATTTCCAGCTACGTGATTTATTGGTAAATGTACACATGTGTTGTGCCACAAGCAAAATGAGCAATGTACTGGGTGTACTCTGAGTTTTTAAATTAAGACTAATTTTACCTATAGGACACATTTTAAGAGAATATTTTGCTGTGTACAAGCTATGGAAACAACATTTTAAGCCATTTGTGGGTGAAAAGTCCTTAATTATGTAGAATATGGCTCACAGGGAAAAGCAAAACTTAAAAGCAACCAAAAAGCCTAGCGTCTTATGTCAATTTTGAAAATTTCTAGTCAGAAACATGTGCTCTGATGTCAACTCAAGCTCTGAGGAGTAATGGATACTGTGAATAGTTTAAGTGACTTGATAAATAAAAGCCAGATTGGGGGAATTGAAGAAAATGCTGAGCAAAATTCTCTGAGAAATCAGGGATAGTGGCAAGTTGAAGACTGGGTGAATAGTTTTGAAGTGTTTTGCTGAAAACCTGAATTGCAAATCATTTAATGGATAATAGTAGCCACAAATTCTTGTCATTTTTCACTCTAGGTGCATGAAATTGAATGAACAACTCTTGGGTTCAACTTTTCACCCAATAGAAATTTCATGTCTTTTTCTCCAAATCTGATTTTGCTTGGCTGCCAGGGGCATCCCTTCCTTCACAGTAGAGCGCCCCAGCAGCCATCTTGGGCAAAGGGACCTGACCTTGGCCACAAAGTATGGAATCATGAATGGCAGGGACCTAGGCAAACACCCCTTCTAACAGCAATAGGACTGACTCCAAAAGCCTTGAGGAGTGGTTTAGATTTTTTTTAATAGATTTTTTTTTTTTTTGAGATATGGAGAGGTGGGGACAAAATGACAGCAAGGGGAGAATTAGGTTTACTCAACACAAAATGAAATTTCTGCCCAAATCTGCTTTTATAACTCTTATCACTCCCTGGCTAACCCCTTCTAGCTCACCCAAATATCACCTGTACAACCTCTCTCCTAACTGATTTTTATATCCACTCTCCTCTCTCGAACTTATTTATATAAACTTAAAAAATAAATTTATTTCTTCCCATTACTCCAAACACCTTAATAAAGACATGGTTTCCCACATAAGCATGTATCATTCTTTCATAGATGGGAAAGGACGAGGGGAATACCTATACTTTGATAATTTTTTCACTGTTACCCAATATTTTCCCCTTTTGACTTAAAGCTAGCTTGAAGTTTTTCTACTATTTAACAATCCAAACTTTTTTTTATTTTTAATGATTTTATTTTTAAGTAATCTCTACACCCAATGTGGAACTCAATCCCAGAACCCTGAGATCAAGAGTCACATGCTCCATGGGCACCTGGGTGGCTCAGTTAAGCATCCGACTTCAGCTCAGGTCATGACCCTATGGTTCCTAGTTGGAGTCCCATGTCTGGTTCTGTGCTGAAAGCTCAGAGCCTGGATCCTGCTTCAGATTCTGTGCCTCCCTCTCCCTCTGTTCCTCCTCCGCTCACACTCTGTCTTGCTGTCTCTCTCTCAAAAATAAATAATTAAAAAAAAATTTTTTTTTAAAAGTCACATGCTCCACTGAGCAAGCCAGCCGGCACGCCAACAATCCAAGCTTTTTAATTCAGCTTCCATTGAGTCAAACTATAGCAGAGAGTTGGATTGGTTAACTCATGACTCTGAACCCTAGACTGATGCCAGAGTTCACAGGATTTTTTAAGGTGATGACTACACATTTTTATTAAAAATGACTGGACATTATTGGGTGACACAGAGCCATTTTCCTTAAGGCATTCAATGTATTTGGTAAGAAAAAAACAAGATATAAATGACTTGCTATCTACCATCCACCTATTTTAAGGCATCTAAGTGGCGCTTTAGAACTGGATGTTCAGTCTGGATTGCTATTCAGGGACATGCAGACAAGTGGGGTTAATTGAGATAAAATGCTGATGTCAAAACTCTAAAGCCTGAGTTAGAGTGTATTAAATCTCTGAAAAATAATTCATTCATATATATAATATAATTTATATCCGTACACTCACATGTATATACACACACATGCACATATATACTAAAAGCATATTGGCAATATAAAGGATAAGATGGATAAAGAAAATATGAAGAATATCTTTATAGAAAATAGTCATTGGAATTTAATGTCCTGACCAAAATTCTACACAGAAAGGAGACAGCTTAACTTCAGGGTTTAAAATCTAGAGAAGAGCAAGAAAAGAAAAACTCAAAATTTTAATCACCTAATAAAGATTTTTAAAGACCAGCAGTTATTTAGCACTTCAGAAATGAAGACCCTTCCCCTTTTGGCTCAATTAATTGGTTAATTCTTTAGTCATTTACAAGGTATAAAATAGGCCAAATGTACCTGGCTAACGATCGGTTTACCTAGCTAAGGTTGAAAACTGAGACACCATCTCAGAAATTCTTGTCAGATTCCACCTGGCTTCTGACTCTTGCCCTTTGTGTCCTCGTCTATATTAGGAGTGGACTCTTAAATTATGATGCTGCTCAGCCAAGCCTTGCCTCCACAGACTCCAATTATATCTCTGGTCAGCTGGTGGGGGAAGGACCTTGAGAATAAAATGGTTCCATAGAAATATGTTTGCTCAGTGTCCTAAGCAAAAATCTTTTCTGACATATTTCCATGTTCTTGACCTATTTCTGGCTTTTGGATCTCTGGCCCTCATTAGATTTCATTTGCCAATTGGCTCTAGCCTCCACATGTTCTAGATTTTTGTCTCAATCTTGGAATTAGATATTATGAAAATATTGATATTCTAAATATGTATTTCATTCACACATAATACATTTACTTATAAATAGTATAGAGGTAGGGAATAAAATTGACAGTAACACCATGCATGTTTTATTATACCAAAAACATAGGGTAAAAATTGAGGATTGAGTTGGTCCGTGAAGTTACCATTAAAGGAGAAATAGGTTAATACATGGTTTCATTTAAAATGGGGGCAATCACCCCCATTGTTTGTGTCTTATATTTAAACTAGGATTGAATTTAATATACTTAAGAAAAATTTGGAATCACAAATTTTTAGTAAGTCATTAATTATTCTGATGTAAATTATACCGATAATATTTCATGGCTTACTCCAGAAAATGTTCCTGAGAAAAAAAGGTTAATATTAATAAAGTGATTAACTTATTTTCACAATGGGTGGGTTTAGACAGCTACTCTATTATCATATTTGTTGCACTCTATGTATTAATATTTGTTGGATATTGTGTTTCAAATTGTTATTAATGATGCTCATTAATTTATGCTGAATTATTCATCTTTGGTCTTGCTGAACAAGTCACGCATTTTTTTCTCTTTCTTTTTCCATGGAAAATTCATGCAGAAAAATATCAAAGCAAAATTAAGCTGCCATAAAGTAATAAAACAATCTTTCATGCTGTTTGGTCATTGCAGTGAAATCACAAGGGCAAGAAAATTGAAGTACTCATCTTGACATAGCTTTTATTACCAAGGAAAGTGAACAGAAATCAGGGTTCTTGTGTTGTCATGGTCAAAACATAGAGCAGTTCATGGGGAAAATTGTTTTTGTAAAATCGCATGACTTTGACACTTCCACTGAAAAAGAACAGAAAGGAGAACATTGATGGCTTGCATTTACTGAGTGCTCAATAGGCATTTGATTGATTGATTGATTGATTGGTTGGTGGAAATTTTATACAATGACTGCTTCTTTAAAACAGACTGTTGTGTCATTGATCTGGTAATTTTTGCGGGTCACATTGTGTCTCCATTTCCATCAGGACATGAGGTACATCTTATTTCTTACAACATAAAATGGAAGTTATTCTTTCCCCCCCAAAAGTATTATATCGAAGTAGTATGATATTGGTATTTGTGGTCTGATGCACCCTGAGATGGTAACAAAGAAAAGATATTCTGAAACTAGAGAAAGTAAACTTTTGGTGTCAAATCCACATAGATTGTAATATAATAATTTTAAATCTTGAGAAAGGAATTTTGAGTTGCTTAGCTTAATATTAGAATTATGTATTAATAATACCACTTGCATAAAATGAAAGTAAAATTATATTAAGGGATTGATGTGTTTGGAGCACATAGATCCTCAAATTATACCATTCAAACTCAAGTGCAGGTCTGATAGTCCTAGGACTTTTTCTTTGTGTCATAAATTTGTTGACTGAGACCTAATTCTGTTGACTAAGAGTTAGTTGTGTTGGTTGTTGTGGAAAAGTTCTCTTGCGGAACAATATAGAGAGGAATAGACTTAAATACTGCAAAACTGGGTCAGTCCTAGGCTTACCCCAGTCACAGAGACATCGCCTTAATATAGAACTCCTTTAAATAAGTGAAACAACAGGAAATTAACTGCTTTGCTGGGATGATATTGCAATGCTAAACTTGAGGAAAATCACTAAAACCCGTGTGTCTTTACAAGCTGCTTCAAATAAAGATGCTGTGTTTTATTTTGGTCTACACATCTGTGCATATCATATATTTCTTGCTTCATTCTTAAGCAACTAATGTCAAATGTCACACATTTAATAATCATATGAAAGAAGATTTATTAGTCTTTGATATCAGTGATGAGGAACCCTTAGTGTTTAATAAATTCAAACGGAATAACATTTTAGTTACACTTTGAAGTTTCTAGTTATAAACAGATTTCCTAGATTATAGAAAATGATTATATTCAACTACTGCTAGTAGTAACTCTATAACATTTTTTTGAGGATTTAATATATGCCAGGTGGTGTGCAAAGCACTTTAAAGAATATTTCATATTTAATTCTGTTAGTATCCATATGAGGTAGGTTCTTCTTCTTATTATTACTACTGTCATACTTCTCATTTTCCAGATAAAGATATTGAACTCAGAAAAGTTAAGGAATTTGTTCATAGTCATACTTATGAATAGGAATCTATTAATAAACAAGAATTAGGATTTTTATTTTATTTTATTTTATTTTTTTAAATTACAGAAGAGTAGGAACAGGAAGTGTGGCCCTGACATTGTTCTTTTTTTAAAAAATTTTTAAAAATGTCTTTATTTATTTCTGAGAGAGAGACACACACACAGCATGAGCAGGGGAGGGTCAGGGAGAGAGGGAGACACAGAATCTGAAACAGGCTCCAGGCTCTGAGCTAGCTGTCAGCACAGAGCCTGACGTGGGGCTCAAACCCATGAACCGTGAGATCATGACCTGAGCCGAAGTCGGGCGCTTAACCCACCTAGTTACCCAGGTGCCCCAAGAATTAGGAATTTTAAAAGAAGTTTCTTTGGAGTATTATTTGTCCAAATATTTTTGAAAAAAGAGATTGGACAGCAACTATATTGCAACATCCTGGACAAATCGGAACATGAATTTGTATTGGTTTCATCTATGTCTTCCCAGGCCAGGGTTCAGTTTGCTTGGGGAAATTGATGCAATCTTGGCTCCCAAATCTCTCTCTTATCTAGGGTTCCTGTAAGGGGCAGCCTTCCTCTTGGAAGTCTGCTTGTGACCTTCTCCTCCATGGTTTTCTATGCTTGCTGTGGTTTCCAGGGTTTTTGCTTATATTAGACCCCTTGACCTTTGAATGTTCTTTTCAGGGTGTCCATCTCTAGTTCCTCACTGGAGCTGCCTCAGTATTATTGTGACGTCCCTGATAAGGTCATAACACATTGTGCTACTCTAACAGATACCACACTGAAGTGGACAGAGAAAACCAACTCTTGTCCATGTTACACGAATATCCTAGGTCATGAACAAAAGGTTACACCACACAACCCTAGTAAAACTGCTCGGCAGTTAGATTGCTCATTCTTTACATTTCAGCCCCTTTTCCTAGGGTCAGTGCACACATCTCTAGCTATTTGATAAGAAGACATTAGCATTTACTTATTAAGCAGAGATATATTGAGCTCCTGCGTTAAGTACCAGGCCTAAATGTGTTTGGCACTAGATATGCAATGGAAAGAAAAACCCGGAATTCCCTTCATAGAGCTCAGTATCCAGTAAACTGAGAATTCTCTCTGAAGTACTTAGTACTTAAAAGAATCCCTCCTCTCTAACTGCCAATGAGTCATCAAGTTGGTGAACTTGAAGGTACCTAGTGGTGTGTTTCCTCTCCATTTTGTACAGGGCTCAAGAAATGAAAGGGTAGTGATATTCCCCAAGTACTTTCCCATAAGATAGGAGCTCAAAGGAGATTCAGATACAGTCTCTCCTATGTTATCTATTGGGGTTCACACAAAGAAAAATGGCAGCTGGTTGACCTCACGGAGCTCTCAGGATTACTGGACTATAACTGAATTCACAGAAGGACCATATCCCCGCCCTGGTCCTTGGACTTTTGCTACTTCTCTACTCCATTACGTCATATATAGGATATATTAAAATTATAACTTTTCACCTAGGTTCACAGAAATTTAGAATTGTAAAATACCTTAGAAATCACTTAGTTGTTCATTCAGTAAATATTTATTTAGTACCCACTGTGCTTGCTGCTGTCTTTTTCATCATCATGCAAAAAAGGAAACTGATTCAGAGATGAGGATATTTGTTCTCTTTTAGGAACTGCCAGATGGGCTATGCTCCTGTTGTTTTCAAAGCATATACCAAATAGTCATTGAATGATTTCAAGATAGTCCTTGTATTAGGGTTTTCCAGGAAAACTTAAAATAAGATCTCTAACATCTATCTATCTATCTATCTATCTATCTATCTATCTATCTACCTACCTACCTACCTACCTATCTATCCATCTATCTATGTATCTATCTATCTGTCTATCTATCTATCATTCATCTATCTGTCATTTATGTATTTATTGAGAGAAATGGAGATGAAGAGATTTATTGTAAGGTATTGGCTCACATGATTCTGGAAGTTGAGAAGTCCCATGATCTGCCATCTGCAAGATGGAGACCCAGGAAGGCTGATGATGTAGAGAGCCAATGGTTAGAGGCCAGTCTAACTCTGAAGGCCTGAGAACCAAGTGTTCTATGGGCAGGAGAGGATTAATGTGGCAGCTCAATCAACCAGGCAGAAAGCAAATTCAGCCTTCCTCTGCCTTTTTGTTCTGTTCAGGCCCTCAGTAGATTGGTTGATGCCCAGCCACTTCTGGGAGAGCTATCTGCTCTTACTCATTCCACAAATTCAAATGCTGATCTCTTCCGAACACACCCTCACAGACACACCCATAATGTTTCAGAAGCTATCTGGGTATTCCTTGGCCCAGTCAAGTTGACACATAAAACTAACCAACGTACTTTTTTGTGATTCCTGCCCATGGACATTCTATCCACTGAAACCTTCTTTAACAGGTGGTATGTTTATGTATTCTCTAGCTTCCTCCAAAAGGCATCACAGTGTGGTAAAAGAAACATTATGAATTACTGATATTTGATGAATGTTCAACCTATTTTTTACTAACAAAAGGTAATTTCATATGATTCATCTTAAGACACGCCCTGCTGCCATGCTCTTATTTGAGATCAAAGCTAATATTATTGGTCTTATCCTTCCCATATGTGCACGCGTGCGCGCACGCGCACGCACACACACACACACACACACAAATGTTTCTCCATCCATTCATTTTCTCCCAGGGCATTGACCCAGAGTTATTTCCTGGCTATGACATTAGTTTTGCATGTATTAATTTATATTTGTTATGTATGTAAGTTTTGAAGGTATTTTTGCATAGCTTATACCTGCAGACTAAGGACTAAGACTTGCAAATGTCTTTGGGCAGGAAGAACAATTACTGTATACACAAATGGTACTTATGTATACTTCTAATCTCAAAACTAATTGTTAATTATTAATTAAGACCTTTTATCTTCATTGGAAGTTTTAAAATAAGAAAATACTGGCTAAGTTTAGCTTCCTCATATGAAATGCAAGACAATACTCAAACATTTATGAAATATAATTACATTTTCCAACCATTACTTTTCTATTAATTATTAGCTCTGGGCAAAACATTAAATCAAATACAGTATAAATTTGGCTGCTAATCTTTGCTAGTTTTCAAGTGTTTAGTCTTTGCCTTGATATATATAATTATAAGCCATAAGGAAGGGAAAAATTGAAATATTTTTAATGCATTGGGATACCATTTTGTTCTCTAAGTACACATTAGCTTAACCTTCCCACCCTCCAAACTAGCTCATTGCTAGAACAAACATTCCCTGAGCACTTGTGATGCACTGTGTTCAGTGATGTGGGACAATGAGGAGATTCATGGGAATCATATTCTGGATTCTAGCAGACTCCTTGACATTGTAACATGCCCATGACGTATTGGCTGGTAAGAATCAAAATGAAAACCTAGGTCTTGTGATTCTGGTTTAATCTTTCTTTTCTTAAAACTGCACCAACTCACGGAGTATTCAGTACCTGGCCCACCAGATATTAGAAGGCAGGAGGAAAGCAGTGTTTAAAAAAAGTTCATTTTTACTCTGGATAAGGGATAAAGTTATAGGCTTCAGACTCCCTAAAATAAGTTAAGAGTAGTCAATAAATAAAAGCGTGTGATATTTCATATCTGTATCTGCTTATTCGTTTAGTCCTCATAGTTTGGGGTAGGAAAGCTCTAAAGACACATGCTAGACCCTCCATATTTACTTATTTTCTGAAAATAATAAATATGTGTTAATGAATTACAAGGCCATTTGAAAGACTATATCATAGAGAATCATCTCCCAATTTTTCCCCCCAAAACAGAAGCTAGTTTTGGCATTGTTTATAGAAGATTTATAGGTTCCTGCATGTGTTGGGGGGGGGAGGGGGTGAAGAGAGAAGGAGGGAATGGAATATTAAAACAAGTATTGGACTAGTTTGTTGAGAGAGTCCTTGGTAGACAGGCCAAGAAAGAACAGTGACTACTGACAATTCCTTGACTCTGTTAAATAAGAACCTAGGATATTTAAGATTTCCATAATTATTCATATAGTTCCATAAAATGTAGTTGCAGCTTTTATAGGTATTAATGGAGCTTATTTTTACTTTTTGGCTATAATCAAAGGAAATTGGAATGCTTTACGATGTCAGAGAACATCTAATTAGAGTTGTTTTTTGTTTTTTGTTTGGAGGGAAGGGGGTAGAATCGTTAAAAGTAGCCTTCAAACCCGGAATAAGATAATGGAAAGTTATATTTATTTCACAAAGGGTAAAATTAATTTAATCGATATTAAATTCCATTGTTCAACCACAGTTTCAGGGGCTGATGTGGAAATCAGACATATTCCTGATAATTCCTATATTGGATTCCTTTAGCTCCATGGCATAGGCTCTACCACTTGAACTAAGCTAAAAGTAGGTAACATAAGCTTGTTTATTTTTTGACATATTTGCTGACTACTACTTCCTGAAAATCAGTGAGCTACTACCTTGGTAAAACACTTAATAGGGGTAGCTCCTTCAAAGTCAGCTCTGCTTGGGCTTCAAGTCAATGCTGTGCTTCCTGGCAGTAAGGATAAAAAGGAAATCAGAGTAAATTACACTGTTCTCATATTATACAAAAGAAGGCCACAAATTAGCTCTTCTGGAGAGAGAAAATCTGTCCCAGTAATAAATTCTAAAACATGTCTACTTAGTGAAAAAAAGAAAACATATTTCCTTACTGCAAATTTAAAGGATTATATAAACAGTTCAAATCTTTTTAAGTTGTGATTCCCAAGAAAAAAAATTACCTTAATGACTCCTCATTTGTCACCTCCAGAAACAAGCAATTTGAGTATTTCTTTTATTCTGATGTATTAGAACTTCATTAACAAGGAAGTCTTCCAAGTAGGCTATCATTTTTTGAGAAAGATCACACTGTGCTAAATAATGAGATATGGGAATACATTGAACAGCTTGACTTCTGCTGACTTTTACTTAAGAGTGTGAAGTGTTTTAAATTAGACTATGTTAGTATTGATGAACCGTGCACAAGGGGGAAAAATAATTTAAAGGCTTTGTTCCATTTTGAGAGCTAGATAAATTGTATAATTTAAAAATAAATCACTGTGACCTGGCAGTAAGGAAACAACAACTCTCATATGCTGTTGGAGAGAATGGAAGTGGGGACAACCTTTTTGGAAGGCAATTCAGTAATAACTATCAAATTTACAATGCGTTTATTCATTGATCTGGCTATTACATATACAGATTAGAATTTGCCCCGGGATAAACTTGTAAGAGTATACCAAAATAGACGGATAAGAGCATTCGTTGCAGTACTTTTGAAATAACAGAAGACATTACAAACATTACAAAACTAACCTGAATACACAACAATAAGAAAATGATTAAGTTAAGTGTGCATTCCTTTACCGGCACACCCTAAGCCATTAAGAAGTATAATGTAATTCTATATATATGCTGATATGGAAAGGATTCCAGGATAAATTGGTAGGTAAATATGTCAGATATAGACCTAGATTATACAGTAATTCCTCCTTTATCTCTGGGGGATACATTCCAGGACCCGCTGTGGATGCCTGAAACCATAGACATTACCAAATTCTGTACGTACTATATTTTTTCTTATACAATCACACCTAAGATAAAGTTTATTTTATAAGTTAGGCACAGTAAGAGATTAACAATAATAACTAATAATAAAATAGAACAATTGTAACTAGACTGTAATAAAAGTTATGTGAATGTGATCTCTCTTAAAATATTTTATTATACTGCATTCATCCTTTTTGTGATGATGTGAGATGATAAAATATCAATATGATACTGATATGAAGTGAGGTGAATGACATAGGCACTGTGACATAGCATCAGGCTACTACTGACCTTCTGATGGTATGTTGAAAAGGGGATCATTTGCTTCTCGACTGGGGTTGACCACAGGTAACTAAAATTGAGGCAAGTGAAACAACAGATAAGGTGGACTACTATAATCTCTCCTTTGTAATTTAAAAAGCAGAAATATCTACAAGTGTACGTAATATAGATATACTGATATTTATATCAATTTACATATCGAAGAGCCATATGCATCTTACCCACTGGGTGCTTATTTAGACTTCAAAGGTAAATATGTAAAGCATTGGCTTTGTCAGAGAGGCTCTAGTTAGGGGTGGATTGCTGGGTGCTTCTGTTTTTTTTGGTGTTTGTCTTTTCAATTTGGTTGGTTTGATTTTGGTTGGTTTCAATCGCTTTCTATACAGTTTGATTTTTCTAACCATGTACATTCGGTACATTCATTTTTTAAATATCAATGAGTGCTCTGAAGTCAGTATTGTTGGTCTTCACTTTTATATACTTCAAAAAACTATTAAATAATATTTTACAAAAGAAGAAAGCATTATTGTTGAGTTTACCAAGATCATGAAGCATGACAGATCTAGCACGTGAAGGCCTGCATTGTCAGGAAATCTACTCAAGTGGTCCGTGTTATATTCTCCTCACAAACAAAAGTCAGCTCCTACAGCCATCTTCCCCATCTTAAGAGTGCATCTGTAAGGTATGTGGAAGATAGATCTGTTCCATGCAGGTCAGTTGGAGACATCATATCTACCTCCCATCTGAGCAAGAAAATTTGAAATGAATTATTCCAATTGTTTTCCTATTCTGTTGTAAGAGAATAAACTACAACAGACACCTTTATAAACATGCATGATTTAATGGGTCTAACTTTGATGAAGAATGGAGAAAAAATTGGTTGCATATTTCCCATGGATCCTGTATTTGAACACAGCAAACACTATTGTGGAAACAATTCCAAAGAGAAACAATAGAATGACGGTTTGTTGCTCTTTTGAATTTTTTCAGATTTGCGACTTGTGGTGAGCCCCTCTGTGTGTCTGGATCAGAGCATACAGTTAAAGCTGAGCAATTCTAGTGACCTTTTAAAAACAGCAAAGCCACATATGTGGAAACCGTGGGACTGGCAACGTGGACAGCTGTAAGCTAATCATTTTGAATTGTTATATCCAGCATGCGTTTTTGGAGACAGCTAACAAGAGACAGCTAACTCCTGAAGATATCTAGGGGGTATTACACATTTGAATTATTCAGTTCTATTACATAAAATTTCAGCTATCTCTTCTTAATAAGAATGCCAACATTGATATTCTTCTAGACTAATTCAGACATTTCTTGCCAAAGAATAAACATTTGGGTAAGTAGGACTCTTACCTAGGAAGTTACATTTATGGAAAACTGAATTTGAAACCTTGACAATGTAAAATTATAAAGTTTTAACTTCCATTTTATACTCAAATGACATTGCCCTCGTCTCTGAGTATGACTGAATGATTTTTTTTTTTAGTTAATATATTTTTAATGGCCCTTAGGATCTAAGAAAGCAACTGCAGGGTACCAAGTTATTTAAATTTCCTCCAGGAAGATGATTTTGCAATGTAGACAAATTATAGTGAAAAATTAAGAGATTTTCATTATCTTATCCAAAAGATAAAATAGCTTACCTCGTCTAATTGTATAATTATTAGGTAGTATTTCCACAGTTACCAGTATTTATTGAAAAATCATATGCATCTCCTGTTTACCTACACTTTCAAAGGTTGAAATAAGGTCTTTTCATTTATCAAACTTAGATATATGAAACATAGAAACATCACACAAGGAGCAAATAGTTAAACATTTTGGTATCTTTTATGACAAAAGTATATTTGTTTCATCACAAAATAATTAGTGTTAATTTTCCTTTGTAGACTGAAGGGTTTACTTCATGCTTTATCCTTTAAATTAATCCAAATTATCTGTGGTGATGGTTGTCGGGTAGAATCAAACTACTCAGCAGTGTATGTTGGCATATTTTAGTAACATATTTTTGTATGTTGGCAATCGAGGGCAGGACTGGAAAATGTCAGGTTCACTGTTCCCTAAACTGTAATTTGTATCACTTTTGTAGTGATGGTACATACATGACCAATTTGCACTTTTTAAATCCTTAAACCTTATTTTAGGTATTTTCCTACCTTTCTTTCTTTAAAAATGTTTTTTAAATAAATCTACCAGAGTGGAGAACTCCTATCAATTTGATCTCCTCCCTCTCTCTGTTCCTGTATATCCCTTGGTAGTGATGCTAAGAAACAGTGGAATTGTAGAAGGAAACCCATGCAGGGAAGGCTGAAGTCTGACAAAGGACAGATTAGCATACAAAACTTCAAGGTAATTTACAAATGCATACCTTAAGTTATGGAGCACTAGCTATGCTGTTTTATTTTTTAGGAATCAAACAACAGTCCTTGCTCCACATGAAACAATCTTTAGAGCTGAAGAATTATCTGTGATTCTTAAAGCATATGTGTTGGTGACATCTCTAACCCCTTTGCGTGCATTCATTCATTCAACTGGCATGGTTTGGAATCCACCAAAGAAAAAACGCTTCACTGTCAAGGTAAAATTTCCATCAAAGCTGTTATTTCATTCGAAGTATACTAAAGATAAGTAAAGGGAGTTGAACTGCCTTTCTCTGACCTTTATGATTATCAAATCCCATTGAACAAAGATGGCATCATTTTATTGCTGCAAGTGGAGATTTTCATTTAATAGGTGCAGGCTCAAAACTGAACTGGAGGCAGCTTAATTCACTAGGGATCACAAAAGTTACATCTTGTTTTCTCAATTCATCTTTTTAGTTCAATTCTTTGACCCATTACAAAGCTAATTCTCAGCTGTATTCTGTTTTCTTGACTTTCCACTTATTCAAGAAAAATATACTCATTGCAACAAATGAAAATATAATTTTTCCCTTCTGTTTTTTTCTTCATTCTTAGGAAGCAAAGTACCTATTTCGTTACAATAGTCAATAGGGAATATTTGCTAAGTGAAAAACAAAGCTCTCAAGTGTGCCTAAGAGAGTAAGTCATGATATAAAGCATGATTAGAAAGTTTTCTGAGAAGCACTTAATAATAACTCCCCAAGAATTTAGTTATAAAAGGTAACTCAGGTTGCCTCCATTGAAAATAAGGTCTAGTGACAACATACTGGGTAAATGTTAAGAAGTTTCCAATTTTACACAAATAATCGTTCAGAGGACAAGTAAGAGGAAATGGGAAGAAACTGAAAGAACGCTCAAGTGCCTTAGCTGATATGTTCTTTCAGTTCCTTCCCATTTTTTCTTGCCTGCTCTCTGACCAATTATTTCTGTAAAATCAAAAATTCCTTCTAAGAACAAACACTACATGATCCTACTTATATAAGAATATAAATTTGTTAAACACAGGGCACCAGGGTGGCTCAGTCATCTAAGCATCCGACTCTCAATTTTGGCTCAGGTCATGATCTCACGGTTTGTGAGATTGAGCCCCCCCCCATCCAGCTCTGTGCTGACAGAGTGGAGCCTCCTTGGGATTCTTTCTCTCCCTCTCTCCCTGCCCTTTCTTTGCTTGTGCTCTTTCTCTTTCTCTCAAAAATAAACAAACATTAAAAAAATAAAAATAAATTGTCAAACTCACAAAAGCAGGGAGAGAATAGAATGATAGTTATCAGGGGTGGGGAGAAAGGGGAAATGAGAACATATTGATCAACTGTTACAAAGTTTCAGTTATGCAAGAGGAGTATGTCCTAGAGTTCTAGTATAACATTGTGCCTACAGTTAATAGTAAGATTTGCTAAGAGAATAGATCTTAAGTTAATAATACTAATATTTCTAAAAGAATCAATCTTATGTTAAATGTCCTTATCACTAAATAATACATAATGCATACGTACATACACACATACATACATATATACACAGGATGGGAGGTAAAATTTGGATGGGATAGATTTGTTTGTGGCTGGATTGTGGTGGTGGATTCATGGGTGTATTTATCTCCAAACTCATCAGATAGTATATGTTAAATACGTACAATTTTTTGTACCTCAATCATAATAAAATCTTTTTTAAAAAAGAATGTACAAGTGCCTGTCATAGTTTCAAGAGATTCAAAAGTAACTAAACCTGTTTTTTTCAGAATTTATTTTATATAAACTACATTGTAAATTCTGGAAAATCTTCCAATGGTGAAAAATCTTTAAATGACTCATTTAAATATTGTCAATTTAAAAAAAAGATCAGGATGATAAAAGCTGCAAATCCTATATTCCTTAGTAAAATAGATGCCTGACATTTTAAGGAAATAGTATTGATGACTTAAGTCTAAGGTACTTTATTTAAAGGACAGTTATCTTCACTATATCAACATAGGTGTTTTTTAGTTAATTATGAAAAAGTAGAATCAAATTTGGTTTACCTTTCGTGTCTTCTCCTGCTAGTCTTTCCAGTGGCTAAAGTTACCT
Source organism: Hyaena hyaena (assembly GCF_003009895.1). Lineage (NCBI taxonomy): Eukaryota > Metazoa > Chordata > Mammalia > Carnivora > Hyaenidae > Hyaena > Hyaena hyaena. The sequence goes on from NW_024081838.1 coordinate 181,490, forward strand.
AAGTACCTTTAATTATTTTCAAATTTCCCTTTTTATTAGGTTGAATTGTATGAAATTGCTGGCATTTGGCCATTTTTGACTTACAAAAAATTGCAGTTTCATATGATGCAACCTATTATTTGGAACTCAGGTACTGAGAGATTAAAGAATCATATTGATATAATTCATGTCACATTCACACATTCAACAAATGTTTACTGAGCACGGTCCAAAATCCCTGTCCTAGTAGAATCTGCCATTGGCGGTTGGTGCAAGACTCCCACATCTATCTGTATAATCTGTTTCATCCCCATTCCCTTGCTTCTCAGAAAGGCATTATAATGATTTAATGTGTATATTTTTGTCTAGATTATTGTAAAATATGCAGTTTTGTTTTGTTATGCATATATGTACTTGTAATTTATGTAAATTGTATTGTATTAGAGATTTTTTTCTTCTAACTCTTTTATGTAAAGCACTACATATTCTCAAGAAGGAAACACCCACATTATGTGTACACCTCCTGTGTTACTTCTCACCGATTTACTCTATTCCATGATGTGTTCCGTTACAGTTTACGTACCCACTCCTCCAGGGATAGACACCTTGATTGTTCCAACTCTTGGCTAATTGAAACGGGCCACAAATGCACAGATTCTTGTATTAGACACTTTATGAACCTGCATATATTTTTTCTGGAGAACATATGCCTATCATTGGACTTGCTACGTCATCAGCTATGGGTTCAGTTGAGACAATTAAATAATGCCAGCTTACCCTCTAGAATGCCTGTATCAGTTTCTGTGCCATCAGTTTCTATGCCATCATCAGTCTTTCCATGTCCCAGCAACCCACCCAACACTTGACCTTTCCAGCTTGCAACAGGTGAAAAGTAGGATCTTACTCTTTTGAATAGCTCCATTTGTCATCTCTCAGTTTCCTTTATCCTTGTTGCTCTCTGTTGATCAGAAATCTTTAGTTGATTAATCAAATTAAATTTTCCTTATAACTCCTGCTTTGGAGATTCAGTTCCAGAAGTTGTTTCTTATCTCTAAGTCACAGGGGTGACCTTCTTCATTTTCTTCCATTACCTTTATAATTTTTTCTGGACATACAAATATTTTATTAAACTAGAGTTCACTTTTGATCCAGATTTTTTTCCCTATATAATCAGTTCTCATGGGCTACATACTTATCACTTCCCATGAATATAATACCACCTTTAGTGTGTAAGTTTCTATTTGCATATGGAGCTGACTCTGAGCTCTGTTTTGTTGCAGTGGTCCAGCCGTTTTTATTATTTGACATTATACATATATCTTAGTACCTGGCTGGGAGGTTGCTCCCCTCTACTTTTTCTTTTCAAAATTAAATTAACTATGTTATAGACATTTATTTCTTCACAGATATTTTAGAATTCAAGTATATTTTTAATATCCTGTAGTAATTTCAGTATATAATTACATAAAATTTATTGATTAATTTTTGAGTAATATTATATATTATTGTCATTATTATTATATTCATAATATTATCTCTCAAGTCAGATTATTTTCTTTTTCCTTTATTAGAGTCTAAAATTTTTTCTCTAGAAAGATCTTGTATGGGGGTCCCTGGGTGGATCAGTCTGTTAAGCGTCCGACTTTAGCTCAGGTCATAATCTCATGGTTCGTGGGTTCGAGCCCCATGTCGGGGCTCTGTGCTGACTGCCAGCTCAGAGCCTGGAGCCTGTTTCAGATTCTGTGACTCCCTCTCTCTCTGACCCTCCCCTGCTCATGCTGTCTCTCTCTCTCTCTCTGAAATAAATAAAACATTAAAAAAAAGAAAGATCTTGTATGTTCTCACTTATGTTTATTTCTAGATTCCTTAGAATATTTGTTGATATTCTTTTTGAAATTATATTGTGTAGTTGGTTATTACTAGGATAGAGAAATACTACTTTTGAAATTGAACTTGTATTTGGTAAACTTGTTGCAATAATTTTATCATGAATATCATTGGGTTTGAGTTTTTAAGACAGATGATTATTTTATCTGCAAATAAAATCATGTTAATTTCCTTATTTACATAATTTTTAATGTTTTTTTGTTTGTTTGTTTGTTTGTTTTTTGAGAGAGAGAGACAGAGTGCTAGAAGGGGAGGGGCAGGGAGGGAGACACAGAATCTGAAGCAGGCTCCAGGCTCTCAGCTGTCAGCACAGCAGGGTTCAAACTCACAAACTGCAAGATCATGACCTAAGCAAAAGTTGGACACTTAACCAGCTGAGCCACCCAGGCACTCCCTAATCTCCTTTTTAATGCTTATATATCTTCTCTTTTTCTTTCTTTCTTTTTCCTTTACTAATTTTGATCAGAACCTCCAGTACTTTCTTTCAAGGTAGAAATGATAGTTAAGTGTTCTCAAATTGTTCTTCATCTTAAAAGGAATGTAACTCAGGCTTCTCTATTAAGTAAAATGCCTGTAATAGGTTTTTGGTTTTTAATCTTTACAATTCCTGCCGAAGTAGTGAGAATTATATAACTAGCCACAAAGTATCCATCCGTGTGTTACAATGATTGTAATATATGGATAGTTTTGTTTCATTTGTACCCTCTACACTCCTCTTCCCAGACAATAGTTTATTTTGAAACAAATCCCAGACATCACATGATTTCCTTTGTAAACCTTTTTAGAGTGTAGTTCTGAGAGAGACAGATTTATAAACTTTACGAAATTAAATAAGTTCCCTTTTGTTTTTAGTTAGCTAGGAGTCTTCACCATAAAAAGATTTTGAACTTTATAAATTCTTTTTCCTGCATTAATAAAATTATATGATTTTTTTCCTCCTCAGGCTTATTTAACCTCAATGGTTATTATATTGCTAGATTTTCTTTTAATAAAGCTTCCTTGAATCACTGAGATGAAACCTATTGATTATTTGGGGCTATTTTGCAGTAATCTGTTGGATTTGTTTAGTTAAGATTTTTATAAGTTCGTAAATGATATGGACCTATAATTATATTTTCTTGTGTTTCTCTTACCTCATGTTTAGAGTTGAGAGTACTGGATAAAATAGAACTGGAAAACTTTCACTCTTTCCATTTTACTGGAACAACTTGTATAAGATAGGAATCACCTCTCCTCACTGCTTACAACATCCTCTGCGATTTGTTTCTCTTCTTATTGAGTGTTTCCAATTTGGGCCTGAAGTCTTCACTTTTTAGTTCTGGAAAACGTGTGTTCATGATAGCTTGAAAAATTTGTGCTCACTGTTTTTTCTTCCTTTCTTCTGTTGGCCAGATTTTGACCCCTTCATTTCATGTGGAGAAACCCCTTAATTTAAGAAGTATGCACATTTTTACTTACATCTATTGGTTTCTTATCTTATTTCCTCTTGGTTCTTTATAATTATTTTTCACATTTGATTTTGCTCCTCTCTTCCTTGAATATATTATTCCCTTCAGTATATTAATCATGCTTTTTAAAAATTCCTAGTCCATTAGTTTTAAGTCAGTGCTCTATCCATTGCACCACAGGGTCCCTAGACCATTTTTAGTTTTAGTAGCATGATATGTGTCTTTTACTTTGTTGCCTTGCTTTTACTTTGCTTGCCTCCTGCTGGAGGTAGCTGTACTTTTCATGTGTCCCTATTTTGTTCTTTGAATTGAAGTTCTTCTGCAGGTACTATATAATCCAACTGGTCTACTCTTTGGAAAAGGCCAGTCATGTAGGAGTTTTCAAGGAAGTGGTACAGATGAGTCCCAGGCATCACAAAAACCACTTTCCATCAATTATCTCTGCTGCCACTCTTGCAGGTGGTTTCTCTCGTCAGAAATTTACTCCCTAAACTCTTAGGAAGTAAATAAAGTCTTGGGAAGAAGCACTTCTCTTCATTATAATCCATCAGATGTGAGGTTTGAGAGAGAATAGAGTGGAGGAGTGAGTGCCAGATCTGTTACAATCTCACCTTCTCCTCATCAAGTCTTCACCCGGGCAGGACATAATCGCCCAGAAGTTAAGCAGCCTGAATCCTGGGGGGGACTTTACAGGGGATCACAGGGGAGAGGCAGGAGGAAAACAAAAATACTTTCCGCTATTCTGTCCTCTCAAAGAAGCCTCTGGCACCCACCCTCCCCACACTCCAGTCATCCCAGCCATTGCCACCCCTGGACAGACCAGTTCAAAACAGCTTTCACAAACCCCTTCACATAGGTTTTTATTATTTGTCCTTTTGAAGTACCCCTGCTTTTTTTTTTTTTTTCTTTATTTAAGCATCACTTCCCCTAGCCCCAGTAGAAACGACAGGTAGAAATGAAACACTTTTTAGGTCCAGTCATCTCCTCTTTTTTTTTTTTCTTTTAAATTTATTTCTAGGAGAGAGAGAGAGACAGCGTGAGCAGGGGAGGGTCAGAGAGAGAGGGAGTCACAGACTGAAACAGGCTCCAGGCTCCAAGCTGGCAGTCAGCACAGAGCCCGATGCGGGGCCCGAACCCACGAACCGCTAGATCATGACCTAAGCGAAAGTCGGACGCTTAACCGACTAAGCCACCCAGGCGCCCCCAGTCATCTCCTCTTATCCACAGTTTTGCTTTCCACAGTTTCTGTTCCCCACCTCCAAAGGCTTCCAGAAGTAGATGATCCTCCTTCTGATGAATCAGGAGGAGGTCAATAGTAGCCTAACCATACGTCACATGCCTACGTCATTCACTTCACTTCCTCCCTCACGTAGGCATTTTATCATCTCACATTATCACAAGAAGCAGGGTGAGTACAGCACAATAAGATAGTTTCAGAGAGAGGAAGACCACATTCACATAACTTTTAATACAGCCCGTTGTTACAATTGTTCTATTTTATTATTAGTTATTGTTGTTAATCTCTTACTGTGCCTCATTTATCAATTAAACTTTATCTTAGGGGTGTGTGTGTGTGTGTGTGTGTGTGTGTGTGTGTAAGAAAAAAAAACAGTACATACGGGGTTCAATGGTATCCATGGTTTTGGGCATCCACTGGGGTCTTGAAACATCGCCCTTGTGAATAACGGAGACTGCCATATTTCTTGAAGATAAAGCATGAGATAATAAAGCTCTTTGAGATTTGTTTTTTTTTTAATTTTAGATTTTCATGCTTTATTCAGTAGTTTGTTTCTTTTTCATATCCTTGTCGTGTCGGCAGGACAGAAGCAAGCTATATCTGCAGCACTATAAAGCATGCAATTCTTGTCATTTTCATCCTCTCCTTGGGATTTGTCTTTTCAAGATGTTGCCTGATTACTCTGGACAATACTGTTATCTGCTCTCACAGGGAGGTAGTGCAGTTTCCTGGGTTAATGTGCCAGAGAACGATTATTTCCTTACGAGGTCAAAGTTATACATGATGCTACAGATAGATTTCTGAAAACAAGGGAGTATCTATTTACCCTTCAAGTGAAGTACTTATTGCTTCAGCTAAAACAAATAGATTGTACTTATCTGTTAAATCACTTGACCATCTTCCAAAACTGCTTCCCCCTGATATTTTTAGATGTGAAAAATACACGGAAACGGTTCTCAATGCTAATGTGGAAGACAGGACCAAGATTCACTCTAAAGACTAATTATGTGACATCGGAGTTTTATTGTATTTAAATTCAACAGAACATAAATGTGTGTGGATGTGTGCATGTCTACTGAGTGCTTGACTCAAAGGCTGAATTACTTAGTTAAATCAGTAGTGATTTATGCACTGTGCAGTGAGGCAAACGAACTAAACTAGTTATCAGTGGCCACTTATAGAATATTCTGGCAGCTAATGGAAGTATGAAAGTAATAACAGGTGTAACTATGAGCTCATTTATTTCCAATTAGGTTTGCTGCTGGGATATTTTACCTGCCAAAGCTTTAGGGAGACTTGAAAAATATCAAGAAATGCAAAGTTGAGAAATAATGGAGAGTAGATGCTTTATAAATGAATTTTTTCTAAAATCTCCTTCTATACAATAAAAAAATTAAAATATAAGTGTTAGGTGTTTCTAAAAGATGTTCAGATTTAAAACTGAGGGGAAGAGGGGAGCCTGGTTGAATGTGCAACTCTTGATTTCAGCTCAGGTTATGATCACAGGGCAGTGGAATCCAGCTCTGCGTCAGACTCCACACTGAGCATGGAGGCTGTTAGAATTCCATCTCTACCTCTCCTCTGCCCCTATCCTCCACTTGCACACACTCTCTCTCTTAAAAACAAATGAGGGGAACGTAGAAAAAAGGAAAGAAAATTAATAGCAAATGTAACATTTGTTTACTCTATCCTTTGATTCAGTTTTAAAACAACCACTTATGGGTGCCTGGGTGGCTTCATCAGTTGAGCATCTGACTCTTGATTTCAACTCAGGTCGTGTTCACAGGGTCGTGAGATTGAGCTGCCTATGTTGAGCTGTGCTGGGCATGGAGCCTGCTTAAGATTTCTCTCTGCCTCTTCTTCCCCCCTCCTCTCCACTCCATGCTTGTGCATGTGCACTCTTTCTCTCAAAAAAAGAAATTGCTGCTGAGGCAATGTCATTTTCTTGGTGAATGTAATAAATTCAGTTTTAAGCCATATTTTATTCAAAAACTTCTTCCCTTAAAATGCTTTCAATTCAATTATAAAACTCTCCAGTTTTATCCGTGAATTCAAGAGTGGAACTCTCACACGAACATCCTAACTGTAAATTTTGGTCAAATGCGTCCATGGCTGTCTTTACGCACAGCTCATATAGATTAACTGCAAGAAATGTCATAAATTTAAATTTGGCTCCTAAAGTAAAAAGTCACGATATATCCCTTTATCCATTCTAGGTATATAGCAGAGAGGAAGCTCTCATATCTGTAACTTCTTTATGACGTCTGCAGATTCTGTATACCTGTGATCAGAACAGACTACTTTGATGAAAATGTGTTGCTAGAGTGATTTGTGACTTTTAGCAGGAAGACCTGTCAAAAGCCTTATTTTGTCTGGTTGAGACATAACTTGAATAAACTCATTATTTGATCATCCATCTCACATTTAAAGACATTCATTTGTTGATATTGGGTATTCAAAGTTAGATGAAGATGATTCCTTGAATGTAATCAGCTCTTAATAAATGTGTATTGGATTGAATTCAGTTGAGGATTATTTCAATGATTTTTTTCAACATTTTTTTGTCTTTATTTGGAGATGATATGCTCTTTTTAGTTAAAGTATAATTGACATACAATATCTTCTTAGTTTCAGATATATATCCTGCTGATTCGATATTTTATACCTTATGAAATGACCCCCATGATAGGTTCTAGTTACTACCATTTAAAATTTTTTAACTGTATGAAGAGATTGCCCAAATCTATTTAATCCCTAACTGTTCTAATTTAGGTCATCTATGTTCAGTGGTATTCCAGTGGCTTTCCAGCAAATGCCTTAGACAGATGTCATAATTTGAATTTCAGGATGGGGTCACTCTGATAGAAAGGAGAGAACATGGGACATTGCAAGCTTTTTTTTTCTTTTTAATTTTGTTAATGTTTTATTTATTTCTGAGAGAGAGAGCGTGAGTAGGGGAGGGTCAGAGAGAAAGGAGACAAGAATCTGAAGCAGGCTCCAGGCTCTGAGCTAGCTGTCAGCACAGAGCCCAACGCAGGGCTCGAACCCACAAACCACGGATCATGACCTGAGCTGAGGTCAGATGCTTAACCGACTGAGCCACCCAGGCGCCCCTACAAGCTTTTCTTAAGTCAGTATCTATCTGTAAGAATAATCTCCAGGGGAAACCCAAGTTAAAGCAAGCTCTTGCCCAGGCTGCAACTCTAAATCACCAGCTCTCCACCACCACTGGGACCTTCTGGGGACCATTCTTCCATCTCCAGTGCCTGCTGCTGCCTCTTGCATCCATGCTGTCAACAAGTGTACACAGAGGAGAGAGTGAACTCTGGCAAAGCAGAGAATGTTGTTATTTACAAAGACCCTTTTTATAGAATGCATATATCTCCTACTCAGGTTTGGAGACACACAGTTGCAGGGAATGAAGTTAGCCTCATTTGTCATCAGTATTTATGCAGTGCCTTTCATAATGTCAGATAAAATTGCTCATATATTCCTGGGGTAAAAATGAGTAATGCCTCTGGATGCAGGTTAAAGTTACAGTATAGTTTTTCAACCTTAGGAAGTGCCCTTCTGATCTTCATTTTACATCTAAAACTGCAGACTATGGAACTGACCTTGTAAAAGACTTTTTTACTGAGCATCTGGCCCTTCTACAGGCCCCGGAGATTTATGTCAGCTTGTAGAAAGAATGTGAATAAAAGGCTGCTCTCAGGAGTTTGTAAAATGAGTTGATGTATTACTTCATCTACTCTTATTTGGATTAAATTTAAAAATTGCATCAGGGTGGTCATTTTAAAGTATGATTTTATATAAATAAAAATTATAGATAACAAGCACAAAATTAAATAAGCATGTGGCTAAAGCTGACATAATAAAAACTAAATAATAATTGTAAAATAAAAACATATCTAATCAGCCCACCTTGGTGTTAATATTATTTCAGATATATGATTGCTGTAGAAAAAGAATGTTTTGTAACTGCACATGATTTTAAAATAATTTTATTATTTTGGATTGGTACTGTTGATGGCAACTTTGTCTCTTATTTTGAAAATTTTCATACACTCTTTCATTTCATTCATTCACTTCCAGCTTTGTTGCATAAAAGGTTTGTCAGGTAATTATGTACATTCATAATTAATTCGTTAATTCTTAATACTGCATCTGGATTATTATCCTAAATAGGAAGAGAATTATTCATTAATCATAGTCATGTTTATTTGATAAGAAATGATCATTTTCAAACATGACCATAAGCTTCAGAGAAGCAAGCAATGTGTCTGTATTCTGAGAGCCTCAATATGCCTGTAACATGGCAGTCATTCAAAAAATGTTTATCAATGAATGGTTACCTATCATTATTATTTTTATTAAGCGTATTTCATTAATGGTAACATACAAAAAACCTCTCATTTTGGGAAAAGAGATTTAAGAGTAGGTTCTGCAACAAAAGATGAATGTGATGAATTTACCTATCACATCTTTGTTAATTCAGATACATATTTTCAGAACCACTGTAGTGAACTAATTACCTTATGCAAATGAAAACTAACCAGTGTGTATGCATTATATATTATATTCTGTATTACATATATAAACATGTGTTACAATGACAACATAATGCAAAACTTAACCCTAATGAATAAATTTGCTAATTATTATTTCCTTTAATGCCAGAAAACTGATGGGCAGTATTAATTATATCTCCAGAAAAATGGAGGTTAGCTAATATTCAAGGACTTCATTGTGAAATCAGGAGAGGTAAATGAATTCCTTCAAAATGGCTGAAAGATAGAAAAGGGAATTTCTCAGTGGCATTTGGATGTTAGGATGTGTAACTACTTTGCTTCTCTTCCTGCACCGGTCTTGTTCAAAACCTGCTTCTCTCTGGCGCCATCTAGTGGATGCCTATGCGAGGATGAGGAAGGGGTCTAACAGAGGAGTCCTTGCAAAGAGCTCCTGTTATTATTACAGAGTAACTTGCAAAGAGCTCCTTATTTCTCCATACTGGGCCATAAGAGTCTATGGCATATGGACGTCATAGCAACTCTTTATCAATCACTCAATGCAGGTCCGTCCAGCATGGGAGTGTCGCTCTCATTTGTTACACATCACCAATCACAAGTTTATAAAATAAACAAACGCTTAGAGCAAAGTATGAGCACGGAAAAAGCATGTAAACAATGTTTCAAATACTTTAAGCATCCACAGAGAACAGCGCCGTTTTAATTTTAAGTTTTGAGTTTCTCATTACTTCTTTAAAAGATGAACTAGTAATGCCAGAAAGGTGTTCAAAGACAGCACCACTGTAATCTCCTCTTTACTACCTTCCATCAATAAAACATGTAAAGATGGAGCTCTTGTTAGTGGACCCATGAATTAAGGCAAAGCTCCCTACAATCTTCCTGAATTTTTCCACTTCTGTGCAGGCACCTAGAGAGTTAAGTTTGATTTTATAAATCTTGATTCCTATATTTTTACAAGATGCACCTAAGTTCTCCATCACTGTGATAATGATAAACATCTTCTGAGGACAGGAAAATGTGTTGGGAGAAAAAAAATAGATAAAGTCAGCAAAGAATCAAGAGAACGAAAACAAAGAAGAGAAATTTATTGGCCTAAAATTCTTGAAAGAATAGATTGTTTATTTTTTCTTAAAAGGGAAACAAACCTTTAGTGCCTGACATGACACCTAGTACTTAGAAGACAGGGGAAGAGAAATGGCTTGCAATGGAGACACCACTCATCAAATTGCCGAAAAAATAATCAGTTATAAAAATAACCCGTTTTCAAGTGTTTTGTGAATATGAAGTAATACATGAGGAGGCAGTAACAATAAGTATCTCAAAAAATTAATGACTTTAATACTTAAGTTTATTACAAAATATGTACCCAGTGGAGAAGACAGATGACATTTATATTTTTACTTTGGTTATAGAAACAAAATAATTTTCCACCAGTACATTTTGAAGCTTATTACATGTCTACCATTTTAAACATTTCTATTAACAATTCCCCTTATTCTTTGAGATCTATCTCAAAGCCGGTGACAAATTGTAAATATAAAATATCACCAGATGTGCCAACTAGGTAAAACTGATTTGTCTGCTAAAAGAAGACGGACTTTTGCTCCCTTCAGGAGAAAATCTGACTTGCATTTGTCTTATGTGATTTATGCATCGTAAGCTTAAAATGATATACAGCCTTCTCCCTCCCATATATTAAAAGGTGGTTTCAAATTTGAAAGAAAGAGCAGTCTTTTGTCACTAAGGAAACTAACATGGCTTTGAGATAAAGCAAAAGAAGAATACTGTATTGCCCCCAAGTGATACTTTTAGGTATTGCATGAATAGCCTGAGCTGTCCAGCAGTGAAAGGAAAAAAGGCAATAATGCTTAGACACTTTGCTCCTTTTCTTTCATTAGATTATACACAATTATTTTTAAAACATTATTTGGTAATCCATGCTTAGTGCTAAGTAGAGATTCTGAATGGTGATACATTTTCAGTGCAGTTTAAATTGTCTACCTCACAAAATTACTTGGAATGCTTTCAGCATCTGTCTGTCATTGAACATTATTTTTCCATTTAAGACAATTTTGTGATACACAGGTTCTTTTTAATTACTGTAAAGTTAGCATTAGCATTTTAGACTTAGTATCTGAAAATGCATTATCTTTTGTGTGTACTTCTATTCGATTTCAACCTGAACCTCAAATCATTGGTTAACTCAAATGCCTTTGAATTATGAAAATGACCTAATACTGTGATATGAAACTGAAAATTTGTCTTCTATTTTTCTGAGTGCTAAAGGCAGATAAAGATGATGAATTATTTATCAGAAGTCTGCACACATACCTCACGTTGCATTCACTATCTACTACATTATACAGATAGATGTCCTCGCTTTTGTTAGGTCTATCTCTATGGAGTATCTGCCTGCTTCACTCATTCCCTGACTTCCCTCTTTGCAGATATGAAGCATCTTCGTCCCACCACTCTGTTCCTCTTTTTCTCATAACAGCTAGTCCTCTCGCCCTCCGTCATACTCATGAAAGCAGTTCTTAGGAGCTCTATGAAGCAGGTCTTTAAATTTCAGAGCAGGGGACTGCAAACAGGAGAGGAAATCACAGGTGTCCCTGTAGGTTTCTATATCCAGGCACAGTGTGACTTCTTCTCTAAACCAGCTTCCCCACGCCTGGTGCCTAGTCTTCCAGAATCCAATAGTTCCAAGTACCATAGCCTCCACTACCTGTTTTAAAAAATACTGTACCAAAATGACTTCTACCAGAAATTTTATGCCTGATATATTTGAAAAATATGAGAACTTTCCCATGTGCTTGATTACCCAAATCATTCACATAAAGAACAGGCACTCGAGTCACAAAGAGTGAAATTATTGCTCTAATTTCTAACGTCACACACAAAAAAACAGTACGCTAAGGAAATATATTACATTCCCGTGCTTTCAGTGAGTTATTGTTAAAATGAAAAGAGACATGATTGTAAAATCTGAAGAGGCCAATGATGACATCTTTTCAATCTGAGTGATAAGCAAATATCTGGTTGCACTTTTACTCTAAAGGGAAAAGAGAGAAATCACTAGCACCGGATCTATAGTGCTGGATCTGCAAGACTGGAAACAAAATCCCAAGGCGTGCTGACCTCTAGGGCCCTGGCAATGGATGTTCACTAGCAATGTTCTTGAGCCAACTGTATGACCTCAGGCAAGGCTTTCAATCTTTCCTAACCACTTTCTCTTTCTATAAAACAGGAACAGCTTCCAATGGGTTAAGTGAGGTTTTTCATGTCTTCTAACTGATATTTACTGGGGACTTCTCATATGCTAGACATTGTGTTAATTAAGTTCCACTGATAATAGTAATGAACAAAACAAAGTCCCTGCCTTCGTGGAGTTTACTCTTATATGAAATGGTAGATGAAATACAGATGAAGAACTAGTTATATATGTATGAACAAATACAGATAATGACAGATTTTTAGTATAGCTAAGCATGAAATGAGTAAGGGTGATGTGTACAAAGTAACTGCTTTGCCTGCTTTGTGAATAGTAGAAAGATTTCCCTGACTATGAGACATTTGGGCTGTAATTCATTAATAAGACTAAGTGGCATTTGGGGCACCAGTCAGTTAAGCATCTAACGTTGGCTCAGGTCATGATCTCATGGTTCTGGGTTCAAGCCCCGCATCAGGCTCTGTGCTGACAGTGCAGAACTTAGAGCTTCCTTTGGATCCTGTGCCTCTCTCTCTCTCTGCTCCTCACCTGCTCTGCTCTGTTTATCTCACTCTCTCAAAAATAAATAAATGTTAAAATTTTTTATTTTATTTTTTTAAATATTTTATTTATTTCTGAGAGAGAGCGAGAGGCCGCATGAGCAGGGGAGGGTCAGAGAGAGAGGGAGATACAGAATCTGAAACAGGCTCCAGGCTCCGAGCCAGCCGCCAGCACAGAGCCCGAGGTAGGGCTCGAACCCACGAACCATGAGATCATGACCTGAGCCAAAGTCGGACACTCAACCAACTGAGCCACCCAGGTGCACCTACAAAAATTTTAAAAAAGACTAAGTGGCATTTGAAGAACTGGTGATGAAACATTCCCAGAAAGTGGAGAATTCCAATGTCTTGAGGTAGGAGGGTCTTTGCACATGCCCAGAAAATCACAGGCACTGAAAGTATATTATGTTGAATGAAAGGAGAGTGGTAGGGAAGAGGTAGGAGAGAAAAACAAGAGCCGAATCATGCAAGACTTATAGGCAAAGTAAAGAATTTGGATTCTTATTTCTAGGGGCAAAGAGATGCCGCCAAAAGATGGATGTTATACTCTGATTTACCACTCTGCTCCTGTGTGGAGATCGTATTGAAAGATTATGAGCACAGGCAGGGAAATCAGTTGCAAGGCTATTTGGGTGTCAGAGTAAGAAGGTTGGTGACTTGGACTAGTTGGTGAGATGGTGGTCTACAGAAGTAGACAAGTCTCTACCTGTTGGAAGTAGAAACAAACCTTGGTGATGAGTTGAGAAAGAGGATGGAGATGGCTCAAAGATTACTCTTTAGCTAATGTTTGAATGGTGATATCATTTCCTGCGCTAGATCATATGGAAGGCAGTGGGATGGAGAAATGTGAAATGAGGAGGTGTGAGGAAGTGGAGAGGGAAGGGGATCCTGATCTCATGGCTGCTTACCCATGTGTGGGCTTCACCCATTTGCCTGGTTCTTAGGCCTCCTTGGCTCCATACCTTGCCTGATGACCCTACACAGAAAACTTCTCGCCTTGGGAATTTGGGGTTTCTTTACTCATTCACTTCCTCTCCTTGCTTTTTTTTCCTCCCCATTCCCCTCTCCTTCTTGCTATTTCCAACAGAGGTATCCTGTCACTTGTTGCTTGCACTGTCTAGTCCAGAAGCCCATCACTGTAAAAACAGCCTGGGCAGAAGTGCCTGTTTCTAAGACACCATAGGTTCAAGAGTTATTTTCAAATAGATGGAACCTCAAATCATAAGTCAAACCCTCAGATGATTCCCTCGAGGATCAAAGGTTGAATGTATCTATGATACATTCAGACAAGAAGGTGAGAAGAGAAAACTTAGGAATCTGTCCACCATAGAAAGGGTGAAATTTAGTTAGTTTTGGGGATGAAAGTCAGAGTGAAGTTGGAGGCATTTGAAATGGAGAAACCAGACCAGAAGCAGCAGGCATTACACTACACTCTACATGCCGAAGATAAAGGAACATGAAGTGCTTCGATCCCCTTCTTTCTCATGTGGGGGATTTAGGAGGGAAAGAGATGCAGACTCCATGCCAAAATGAGAGGAAAATAAGACACAATGTGAGCAAATAAACAAAAAAAGCAAGTTGAAGCAGTTAGCTTTTGCACCATAATAAACCACCCCCAAGTGTAGTGACTTTAAACAGCAAATCTTTATTTATTATTCTCCTTATCCTGTTGGTGGGCTGGGCAGGCCCTCCTGATTTCTGTGGCTCAGTTGTGGCTGGATGGCCGAACTTGGTCTCACTCACATGCCTGGCTGTTGGCCTGGCGTGGGCTCGGATCATGGGGATGACTTGGCCATGGGTTTCTCATCAGCCATCAGGCTACCCGGTGTTCTTTTATTTGGTGGTAGTGTCAAGGTCCCCAAGGATAGCCAATGAGCAAGCCTCAAAGGCCAAGTTCTCCTCAAGCTTTTCTTTGGGTAGTGGGATGAGCAGTGGCTCCCCAAAAGATATATCTATGTCCTACCCCCAAGAACCCATGAATGTGGCCTGATTTGGGAAAAAAAAGGGTCTTGGCAGATATGATTAAGCTAAGGATCTCAAAATGAGACCATCCTGGATTATGCAGGTGGGCCTTAAATCCAATGACACATGTCCTTACATGAGAAAGGCAAAAGGAGATCTGGCACAGACAGAAGAGGAGAGTCACGTGAAAACGGAGCAGAGATTATACACTGTCAGGCCAAGGGAAGCCTACAGCCACCAGAAGCTGGAAGGAGCAAGGAACGCTCTGTCCTCTAGATCCCTAAAAAGGAATGAGGCTCTGCCAACACCTTGGTTTTAGACTTTTGGCTTCCAGAACTGTGAGATAATAAATTTCTACTGTTTTAAATCATCAGGTTTGATGTAATTTATTATAATAGCCTTAGGTAATTAAAAGTTTGCATTCCATTTGCTCATGTTTTCTTGACCAAAGAGGTTCACAGAGCCAAACCAAGATTCAAGAGGAAAGGGATTGCACCCCTAGATGAGGGAGGTGTGGGAGACAGGTTGCATACAGGGGTGTGGGGGAGGGGTTGCATGCAGGGGTTGGAAGAATTTGTGGTCAGTTTTTCCAAATTGCCACAATCCAAAGAAGGGCATTCACATTGGAGCAGATTTTCAGCAGGTTTCACAGGATGGGATTTATTTAGGCTACAAAACAGGGATGTTTTTAAATTAGGGTCAAGAGAAGGGGTTGGTTGGTATCCAATTTAACATTTGGTTAAGTGTCTGACTCTTGATTTCAGCTCAGGTCATCATCTTGAGGTTCATGAGTTTGAGTCCTGCTTGGGATTCTCTCTCTCTCTCTCTCTCTCTCTCTCTCTCTCTCTGCTCCTCCCCTGCTCACTCTCCCCCCACTCTCAAAATAAGTAAATAAACTTAAAAAAATAGGGACAGAAGACAGCAAAAGAAAGGGAAGAGTATTTTATCTGATGGCTTCTCTACTCCTCAATGAGAATGAAACTTCTAATGGGTGTATGTTCTTCGGTTAAGGTGGAGAAACAATGTATCTGCCCATTAAAAAATTGGTGGGGAATCACTGTGTTTAATTTGCACTTATTGTATATGTGAGATTTTCATGTTTAATCATGGAGTCAAAAACAACTCAAGGGAAACAGTGTTGACTATTCAATCATTGTTCATACTCAGTTCAGCTTCCTTATATTCCACAGCTGTTTAAAAGATACCTGTGTGCTGGGCAATGTAGAGAGGGACTCACAAGAGAAATGTTGATTGTTGCTTTCAGGAAACTCTCCAGTGAGAGAGAGGGAGGGAGAAAGACATTTATATAAAAAACTGTAATACGGAGCAGAGTACAATAAATGGCTGAGTTGCTGGGACAGTCAACAGTAGGAGAAAATTATTCAGCTGGAGCAAAGCAAGGTAGGTTTCATAAAATAGGTGGCATTTTAGCTGAGCTTGGAAAAATGAGTAGTGTTTCTTTAGAAATGGGGAAGGGATATTTGCATTTTCTTTGGAAAGACATCATGAAGCATGGCAACGTAGTTTATAGTCTCAGAAGTATGAACTGCCTTATTTATTTGGCTAGAATGTGTATATATTTCGGGGTGGGAAAAATCCTGGGGTAGCCTGCAGTGGGAAGGATGGAGAGAGAAGAAAGGGGAAAAGGCATCAGGTTTGTGGAGGTAGGGGAAACCAGCAAAGATATGTTAGAGGCAGATCCGGAAGAGCCGGTATTTCATGTACTGTAAAATGCAAAATGACAGTGGGATCACTTCTGAATGTACTCTTATATGTGATCTCATTTGATACTTTTAAGAATCCTTAGGGATAAGGTGATATGTTTATATCCATTCTATACATGAGGAAATCAAGATTCATGATTTAATAGAGATGACAGAACTAATAAATGTGATTAGGATTAGGACTCAGATCTCCAGTGAATAAAATCCCTCTTAATTGCCACTTAACTACTTGCAGTTTTAAGCAATGCTCTGTATGCCCTCCATAAAGCATATTGACTGCCGACCCCAAGAACTCAGTGTCTGAGGCAAGCATTTATATGCTTACCTCCTCATGCACTGATGAAGTATCAGTGCAAAAAAAGATAGACTTACTTCTATAAACGCAAAGTTGAATATTTATAAAGGAATCTATCTGGGAAAATTTCTTGGAAGCATTGCAGGTGAATTTGATGTGGTGTAACAGCTTTCGTGGGGTCAGGGAGAATTGTGAAGCCTAAGATTCTGTCTGCCCTGAGATTTCTTTGGAAGTGTCTTTATGTTCCTGTGTAATTGCGGTTGTAACCAATGCATCACAGGTGAGGTTTCCATAAAGTAGATGACTAGCAATTCCAATTAGTTTACCTTCATGCAAACAAAATATCTTGGCTGTGTGTTACAAAGTGGACAAAGAAAGTAAGACGTTTAAAATTTCCATGCATTGCTTTTTCTTTTTGAACACTGTAAAAATTGCTGTCCTTTTGTAGCAAAAAAAGAGTCTCTACTGTTTATGATATCACCTCCTTCTGTGAACATTGGGACTTCTGTCTTCTCTGTTTGAACTGTGCTTCATAAACATGACTCTGGCAGCAATGAAAGAGAAAGAGGTTGGGAGCAGAGAAACCAAAAGTCAGTAGTTGGGACCACAGCGAGAAGACATTGATTTGGTCTATATAGCAGTGTATTTAAGTAGAGTACTAAGTCGTAAACTTTTTAATTGTGCATAATATTTAAATGTTCACTTAAAATATCCTAGGTAAAAGAATGAGTTTTGTTTGAACACTGGTAAGACAGAGGTATAAGGTATATATAATGATGTATATGATATATGTATCTCTTATATGATATAAGAGAAGTGTAAGAAAATAGTGGAGGGTTGTAGTAAACCTATGGATTCAACAGATCTTAACACCCCAGCCCTCATAAATTAGGGCAAATTGCTCTATCATTTTCTTTATTGTACAACCAGAACTCATTATTTTAATAATGAATACATTTCCTTTTCTTCGTGATTGACCATGAAACTTTGTAAGAACTAAAATAGATACCCTGCATAAAATATCCAGAACATAAATGAAAAATATATTCATAAATGAAAAATATAAGAAAGTAAAAAGGCTTACTCTTTTGAGACTATTTATAGATATGAGATGGGTATCTTTCTACCAAATGCATCCTTGTTTGCAAATTTTTGTGCTCCCTGTTATAATTATTTCCTGTTAGAAATGTTAACCTGATTTCAATGTCATTTTCTACTCCAGATAATTAATAAAAGATGGAAGGTTTTCCAAACAACTGTCAGACCTTATTTTACTGGAGGTTTAAAGAAGGCTTACGTTTGAACTTTAATGGAAAGAGTTGTGACCTGCTTGAACAATGGCATTCACATAAAGAAAATGAGTAGACACATACATACAAAGTCCAGTGATAAAAATTTTACAACTTTAACTTTTGCTCTTTACTGTTAAATCTCTCTGCTTCTTTATATCCCACTGAGAGATTCCAGATGGGGCAGTAAAATAATCTGCAAGTTCTCTGAGAAGGTTGAATATAATGCAATCAGGGTTCTACTATTCAAAGCAAATAATTAAATTTTATGCTATTCACAGCCTTTTGTATTTCTGTACCTTGCTTCTGATCAATTCTCTGATATATGTGTGGGAGAATTTAAAATTTCCAACTATGAAACTGATTAAATCACACTGAATCTTCTGAGTTTCCAAGTTTAATGTATGCTTTAAAGCTTAGGGTTGTTCAGAAGTACAAATGAATAAAATTATTCATGTCACAGGAAGCATGAAACTTATTTAAATATTGGAGTTTTGATCTAATTCCAGAGGAGTAAAAACTATCCTAATTTAGGTTCAGCTAATTAATTCAGTTTTTCCATGGTATACCCTAAAGCAAGCTAATTTTCAATGAGCTAAAACAAATAATGAGAATATTTATGTTCTTAAATCATTTAACCTAACACAATTTGTTCTGGATCCAGGCAATTTGATTTAAGTTACAAAGAAATATTCTTAATTTTTCCAAAAGGTGATTAGGTTCCATAAATGCTCAGGTTATTGAAGTGATATTTTAGAGGTGTGGATGTAAGGTCACATGCTTGAAAATTATGACAGTTTCAAATGCATTTTCCATTAAAGTAAAAACACAGATGATTCACCCTTCTGTATTTCAGGGTCCATCCACATTTCTAAACCTGATATAATAAAAACCATAATGACAGAGGTAACACTGGGGCTTTGCAATGAAGCAGACTAGTCTTAACACCCACATGGGTTACCTCTTGGCTATGTAACCTTAGGCAAATTGTGTTCTCATTCCTCAATTTCTTCATCTATAAAATGGGGAAAATGAGTGTCAACCTCATAGCATTGCTATGAATATTAACAAAAAAGTGCATCAGAAATGCAGTGTCTGGCACATGGTGTCAGCTTGGCCAACGTTAACGATTATTATTAAATGAAACATAGAATTATATCAAAATATCACACATGCACTAAATGAAAAATTGCATCAGTACTTGGGTTCATAATTTGGTCTTTTTTCCCCTCCCTTTCTCAAATCTTTTTTCCTCTTTTTATTCTTTTGTAACTATCTGATTTTACCTCTAAATTATACCCCTTTAAAAGACAAAGGAGAGTTTTCCCTAGGGTCAGGAGTGCTCACAGGCGCTTCACTTCCTGCAACAGCCACCCCCCAACCCCCAACAGTGGAGATGTGCTCCTGTGGCCAGGCACTCCCAGAGCTGTGAGTCCTGTGTTTCTGGGGATCCATAAAGCCTCTCCAGGGGCTTTGCAGTCACATGCATAGTTTCAAGAGAATCTTCTTTCTCCATCTCTTTCCTAGATAACTCTTCTGCTCCTCAAAAAAAAGACCTAACTTTCACCTATCCTTACTATTATGGTGAGGATTGGTTCATGGTGGAAAATTTCTGCAAAACAAAACAAAACAAAACCAAAAGCCCTTCCCTGAAACAAAACTTGAGAAAGTGAAGGATGCTGATATGTAATTACATAATAGACACTACATAACATTTGTTACATATGTAACATATTCTGCAGGACTCAGGTTGTTTTCAGTTTTTAAGAAGATTAAATATTTCATGATAAATCACTATGTGGAGATTTTTCCTATATACTTTGGAGGGAGTGCAAGGAATTAAGTCATGTTGCTATAACTGAACTCTTCCATTTCCCATTTCTCTCTCTGTCTATATATATATATATACACACACTCTTTCATCCATATGTTTTATACATATGAGCATATAATGAGCATATATATA
Source organism: Hyaena hyaena (assembly GCF_003009895.1). NCBI lineage: Eukaryota > Metazoa > Chordata > Mammalia > Carnivora > Hyaenidae > Hyaena > Hyaena hyaena. Next base: position 201,571 of record NW_024081838.1, read on the forward strand.
TGAGCATATATATATAAGCATATATATATATATGTTTACGTGGACAAGCTTTCTCCATGCTTACATTAAAAGTAATATTAGTACTGATGCCAAACCCTTCTCATTCTAGCCATAAGTGATATTCTCACAATGGATATGTGTTTTCATTGAATAAAAAGAAAATACATCCATCTAAGAGATGCATTTTCATTACAATTTTACTTTTCTTATTTCAGAGATTAATGAATAAGATTTATAATATATTTCTATAGTTCTGACCAATTGTGTACAAGCAATAACTGTAATCATAACTCTGGGAAAGAAAAAATATTTTTAAATTTAGAGCCATATGGTAACTGTAATTTTAAAAACTTAAATGTATAAACACATTTTTCTTATTGAGAATTATAAGATGATGAAAAAATCCTTTTATTTATAAAACATATTACATTGGGATAAAATGCGGAGGTATTTGTATTTCTCTGATACATTGTGAATGTTTTGCAAGTGCCCGGGAGAAAGACTGGTTAGGTTAGAGTCAGACAGGGAGATCTTAGTTAAGTATGTAAAAGGCAAGAAGAATGATAGTATCAGTCAAAAACAATAGACTTAAATTCCAAGGACATTACAAACAGGTACATTTGAATGCATACTTATTCCCCTTTTAATTGGGACAAAGAACATAGAATCTTGGATTTCACGTATTTAAATGAGCACCCTTACTTAGTTCTACCCTTGGATAGAATGGAGTCTGAGCTCTTCTGTGATATTTCGTTTTAAGCATGGATGATGACCTGTAAGGATCATCTTCTAGATTCACTTTGTTTTCATCATTAATTTGCTTCCCCTTCTGGATCATTCCTGTCAGCATTCAAGCTTGCTATGTGATGATTTCCAATCCTAAACAAATGAACAAAAAACCTCAAGAATCAGAGTGTTCATGGATAAAGTAGTGACTAGCAAGAGGTGGAGAAGAGATGGAGACTATTTCCACTGTTTGCAGGAGCTGAGAAATGGAGCAAGGGAGAGGCTATTTTTTGTTTCGTTTCTTTTGCAAATTTTTTAACCATTAAAGAAGTGCCCTTTTGGACTTTGGTGGCACAAAATTAGCCAGTGCTTAATCATGGTTGTTGGAGGGAGTAAGGCTATAAAAACTACAAAATTACTTTAAAATTTTTAAATTGTGGTAATATATACATAACAAAATTTACCATCCTGACCATTTTTAAGTGTACAGTTCAATAGTATTAAATGCATTCACATTGTTGTGCAACCAATCTCTAGAAACTTTTGCAAAACTGAAATTGTATTCCCGTTAAACAGCCCTGCATTTACCCCCTCCCCCAGCCACTGGCAACTGCCATTCTGTTTTCTGTTTCTATGAATTTGATTACTCTAGATACTTCATGTAAGGGTAGCGGGGCTCATACAGTGTCCTTTCTGACTAGATTATTTCACTTAGCATCATATCCTCAAGGTTCTTCAAGCCATAGTATGTGTCAGAATGTTCTTCCTTTTTAAGGCTGAAATATATTCCATTGTGTATTTTGTTTAGCCTTTCATCCATTTGTGGATACTAGAGTTGCTTCCACGTTTTGGCTATTGTGATAATGCTGCAATGAAAAAGAGTGTGCAAATCTCTTTTCAAGACTCTGCTTTTAATTCTTTCGACCATGTACCTGGTAGTAGAATTACTGGATCATATGGTACTTTTGTTTTTTATTTTATGAGGAACTTCCATACTGCATCATTTAACATTTCCACCAACAATGTCCAAGGGTTCTGATTTCTTCACATTCTTTCCCACACTTATCATTTTGTTTTTGTTTTGTTTTGTTTTTAGTAGTTGCCATCCCAATTGATGTGAGGTAATATTTCATTGTGTTTTTGATTTGTATTTCCCTAAACATTAGTTATATGGAACATCTTTTCATATGCTTTTTGGTGCAGAATGATTTTAAGTGGTGATACTCTTCTTCTTACTGAAACGATGAAAATTTCTCTCTCCTGCAATAATACTTAGAGAAATTCTAAGAAACATTGTACCTTACCTAGTAAGGTACAATGCTGTTAAACACTACTCAAAGTTCAAGATACCAAAATATCAGTATCTGCTATAGTTTCCCAGCTAGTCAAGAACATGGCTTAAAAGAAAAACTTCTAATATTGGTTAATCTTTCATCTTTTGTTTTAACTCTTAGATTAAATTTTCTTATCTTCAAAAATCCTCTTGAACAGCTGTAAGCTTCTATTTTTCAAAGGTTTTATTACAAGTCACCAGAAAAATGCACATCCTCCCTCTCTCATGAGATGGAAATAAGAGATAAACATGCCCAAAGGAGAAAAATTATTTTATCCAGAAGCTCCAGTAAATTATTTCTCTTAGCAAAGTCTCTTTGGTTTCTGTAATGTTATACTTCACTTTATTCACTCAATATCTACTCCACTAGGTACTACCCACTCAAAGATAAAATGATTCAGTTTCTGCCCTAACAGATTTCACAGTCTAGTGGTAAGAACAGACAAGAAAGTCAGCAAGTTTGACACAGAATGACATGTATTGTCATTGAGAGCAATTTGCCCAAGGTCTTGTGGGAAGATAAATGGATTAATTAATCACCTGAAGCCCAAGATTTGGCATGGGAAGGGTTGTCAGAAATGGGGAAAGGGAAATGAGGTGAATAGAAGGGCTCCTTAGAAGTATTTTAGATATCAAAGATGTGATGGAAATTTTCCTACAAATATTTTCAAGCTGATTTTTAGTTCCCCTGGTCCTTCCACTTTTAATACATAATTTTGATCCATCTGTGTATATTTAAATTATCTTTTTAAAAGTTAATTTATTTAATTTGAGAGAGAGAAGGAAAGAGAGAGAGTGCAGGGGAGGGGCAGAGAGACAGGGGGAGAGAGAATCCTAAGCAGGCTCCACATGTGGAGCCCGATGTGGGTCTCGAACCACAATCCCACAAACTGGAGATCATGACCTGAGCTGAAATCAAGAGTGCAACGCTTACCCAGCTAAGCCACCCAGGTGCTCCACAAGACCTTACAAGGTCATTTTCTATGAAATTTATTTTGCACAAAATTTGTATTTAATTTTTACATTGGAAGAAAATGTAGAGTTTGTAACACAGTTTCATGTCATGTTAAAAGTTTTAAGACGTTCTTTTATTTATTTTTACCTTACTGCCAAGACACTGATTTTCTTGGGATCTTACATTCTCATATTTCTGCATCTCAAAAGCATCCGTTAAAAGTCTTGATCTACTGGGGCACCGGATAACTCATTTGGTTAAGCAGCTGATTTCAGTTCAGATCATGATCTTGTGGTTTGTGAGTTCAAGTTCCAAGTTGGGCTCTGTGCTGACAGCTCAGACCGTGGAGCCTTCATCGAATCCCGTGTCTCCGTTTCTCTCTCTGTGCCCCTTCCCTGCTTGTGCTCGGTCTCTATTTCTCAAAAATGAATAAATGTTCAAATTTTTTTTAAAAAAATCTTGATCTAGAGATGGATAAGTCTCCTTGATATTTGAGTTTATAGCTTCATTATTTTAAACTAGCAATGAAAGTGAAAGCGCTCCTTCGAGTATTTGTTCTTGAGTTAAGAGAGCTCCTGGGTGAAATGTGTCTTTCAAATTCCGATGACGGTGAGTGGTATTAATATCAAATAATTTCAGATTTGACATTGTCTAATGAAATCATTGAGCACAGTTCTTTCTATGTCTGAACATACCGAGATGCACAGAATTCAGTTTGACCAAGGAAATACAATAAGTATAACAAATTACAATAGGACCAGATACACAAAGAAGTCTTCCATTTAGCCTACACGGATTAATTAGTTACAAGAACTGATGGAAGTATTGTTCCCTGTCTGGGTCACTCACTGAAAGTTGATTTTTTTTTAATACCTTTTAAGCACTTGCACAATTCTATTTTCATTTCTGGCATATGTAGTTTGCCACTGTACTAAATAAATAGGCCACTCATCTAGAATTTCCTTTGAACTGAAGGGCTTAGAAATTTGAAATTCGTGCAATGAGACAGAAGGAAATGCACACAGAGACAACAATCTGGAACCGAGCTAACACAGAAGTAAAGCAACTTGCTCCATTTTGAATCGTGCTTTCGGAGCACCACTTCTCTCTCCTGTCCTCATATTTGGATCCTTCAGTTCTACTCTTTCATTTCTATTGAGAGGCATCCCACTGGAGGGGGCCATTCAGCCATCACACCATTTTTATTCGCCCTTTTGAAACATTTCTGTTGAAAGGTTTACCGTATATTTTTTAAATGTTCTGTTTTGGTTGAATATGGTCACATGTGTTTGACTTCTCAGAGGCAGCTTTGAATTTCCACAAATGCATTGTATTATGAGAATCTGGCTTCAACAACAACTCCTTTAAATGGCTGTGGACTTCTCTCATTTTCCTTATTACAAGGAGCGAACATGGGCTGAGTATTGATGGGCTGGGGATGGTGTACCTTTTGTACATTCTCTCATTTAATCTGAGCGATACCTCTGCAAAATAGATACTGTCATTAATCCCAGTTCTCACAATTCAATAGTAATAGGCATAGAGCCAAAGTTAAACTCAAGACTTTTTGCTGCTAGTATTTGTAGTCTGATCACTGTGCTATGTGCCATGACTCCTAACAGTTAGTACTTTCCACATAGTAAAATTCTCACTAAAAAATGTGAATTGAATGGAACTGAATCCATATACTGGCAGCCCATATTCAATGCTCACTGTTACAGACAGACATTAGGAAATAATCTTTTCCCCAGGAGGAAAATAAATACAACCCTAAGACATTAATTTCTAATTATATTTTGCCATGGAAGATATAATCTTATAATCAAACTTACGCATCTTATATGCTACACAAACATTTCCAACTTTCTTAAATTATTAACCTTGACCTTTGTGATAATCAGGAAACATTAAAATAGAAAATGCAGTAATACAATCAATAACTTTCTCTGCATAATCATGCTGAACTGAGCGAAATAAGAGTTATTTTTTATTTGGAAAAACAATATTACTCTGTTTTGACTCAAGGGTGTTAACGTTTTTAGTGTTCGCATTAATATGTTTTCTTTTGATCGTACAATTATTACATTTATTTTCCTTCATGAAATGGAAAAATATCCCAATAGCCAAATGCTAATGACGTGTCCATAGAGTCTGAAAATGTACATCTCATTAGGTTTCTGTTTTTCAGCTGATAAAAGTTTATGAAGTCAGGATTTGTTTCTCTTGGGGGGTTTTACTTGTGTATTTTTAAAGATATATTTACCATTTCCCTCAGGTTGATTGTCTGTCCTTCATTATCATAGCAACAAAAGTTTTCCACTTTGTAGTCTTACACAGCTCAGATAGATCTAGTCTGTTCTTCCAAAAACATGAAGAGAATACCTGCTGCATGTTTTTTAAAAAAATATTTTTTGTTCTTCATCTTTGAGAGATTATGTTTATCCAAAGAAAGTGTATGACTCAATATGAGGTTTGTTTTATGCTTTTTTTGTGTGTGTGTTTTACGCTTTTTAAAAATTTTGACTTGAACTTTGATGTTAAGCGTCCTCAAGACATAGTTTTGTTGTGATCGTTTTAGCACTTAAGCAAATAAAAACAACTGTTTGTGATATCAACAATAGTGTTTCTAAGAAAATATAAGCCTGAACTTTATTCTCCCTTTTTCTAATATTGCCCTACCTTTTCTATCTACATGAAATCTTCCTTAAATGAAAATGTTAAGAGGGAACTGAGACTCTCTTAAATTCTTCATTAGTTGGCTAGGTCTCCCATAGCAAGATGTTGTGAAAAACAACTTTCATGTAGTTATTTTTGTTCTGATATATTCAGAGAAGGGACAGTACTAAAAAGCTTAGATTTGGATTTCAGACCTTAGCATGGCTTTCAAGTACATTTTCTTCTGATTTTTACTGGCAGCTCTCTCGTTGGTAGTGTTTACCCATTTTAGAGAGGATGCAAAACTTCAAAGTGAGTTGTCAGTCCAAGTTCATCTAGTTTGTAGAGTCACAAATTAAACCTGGAAGTTCTGATCACAAGCTCTTGTTAATAGTTCATTTTCACTTTCCATGATTAGATGCCATGACATGAGGAAAAGGGAAACAAACAACTCTAAAGTGATTTAAATTATAAGATGTCATGACACCCTATATTCAATTGAAAGGCTTAAAAATTTTTAATGTGTATAATCTATACATGTTGCACATTGTGTATGAAATATATAGACATTATATATTATATAGGTAATATTCATTATGTAACATAGTTTTAGTATATTATATACCCTATCAGTATATTATATGTAAGATATAAATGTGTGTGTGTACACACCCTATACATATATGCTATATATAGGTTACCAAACTTTCCTATTTAAGGAGTTTTTTTGAACACGACAGGAAGATATAACCTAAAGTAATCTTTCAAACTGGTCACCATGGAAATGATAGACAAATTGAGAGTATTGTTTCAATATTTTTAACCCTTTACTTTGTTCACAGTTGCAAACATTTTTTGAGACATTCCTGACAGTCAGTTCACCTCTTCAGGCTTTTGATAATATGAAGGAAACAATTAGCAAACTCCTCCTAGCAGCTGAAGTATTCAGCGAAACATCTACTCTGGGACCAAAGACCTTCAATAGGTAAAAATAATAATAATAATAATGTTAAAAAAAGAAAAAAATAACTTAAAAATTGTTAGTGAAAATATATCCTAATTATTACAAGTTGGTACTATTTGGGAAATGTTATGTCAGTATATAAATATGAACTTGGAAGCATCTTTTCATGTTTGTAGACCCTAAGCTTCAAAGCATGTTACAGACTTGTTAGTGTCTAAATAAAAGTAACAAGAAATAAAGCACACATAATTTAAATGAATTTTAATTGTATCCCCATTTTAAACTTAGGTATTTCTATCATATGCAGTTTCCCTTGACTAGGTATAATTTTACGTATGGTCCTTATTAACAATATTCAATAGCTACTATCTCTGTATTTCAGCTTACTTCAGTGTAATTTAATGTCCTTTTTCTAGAAAAAAATGTTAAATTTACAGTGCCAACAGAAAGGAGGTGGCTCAGTTAAGCTATATGATGCTTCCTATGTGAATAAGAATGGCTAGCATGTAGGAATAAGAGAGTTTCCGTCTCTGTATTTGCATTTTCATGATGTAACCTCATTGTTTAATGTGTTCTGAATACTTTAGATGTATTTGTATATTCTTTAAGGAACCAAACAAATTCCAATTTAAAAATAAATTGCATGTAATTTTATATTATCCAAGCTACTGCTTTCTTTAATTAGTACATACCTTGAAATTTAACTATAGTAACTGTTAATAATGCATCAAATGATAGAGTAAATGTAGCAAATAGAATATATTTTTTTATTACCTTGTGTTTTTATTTCAGATGCAGATTATGTTTTCAGCTTTTAACTTTTGACATTGGTTACCACAATTTCAGGTACCCTGTTGTGCTCCAGGTGAGTATGCCAGAGGCTTCCTGTGAGCTTCTGCCTTATGCTTAATGATCTGTGTGTGTGTGTGTATGTGTGTGCATGCATGTGTGTGTGCATGTGTGTGTATGTGTGTGGGGGGTGCATGTGTTTGAGTTGTTTGCATTCACAGTAACTAATCAATAAATAGCAACTTGTATTAAAGTTACTACAAGCTTATATTTTACTGGAGTTCAGAAAATGAACTAATGTATGGAGAATCTGTGATTTGAGCGGCAGCCTCAAGGTGGAACAGGCACAGATTTTTCTATGGTTCAACCACTGTTTATGAAATAAAGAGGTAAACATTTGGATAATAGAAAATAGCAGATTACCCAGTTTATTCACTTGAGTTTATAAAAAAAGTAACTCTTATTCTTTATATATATTTAGTTTTCTTTTTTTAATGTTTATTTTTGAGAGAGAGTGGGAGCGGGAGAGGGACAGAGAGAGAAGAAGACAGAGGATCCAAATAGGCTCTGTGCTATCAGTACAGAGCTGGATGAGAGGCTCTAAGCCATGAATGAGGGGCTCCAAGTCACAGACCTTGAGATTATGACCTGAGCAGCAGTCAGATGCTCAATCCACTGAGCCACCCAAGGCACCCCTAGATATTTGGTGTTAAATTGGCCTATATTTTAATTTTAAAAGACAGAAAAAATTTTTAAATAAATGTTTTTTTCTAGTATAAAATATGTGTCAATTGAAGAGTGGTTTCTTTTTGTATTCCTGATTCTTTTACTTCCTTTCGAATTAAATGAACTCATTCAGATAATCTCCAACATATTTTTCATCTAAAATATCCCTTAGTGGCAAGAAGATTAAAAAACATTGATTGCCTGGTGCAGCCCCTCTGGAAAACAGTGTGGAAGTTCCTCAAAAAATTAACAATAGAACTCCCCTAGGACCGAGCAATAGCACTGCTAGGAATTTACCCAAGGGATACAGGAGTGCTGATGCATAGGGCACATGTACCCCAATGTTCATAGCAGCACTCTCAACAATAGCCAAAACATGGAAAGAGCCTAAGTGTCCATCAACTGACAAATGGATCAAGAAGCTGTGGTTTATCTATACAATGGAATACTACATGGCAATGAGAAAGAATGAAATCTGGCCATTTATAGCAATGTGGATGGAACTCGAGGGTGTTATGCTGAGCGAAATAAGTCAGGCAGAGAAGAACCGATACCATATGTTTGCATGTATAGGTGGATTAGGAGGAACTTAATGGAGGACCATGGGGGAGAAGAAGGGGAAAAATAGTTGGGGAGAGGGAGGGAGGCAAACCATGAGAGTCTCTTGAATGCTGAGAACGAACTGAGGGCTTATGGGGGTGGGAGAGAGGGAAGGGGGGTGATGGGCATGGAGGAGGGCACTTGTTGGGATGAGCACTGGGTGTTATATGGAAACCAACTTGACAATAACCTATTTAAGAGATAAAAAAACAAAACCAAGAACAAAAAAAAGCATTGGTTGAATAAGTCTACCAAAAACTTTATTTGGGGATATGGTGTAGGAAGAAGGAAAGAGGAGCAAAATAAAATTATGTGCAACCAAAATTCAACTTCATATTGCATTGATTGCTTTTCAAACTGTTGTACAAGGTGAATGGTTATATATTGTGTGGCTCAGACACTTAGTTGAATAGTTCAAAGACTCATTCATAAAATTTTGAAACTTTATGAATCTACATTAAAAATTTTTCATTATCTCACACACATTAATTAGTGTGTTCTTTAAAATTTATTGTTCAGAAATGTTACATATTATCTTTCATAGACACAAATTCTTCAACAGTAAAGAGTTTCAAAATAAACTATGTGACTTTATAATCCATTAATCTTCTTAGAAAGTTGTATCTTCAAAAGAATGTTACTTATATTTTATAAAACTGTTGACCTCAAAAAGGCCACTAGATGTCAGTTCTGATCTACAATCCAATAGGAATGAATCATGTCTTAGAAGTGATTCGCTGCACTAAAATAAAAGTCAGTGCAAAATATTTGCTGTGCTTTTACTCTTTCACAGGTGCATGAGCATTTAAATTTTCAAGATGATGATAATGTGGATTTTGAGGACCAAAACATACAAGAATTCCTTTTACAAGATACTTTCAATATTCTCTTCTCTAATGAATCTTCACTTCCAATGTTTTATGAGATATTTCAGGGACTTTATACATCAGGTGTTTTTAAGGTAAATGCATATATTTGTAGTACAAATATTTTTTTCAAATCATTCTTTGGAATGTGCCAGTTTATTGTGCAGTTAAGCAAATTGATAATTCACTTGAAACTAACTGATATCCATTATATTACATCTCTTAATATTCTTCTGACATGAAGACTAATATTATTTTATGTCAACTAAGTATGAATGACTGGTTCTGATGCAGTTATGGGTTAAAAGAAAGCAGTTGCTAATTCCCAAGGAATGTTTGTGGATATTATGAATAATACATAGTCTGTGTTGTTTAGAATTCTTTAAGAGGAATAGAGCAAATAAGAGAACTTTTTGGAGGCAAACTAGAATAGCAGTGAATGCTCTAGATTGATACCAAGGGACTAGAGTTATAATCTTAATTTTTAAAGAATTCACATCTGGTAAACATCTTTGCTTAGATTTTGATGATTAGGATGTAGTGCTTCAGAGTAGCATTGGTTAATTTAGAGGCTGCTCTTTCCCTGGGATTTTATTAATTTTTCCCTGTAGTTCCTTGTTTTCCTTCATTAGTGAGTGGATTGTCATTAAAGTCATTAGAACCACTTCACCCAGAAGGAATGGAAAATATTTGCAACTTCTGCTCTCTGGGATGCATCAGGAAAAAAAATAGATGTGGGGGAAAATGGGGTAGGGGGACTGTCTGTTTATCAGAATTCACAAACTCCAAAATTGTAATGTCCCATAGTTAAGATTCACATGTTTATTTGCTGCTCTGGTCTCTGGTACTCTGAAGGCTGAAGGAGACTCTTCCTGTGTTCCCAAATTGTCACACACGTCTACCTTCCTGGGTTCATCTACCCAAGCTTACTACCAAAGCACTGTTGAGCAATTTCATTCAGTTCTTCTTTGTCAAATCTGAATTTTCTTAGAGGCAGACACTGTTGTGACAAGCTGAAGTTACTATGTATTATTTAGCATTAATTAGCTCAGCTGTTTATAGAGTTCGAAGTTTGGTTTTATAAAGTAGGAAGCAATTGGGCTAAACATGGTTTGACTTTGTAACAATTGCTTACGATTTGTTCCCCTCCCCCATTATAGGGTGAAAACTATCAGAAGGAACCAAATCAATGCCTGTCTTTAGAGGAGATGCACTCAATTATGACTTTCATAAAGGAACTTGGGAGTTTGGGGCCATTCCAACTGGTAAAACAAAAAGTGACATTTGATTCCTCATGATTACTGAGATTATAGTAGATCAGCCATAAGCTATTTGATTGTCACTTGGTGAAGATACTTCTTTAAGAACTAGAAATATTTGTAGGTTTCTTTCTTCTTTTCAGAGATCTAAATATTAAAATGAGCAGAATCCATAATCTTTAAGACTTTGCAAATAATACATGGCTTATTCAAGCTAAGACGATACGAGATCAGTTTAGTTGCCAGTATGTGGCAATTCTTAAGAGGAAAATGTCCACATTTTTTAGAGTTTTGCTTTTAGCTTTGGGACATTTATGTTTGACAAAAATTTCTTTCTGCTCATTGTGCCCTTTTTGTTTGCATAAAACTGAATACTACTGAATATAACCACATCTTAGAAAACTACCTAAATCTTAATTTGTTACAAACCTCAAAGAAAGAAAATGTAAATAATTATGATAACTTTTACTTGTTTCAACCTAAAACATCAATGACATTTATTTTCTTTTCTATGTATTTTCTTAGGTTCTGTCAATGTATTGGTCAATATCAAGGTCAATATTAATATAATTTAGTACATGTGCATGTTCAGTATTTGCTTTGTTTCTAGTTCTGTCACTTATCTAGATAGATTACAAAGGATTAATATTTTTCTACCTAAGATTTGTTTATACAAAACATCTTTTAAAACGGCATTTTTAAAAGTCCACTGATAAGTTATTATTAATCTGTATGGATCAAACATTTATTTTTTACTTAAAAGAAAAATGTATTCACATTCTGCTTGTCTGAGTTATAACCAATTTACTAAGTTAAGTAATGAATGTTTGGTACTTGGTTTTATCATTTAGACTCATTTTATTTCCTTTTTTCCAAATTTTTATTTAAGTTCTAGTTAGTAGACAGTACAATATTAGTTTCAGGAGTAGAATTTAATGATTCATCACTTACATGTAAAACAGTTCATCATGATAGACTCATATTTTAGAGGATTCAAAGTAAGCTTTTGCCCCAAAGATAATTTAATTGATGGATTCTTTTAATTTAAACATACACATATCGCATTTTTGACAGTTGGATCAAAACTCTACAAAGATAAAGGGAGAGGTCCCATTCTTCAGGAATTCATAATTTAAGATATTGTGAATGTAGAGAACATTACTTGGTATAGACTGAGGACCTATTTCACAGGAGTGAAGGGCAAATCCTAATTTCCTAACTCTGAGTAGAAAGAGGATAACTAGATTTCCCCCCGTAGGGTTAATATCTCTCACTCTGACAAAGTTCACTTGTAATCCAAAGCGATTTATCCTCATTCTTCCTACTGTCTGACTCAGTCTGTCATTCACCTGTCTCAGGTATCTTTAGGAAGGAGACATCCATTTCCATTCAATGAAAATAGAAAGAAAACTCATTCTATTTAGAGATATGATCAACAAAATTTGTTCCTTATAAAAAGTGACATTCACCTTGACAACTGCACAGAAAACTGTATTATGATACTGACCAGTAGCTTTTAAATTTTTTAAAAATAGCTGAATAAAACAAAAGACTTTTCTAGTATTAATACCTTTTAAGTTATTTTCCATAACTTAGTCTGATATTCTCGTTTTGCTCTTTCTTCTCAGCTCTTCCCATCTACTGCTCCTGGGATTCAATCTTTGATGCATGAATTTTATGATATGGCAAATCCTATAGGGCAACCTGGTTCAGTCCTGACTCAATACTGGTCTCTTTTAAATGTATTTGAACAATTTCAGCTCCTGAATAAAAAGGCGCAGCTACATCCACTGGAATGGTAAGATAGCCACAAATTTGAATTGTGCAATCCAAAAATTCTCCAAAGATTGATTTCAAAAGATTTTGCCTGCATTAAAGAAAGCAACAAAAAGAAATGTGTCCAAAAATTTGTGCTCTGGAAAATAAGCTTCTTTAAAGCATTGAAACCATAACAATTCTAGTGGTCTTCAAACATTGTAATAAGAACATATCCAACAGTTTTTCATACCAACAGGACTTGACTCTAAAAAGTAATGTTTAAAATTAAAAGCTTCAAATTTGTTTCATTCTGTGATATATATCTTGAATTATAGGAGTATCAGACAGAAAGGATTGGGTGACTTCTTTTCTTTTCTTTTCTTTTCTTTTCTTTTCTTTTCTTTTCTTTTCTTTTCTTTTCCTTTCTCTCCTTCCTTCCTTCCTTCCTTCCTTCCTTCCTTCCTTCCTTCCTTCCTTCCTTCCTTCCTTCCTTCTTTCTTTCTTTCTTTCTTTCTTTCTTTCTATCAGTCAGCATGGAGCCCAAGATGGTTTGAACATTTATTTAGGGAGTTTTTGAGGCATGACTTTATCATGGGCAAAATCTACCCAAATTTATAAATGTGTCTGTCCCTGCCAGAAGAATAGAACTTTTCTTTTTTAGAAGGTAGAATCTCAGGGTACCTGGGTGGCTCAGTCAGTTAAGTATCTGACTTCAGCTCAGGTCACGATCTCACAGTCTGTGAGTTCAAGCCCCGTGTCAGACTGCGCTGACAGTGCAGAGCCTGGTGCCTGCTTTGAGTTCTGTGTCTCCCTTTCTCTCTGCCCCTCCCCTGCTCTTTTTCTCTCTCTCAAAAATAAACAAACATTAAAATTAAAAAAAAAAAAAAAAGAAGGTAGAATCTCAGAGAGAAACATTTGGCCTCTCCCTTCTACCTTCATTCTAATGAAAGGCAGTAATGAACAGATGGGAGAAAGGACTGGCCAGGTGAACACATTAACATCTCCTGTAGTTGTTGAAAATGGACAGTGCCTAACACACTGGCTAAGTCTGCTTTTCTTTTATATGATGGAATTCAGGGAATATTTGACTTTTCTCCTGCCAGGAAAACAGAAGCAAACCTAAAACCTCCTAGGGAGATGAAAGACAAAATGGCCAGGCCATAACCATTTATGTCTCTTGCAGTTACCCTCAGGAAGGAATGGCTTCGGTTCTCCTGAAGGGTGCTTCATTTCCCTCTGCCTCAGGAGATAATGAAAGCAGGTCCACAAGTTTTATTTTTTAATTAAAAAATATAATAATCATATATTTGATGAATTCTTGGGACATTTCCCAGAATCAGAACTCACTTTAATTGTCACAACTTTAAAGTTGGCCTAATTCCCTTGATGCTCAGAAGTAGTAAGTCTGACGGAAGGTTTTATTTGTTTGTTTGAAAAGTAGATTTTAAACAATAGAGCTTAGTGTTTCTTTGCACTCAAGAAATCAGAGTCTGTTTCATTCATCACTATCAGTGGGGAAGAGCAGACTTGATTTAGGTACCATTTTTAACTTTGACAACATTCCCTTGAGAGATGCAAGCATTGGAAAGTTTGCTTCCTAGCAAGTTTTTCGCAAGCTCTACAGAGAGTGTAATGTTAAGTAAGGGGCTTATCTTAAATCTAACCCTAACCCTAACCCTAACCTTAACCCTGATACCCCTTAAATAAGAGAATTCATTAGTGGTCAGTGTTAAAAGTGATCAGTGTATGCATAGGAGCACATGTACCCCAATGTTCATAGCAGCACTCTCCACAATAGCTAAAACATGGAAAGAGCCTAAGTGTCCATCAACAGATGAATGGATCAAGAAGATGTGGTTTATCTATACCATGGAATACTACATGGCAATGAGAAACAATGAAATCTGGCCATGTGTAGCAACATGGATGGACCTTGAGGGTATTTATGCTGAGCGAAATAAGTCAGGCAGAGAAGGACAAATATCATATGTTTGCACGTATAGGAGGATTAGGAGGAACTTGATGGAGGAACAAGGGGGAGAAGAAGGGCGGAAATGGTGGGGGAAAGGGAGAGAGGCAAACCATGAGAGACTCTTGATTGCTGACAAAAACTGAGGACTGATGGATGTGGGGAGGAGGAGGGATGGGCATGGAGGAGGGCACTTGTGGGGATGAGCACTGAGTGTTATGTGGAAACTAATTTGACAATAAACTATTTGTAAAAAAAGAAGATGAAAAAATAAAAAATAAAAAAATAAAAGTGATCAGTGTAGAGAGAGTAAGGACTTTTTTGAATCAGACAGATATGGATTCAAATATCCCAACCCTAGAGTTTATTAATTATAGCAGGTAAAGTTTTGACCCCTCTGAGACTCAATCTCCATATCTATAAAATAAGGATTATACTACCTACCACATATTATTTTACAAGAATTATATGAGATAATTGCCACGTACCACATGGTGTCTGCTATGCTGCAGGGCAAGTAGGTAATAAATATTAATATTGATTTTTCATGTTTCTCTACCATCCAAAGGTCACCTTAGGATCTACAATGGAGGAAATTTCTTTCTTTCTTTTATAGGAAAAGTAAGACAAATCCAAAAGATTTATCTAAGTTAACACTGAGAAAATTAAACATCAGATCTTTATCAAAAAGCAATTAGGTAAATCACTCTGAGAGCATTTTAAGAAATAATACTCAATTCTGATTATCTTCAAATTTACCTGGGAGCGTGTTGTAAATTATCATCCATGCTGTATTACAACGGGGACGCATATTATACCCATTTTTCAGATAAGGAAACCAGGCTGAGAAGGTGGGTCATTTGTTCAAGCCACACACCTAAGAGAAATAGAGGAGAGATTAGGACCCTGGCCTCACGTCCATGGTCCAGTGCTTTATTCCAGTTCATCCTGCAGAAGGGAGGTCAGGTTAGTCATTCATAATTGTCTTTATCTGCACAATGGTTACCTCCAGCTTTTTCTATTTCTAGCCAATTTTACATACCTATGCTACCTGTAGGGATTAATGACTTCATGTTTTCTCTTCTTTTTAAGTTAATTTATTTATCTTGAAAGAGAGAGAGAGAGAGAGTAGACATGTGTGCCAGCAGGGGAGGGGCAGAGAGGGGAAGAGAGAGAATCCCAAGCAGGCTCCATGCTATCAGTGCAGGGGTGATGCAGGGCTTGATCTCACAAACCATGAGATCATGACCTGAGCCAAAATCAAGAGTCAGATGCTTAACTGACTGAGCCACCCAGGCACCCCTCATGCTTCCCTTTAAATAAAGATCATTTGCTTAGAGCAACAAGATGAGAAGAGATAAAGTCAGAAAAACAAGAGTTAGAAAAAGTGACAGTTATTTATGTCTATGCCCTGAGGCCTAGAATTCAGAGGTCCCAACCGAATTAGTGTAAATCCAAACAAAATGAAAATTTTGTAATTTTGTTTACTATCAATATTTGTATACTATCTGCTAATTTTCACTTTACTAGAAATAAAGTTCCATGTGTACTTTGCTCTCATCAGATGCTTTCCATGAAAAATCCACACTTTTAAAACAAATAATTTATTCACACAATTGCACAAGGAATGTGCAGGATGCCTAACGTACAAAGCATCTCATTCCATTAAGATAGTAATTCAGTGTATGTGCATTTCAGGGTCGTATCTTTTATGAGCTTCACTTAGAGCTTTTGCTTCCCATGAATTCAGAGCTATTTTTTAATTTTGCCTGGCACCCAATCAACCTTCAACTAAACATATCTAACCTCATGCTTGCTTTATCTGTTTCTTCATTCCTTGGGAGGAAGGAAATATTTTAAAGTAAGTCCTAGACATTATTTTTTTCATCCCTAATTACTTCACTGTATGTATCAAAGAAAAAAAAAGCCTTCACAAAGTAAACTGCAATAAAATTATCACATCTTCCAACATTTACAATATTTTTAATTCCTTGATTCTTTGTAATTTGCTGATGTTTATATTTTGAAGGAACTGAATATGCCTTATTCATCTCTTCTCTACCACAGTGCCCAGCACAATATCTGGGACAATAAATATTTATAAAATGTAATTTAACACAGAGCATTTGATTTCATTCTCATCCCTGTGAAGGAAGGCCAAGGCTGTTATCTCTGTTCTGCTTAAAGAGAAATGGAGAATCACAGCCCAGCCCGGGAAAGTCAAATCACATCCTGCTCGGTAGTGTCCATCATCAGGACCAGCAGTTTTTCTGTCTGCAGTTTAGATTATTTGGTCCCAAATTTGAGGATTTAAAGGTCAATCTGACCAGGCATTTAGTTATATAACAGAAAAATGAGGCAAACACACTAAATAGAACTAACCCTTACCATTAGGCATAGTTATTCAGCATTTGAGGAGAGAAGATGCAGCAAGATACAGGTCATTTGCTGCATATCACGCTTCTATTTCTTAGGTTATCTGTATGCTCTTCTGCGTCCATGTCTCAGGGTTCCAAAGCTTCTTGCTTCAAGACCGTGTAATTTTATCCAAACAAATTCCAATAAGAATGTGTGTTCCCAGATTCACTTCTGTTGGACCCAGGCTATCAGAGATTGCTCACTTTTGGACTGAAGAGTGACTTTTTGCCCTGGTTTTCTTCAAATGTACTTCTGCTGATTGGAGATGATGAGATTTCCACCCACCTCACTTCAGATGAGATTGCCAGTTTTGAGGAGTGAAATCCAGAAAGTGTTTCTTTGTGTTCAGCGAAATATCTGTGCCCACACAGGAAAATAAAATAGTGTGTTCAATGTAATTTCCATGAATTGTGTTCATTTCATTGATCCAGATTTGTTTGGCATCACATTTGCAGGAATTCTTTCACAGAGGATGAGAACACTGAAAAACCACAAGTGCCATTTGATGCAATTGAAAATAAAAAAGGTAAAAAGATACAGTCTCACTTATTCCAACATGAAAATAAGTATTGCATGGCCCAAAAATACATAAGAAAGTGTTTCGCTTCATTAGTAATCAAAAATGGAAGTTAAACTAGGAAATACGATTTTCCTTCAAATTTGAAAAGATTTTGTCTCTTAAAGATAATAGAGCTGAGGAGAGTGTAGGGAAATAAGCATTCTTATACTACTTATGCTGGTTAACCTAGAGCGATTTCCCAGAAGGACCATATAACAACATGAAAATCCTTAGAAGTTATTCTTGCATCATAGAAATTTCACTCCTACATATTCAATTTAAGCAAATAATTTAGAATGTACACAGTTTAATGATATAAGTTATTAATAAATTTAAAAATTAGAAACTTCTATTTTCTTACAATTACTTCTAAAATTACTACAAGAAATAACTACTAATGTAATAATACTGGTTTGGATAAATAAATTAAGTTATAGGTTTCCAAAGAAATATGATAAAGCCATTCTAATATTGAAGAAGAGTTATTTATGGTGTGAAAGATGTTTATGGTATATAATTAAATGAACCAATTAGCTACAAGCAACATGGACCTCAGGGAAAATTAATGGCGATTGTAGTTTTCTCTCCTGGACTTATTTTCATGTTCTAATTTTTTCCTTCTAAAGAACATCTGAGCTTTTTGTCACACAAAAAGAAACTGTTTCTAATTTTAAGGATAAAGATGAAAAGAAGTACTACATGTTTACAATTTTTTATAAATCAAAAATTTTCCTATTACTAATCAAGATTTAATGCAGTACAGTGATTCTCAGCGTGTGGTCCTAGACCAGAAACATCAACATCACCTGGGAAATTTGGGCCATTCATATCTGCTGAATCAGAATGCTACCTCTCTGGGTATGAGACCCAGCACTCTGTGTTTTTAAGTGTTTATTTATTTTGAATGTTATTGTATGTTTTGAGAGAGAATGCACGCAGAGGGGAGGGACAGAAACAGAGGAGGACAAAGGGTCCAAAGCAGGCTCCGTGCTGACAGCAGAGAACCTGATGCTGGGCCCTAACTTGCTAACCTTAAGATCAAGCCTGAGTTATGGCGCTTAACCAATAGAGCCACCCAGGAGCCCCCAGCACTCTGTACTTATTTTTTTTTTTTTAATTTTTATTTTTGAGAGAAAGAGACACAGAGTGCAAGCGGGGGAGGAACAGAGAGAGAGGGAGACACAGAATCCAAAACAGGATCCAAGCTCTAAGCTGTCAACACAGAGCACAGAGCCCGAAGTGGGCTGGAACTCACGCACTGCGAGTTCATGACTGGGCTGAGCCGCCCTAGCACCCGGTCAGCACTCTGTATTTTAAAAAGCCTTTCAGATGATCCTGAGGCATGCTAAAGTTTGAGAAGACCGATTCAATAGAATGAATTGGTTAGCCCAGTGAAGAACTGATGATAAACTGCTACTCTGTCTTCCTGGTTCCCACCATTTTTTCTCTTTAAATGAATGATTTAAGCACTTTGAGTATTTTTATTCATCCCTTTGTTCCATCAGAACTTAGTAAGTTTTTTTATGGAGATGTTTGGTTTGTTTCAGAAACTTAAGAGTAAATGTCAGTGCAATCAACTGGATAGAATTTCTGTAATTCTAATGATTTGGGATATTAAAGTCATAAAACCATAGAACTAGGACTCTCAATAAATCACCCTCAGGCAATGGATGACATTTAGACCATTCATTTTTCTCCCCTAATATTTTCCTATTTGAAATAATCTTCCTTCTGAGATTTGAACCGAGTAACTTCTTTTATTTTATGTAGCTTTCAGTTTAACTAAGAAGTGCTTTCTGAGGTAATAAGTTAAGTAATAAAATATGTGTTTTACTAAATTGTGCTGTTTTAGATTAGTGAATATGTATTCTTTGTGTTTTGATTAATAGTTTTCATTTTAAATTAACTTTTTTTTTTAGCTTCTGTTCCACAAATTATAAATGAAACCAAAGAAGTTCATTGCAGTAATGGTGAGTTCCAATTAAAGTGCTTCCATGGCATAATCAATAGGCAGGCACCGCCCTTGGAAGAAGTCATCATTCTATTGTATTTAGATACTATTAGACTACAACATTAATATTGCAGTAAAATAAATAATAATAAATAATAAAATATTAAGTAAATTTTTAGAAGTTTCTGAATAAGTTATCTCTCACTTTTGCATATGAATAGCATTTTTTATTTTCTATTTTTGAACATTAAGTGTTATGTTTATGTGTTTGTTTAAGGACAGTGACTTTCAGACTCATTTTGAGGAGTCCTTAGGGTATTAAGGCTTTGCCTTGGAGACTGCTCAAGTGGAAATACTTAAGCTTATCTGCTTTATACTTTGATTTTTAGGGCTCTTACCACCCCACAGGGATTCCTTTTCTGCCAGATTGTTGACATAATGGATAACACTTGAGTTGAATTTTCTTTATTACAATTGAGAGTTTTAAAACTGCTTTTCAATTTATTTTCTTAAAATTCATGATTTTTTAAACCAAGATATAATCAAGAAAAATAGCTTATATATTATAGTAATACATTTCAAGTGTTATATAGATTTAGAATGTAAAAATAATTTTGTTCACTCTGGTCAGCATTATTCCAGTGGCCTTGCAAATATATCGTTCTAGAGAATCTAATTGATCTTTCCAAGATCATAGGACTATTAAATGCCTGAACTGGATCAAGAAGCTGGGTCTTCTAATTCTTTGTCTAAAGCTCATGAGTTATCTTAATACTTTATAATAATATGATAGAATAATAAGAGTTTTCTTAGCAGGCTTGCTTTTTGAATATATATATATATTTTTTGAATATATATGTGTGTGTATATATATATATTTTGAATATATATGTGTGTGTATAAATATATTTGGTGCTAAAACATGCACTTAGAAAATTTAGCCTTTCATGGGGCACCTGGGTGGCTTAGTCGGTTAAGCGTCCGACTTTCGCTTAGGTCATGATTTCGCGGTTCGTGGGTTCGAGCCCCGCGTCGGGCTCTGTGCTGACTGCCAGCTCAGAGCCTGGAGCCTGTTTCAGTCTGTGACTCCCTCTCTCTCTGACCCTCCCCTGCTCACGCTGTCTCTCTCTCTCCTAGAAATAAATAAAAAAATATTAAAAAAAAAAAAGAAAATTTAGCCTTTCACAAATAAAAAATCAATTCCAGTAAAACATAAAGTTGGAAAAAAATAAAATTTATAGATTAAAGTTTAATTTATTATAAATAAAAGTCTTCCCATTTCATAAAATCTAATTTGTATCTTCTAGAATGCAATTTAATTTATTCATTATATGTTTTTTAACTATCATTAAAATTGAGGTAGACTGAGAAGTTATATAATAGTGTGGCTTAATAGAATCAACAAATACATCCAATTAAAAAAAATAGCATTTTAAATAAAGTATTGCTGATCAGGAAAAAGGAACAGATATTACTTACGCCCTACTGTCCCTACATTTGCCAGCCGGTGTCTTACTTCCACAAAAATACATGCAACTCTTGGGAGGCTGGTGGCTAGACTATAGGGCGTAAAGGACTAGAGAGAAAACCAGGAGCAAGATTTGAATGCACATTTAGGGGTGCCTGGGTGGCTCAGTCGGTTAAGCTTCCAGCTTCAGCTCAGGTCGTGATCTCATGGTTCATGAGGGCTCTTTGTTGTCAACCGGGAGGCATCTTCAAATCCTGTCTCCCCCTCTCCCCACCCCTCCCACTAGCTCCTCCTCTTTTTGTCTCTCTCTCAAAAAAGAATAAACATTAAAAAAAATTAAGAATCCACATTTGTCGAGGGCTAGGCTCTGGGGTAGATGCAGCATCAGGAAAGCCACTTCACTTCTTTGATATTCTGTTTTATAATTTATAAAATGAAACAACTATATGGGGATAATCTCATTTTTTTTTTCATTTCCCAGGTAACATGCTCTACAGGATGTGAACATGTTAGATAAGCTCTTTAGCTTAGTTCATATTTTTATGGTGTTAAAACTAGTCCTACCTGGGGCCGCATAATTAATCGTCCTACTTTTATGGTATAATTTAAGATTTAAAAAATAACCTGATGATGCCTCAGAACAGGTGGGATTATCCTTCAGAGTCTAGGCTGTTCTCATGTTTAATATGAGTTATGATTTTCCCCAAAAGGGCAATAAAACTCTGTGGTTAAAAGAATTCATTAAAAACAACCAAAACTTCAAACAGTTCTCCCAAATACCCTTGCCAAAGAGGTTAAGCAGCTTGCTGCCGCGATAGCCTTGCGCTGGGTTCTCCGCAGATCTAGGTAAGCTGGCCTGAGGCGCGCTGGCACCCGGCTGGGATGGAGGCCAAGGAAACACCAGGTGTATGTAAGCAGCAACACTGATGATTCAGGTGAAGATGAGATCAAGATAAATCAGCTTTTAAGCAGAGCTTGGGATGGAGCACTTCAGCCAGAGGTGGAGAGTTTCTGATGAAACCAAAAACAAGCACTTGCTAGGATCTTGCTTAAGAGCATTGATTACACATTGGGTCTCACGTAGGGCTGAGTTTCAGTGTTATAATGGGCAAGCCCCACTGGAAACTTTCACTATTCAGCGAAAGTGTGAACTGCAGGGAAATCAACTCTCGGTGACTGTTTTTTAAAAATATATCATCTTAAGTTACAGTACATCCTCTGTGATTACTATTTTGAAAAAATAAATCTGCTTTATGATTCATTTAACTGGTTTTGAACATAAAAGTGTAATGCCAGTGTTTATGTTCCCTTTCCTCTTAGGAAATGGTCCTCTCAAAAGCACGTTTTATATCTCTGGGCTCCAGCCTGTTTAAAGTTATGTTAGGTTCACAGTCTCCAGTTGAGTCAGATCTCATGACCAACAGTGGCTTGTGTTTTACTGTGCTTATCTCAGTGCCTTGAACACAGAATGTGCTGGAAAAAATTTTTTGAAAAAAAAAAAAGAATGCATTATTAATAAGTAGTTGAATTCAAATAAAAACTTATGGTCCTTTTTGGGATGAGATCTAATAATATAATCTTGCCCTCATTCCTGTATCGGTTTCTCTTTTGCTTTAAAAATTTCAGAAGTTGATATGATCATCAGAATTATAGATGCAAGTCTACTTACATTTTATTTGGTAACAGGTAAAATCGATCAAGTCAGTACTTTACCTAATTATTTAACCAAAATGACCATTTATTTTTTATTAAGACTTTTCCCTACAGTGAAATTGCAATGTATCTATTGTATTATTATTTGTTCCTAATTTGTACCTGAGTAGTTTTTTTTCTTTCAAAATCTGAGAAAACTATAGAATGTGGGTCAGAGGTACATAGAGTATTTTTCAATTTCATTTTCCATTTTCATTCTCATTAGTGCATGATGGACGTTGTACTGAGACACAGTCCTCAGAATGGAAATAAGACATCCAGAAGGTTGGTGGTTTCCACTGCCATGGATGTGGTGGTACATCTCCATGTCTGCCAAAGAAGTATAAAAAGTGTGGCATTGTTAAGTCACAAAGTGCAGGACATAACAGGGCTGTAACTGGAGAGAAAGACAAGGAAGAGATTATGAAATGCCTTGTCTGCTCTATTAGGAACTTGGACTAAATTTTGGAGATAGTGGGAAACCAGTAAAGAACTGAAGCTGACACAGATCTGATTATAGAAAAGTCATTGTGATAACTGTATACAGATAGAGGAAGACAATCTACTTGCTTTAAGTTCACTGTATAGCTTCCTTCAGTGAATTCCGTGTTACCTTTTTTGTTGCCACGTTGTTAAATGTTATTGAACATCTTATTTAAAAGGCAAAAGTATGATACTTTCATTTTACTGATTTCTATAAAGTTTCTCATTACTGGAATTTTGTTAACCACTGAAAAGTATCTATGGAACAAAATACTTATTAATATTTCTCTGAATAACATTTGCTAAGCTTCTTTTGAGTAATCTGTTTATCCCAACATGGACACAATCTAATTTAGCAGTGGCTGGTATGTGTGCCTACAAATATATTTTTCTTTTACTCATCAAGATACTTTTGTAAAAAGTATGGGAACATATTTTTAAAATGGCTTAGAATCAATGGTATGAAGTAATGTGCTAGGTTCTGTGACAGGATCGAATGGAGTATGTCATTTCCTTGTCTTACTTTAGGGTACTTTCTTACGCTGAGGTGACCTGGGTAGGGAGGGGGATCTCAGGATGTCCTGCTGATGTTTTTGTGCCTAAATGCTTAATATAATATTGGATTTCACATTCTTCACTCCACCCTACTGCCTGTAAGCTACTATATCAATTCAATGGCAGTTTAATGACTCTCCCTATTAAGAAATGTTCCTCATTCCCTGCTGATGCCCTTCTGTTACCACTTCACATAGTCATCATCCCCATTCACCAGTTGCTTGATGTATGCTGTAAATGTCATAAAAATGTTGTCAATTCACTGGTGAGACATTTCCCGATCTTCTCTCTGCCTTTAAACTTTTAAGGGCTGAGCAAAAACTATCATCTGTCTAATGCCAACTAAAGTCAGCAGCTGTTACATAAGGTAAATTCTACAAAATCTGACAAATAGAAAATCCAACTGAAGCCACAAATCAAATATGACCAGAGTGCCAAGTGGAAAATCAATAGTGATCACTAAGTGAACATTTAAGGTTGTTCAAAAGATTTTTTAAAAAGCCACCATAATCAAATATGATTTTTCAACATTTATCCATTTCATAGTTGTCTTCTTTTTTTTAACAGATGACACACAGTGTTATATCAAACAGATCCTCACACATCCACATTTGGAGCTGAATCCTGAATTTAACCCGAAGATCAAAGATTATTACTCTGAAGTCCCATTTGACGTGGTAACAGTGACAATTGGAGCAGAGACTTCTAAGTGTCAGTGCAAGGTGTACCTGCATGATCGGGCAGGAACAAGGTATGGGGATGTTGACCAGGGCTGATGGAGACATAATAATGGGAAGCAGATATGTGAAGCAACCTTTGAAGATTTAGAAAATCTGAAGCATGAGATCAGTTGGAGAGATCACCAGGATGTGAAATCCTTTCACCTTTCAGGTGTCATGTGGTTGAAAAGAACACATTACTGCTCTACTTATCTGTTAGCAATATTCATATCTATGTAACAATGTTGAACAAGAGAGGATCTTGTGATTTGAAACATTAAAGAGACTCATTAAGGGTAGCTTCCTTCTACCCTAACCCAGCTCTTCAAGATTTTGAATATGCAGGGATTGAATAAACATTTTCATTACAATTTATGAGCATACTAATACTAACCTTCCTAGCCTTATGGAATGTTTTTCTATTGACCCTTTTGAGACTCACCAACTCTTTTGTTTAGAATTTTAAATAGCATATTAAGTTCCATGTCCAAGGCAAGGAAGATTCTCATGTTCCCACCCTGTAGGGAAAGAAATACACTTGTTATCCTGGGAGCTAAGAAAGTCTAGTAGAAGGATAAGAGGATTCAAGTCAGACCAACCTGGGTTCCAGCCCTGACTCTGCCATGGGACTTTGGGCATAAAGTTGTTCTGAGTATTAAATGAGATAATGTATGATCCTGAGAAGCGGTTAATAACTATTAGTTTCCTTCCCTGTAATTGATAGAAGTCCTGAATTGTTCTACAAGATACCTGCTGGCATACCAAAGTACTATGGAACATAATTAAAACTGTTTTTCATATTTTATGTTTCTTATGAAGCTGTATAGACCTTATGTACTTTTGTATGCAAATTAGGCATTTAATGAATATTGACCTATAAATCCATTTGGGCTGAATAAATGTTACTCTCTCTGTCTTTCTCCAGCTTTGCCAACTACCCTCTAGGTTTGGGAATAAACAAAATCTCAGTGTTTGTGGTGGATGAGTCTCCAGCACAGGGTGAGACCCTGATCACGTACAAACTCACCATCTACAGAGAAGATCGTCCAAGTCTGCCCTTGTTTGAAGACTTCTCTGCCTGCGGTTTTGTGCAGGTAAGTGAATTCTGCTTTTGCACTTGGGTTGAATTGGGAGTATCTGCTAACCCAGGTGCAAACTTCCAAGTGAAAATTGTTAGGAAAAAATGTATGCTTTCTAATCCAAACTGGTCTCATTTCAAAGGAGAAAGGGCCCCAGCCAGGTATGTAAGATACCGTGTTGTGAGTGGTTTTCTTTTTAGTGTGGTGGCTAGTCCCTACACGTACGGTGTGCGGTTGACTCACTGTGGTTAATATTGGAAAAAAAAGTCTGAGTTCTCACACTTAGTTATGAATTAATTTTACATTTCCATTTTAAATTGTGCTGTGTTTCTTGGATTTGTACCTGCATCTACTCTGAAACTTTAAACTAGATTCAGTGGAGTTTATTTTAAAGAATTAGAGGAAAAATTGTGAAGCTGTTTTATGGAAAGAATACCAGATGAATGAAATTAAATTTGCTTGGTATATATATTTTTCCTGCACTTATTGTATCTTAATCATTCCTAAAGGCTGTAGTTTCTCTTGTGAGCAACACATACCATTTTGTACCCCTGTTGATCTTGGAAGGTAACTGTTATCCAGAGACTTTGCCTATTTTGGTGGTTCTTTCCTCTGTTTCTTCCTTTTGTTAGGATTCTAGGTATAACCTACCACATTTCCTCACATCATATACCCTCAATGTAGGTCCTTCCGGAGAAGTAGTAATTGATACTCTTATCGTATCTCCTAATTCACTTAGGAAGTCTAATTGCAAATATGTCATGTCTCAATGACTGACAGCCCGTTGGGATCATTGAAGCACAGAGGATTAATAAAGGAAAGAAGCAGCTGACCGAGACTCAGTGGGTAGGACGAACACCATGTTTCTTAAACGTAGTGGCCAGATAAGCATTCTCTCCCCGTCTACCCATTCTTTGTCAGAGTGTATTTTATGCTTCTGCTCATTTGGCCTGATCACTCATCCCCAAACATGCTTCCAAATCTAGATGGTGGTCACATATATAACCAGGTGGTATCTAAATATATAAAAAACTTAACTATGAACTTAATACTTGTGCAATTTATTGTATATAAAGTATATATAAGTGCATCTTGCTATACATAAATTATGTATCCTGAATATAAGGTACACCTCAATAAGAGAAAAACAATACTGGGGAAGTATGTATTATCTTTGAAGACATGCCTCTCTTCTCAAATATTATATTCATCAAAAATAACTTAATTACCATGCAGTTACCTTAGACAATGGATTATATTAGGAATTTGTTACGATGACATGAAGAAAAATATTAGAAAATTCTTGTGGGATGTATCCTACAGATGATTGCAGAAAAGTATTTCAGTCATTTATAACAATCCTTTCCAGAAGGTTTTAATTTAAAGTTTATGTGTGGTCCCATAGCAGTACTATATTTTATAACATAGAAAAGTGTCTAATAAACACTAGTATTTTTTTAGCCTTCCTTTCACAAACTGTCAAATGACTGAAGAGACAGTGGATGAATAATAAGGATTGATTTAGACACTTAATGAGGCACGTGTGCCCTCAGGAACTTGGACAAGTCAATAGCAGAGGTAGGATTTTCTCCCCCTAGGCTCCAATGATAGTTCTAATCCAGAGACCTTTCCCCTATGTCTCCTTTATGCTTAATCTCATTACAGTCTTTAGCTTCCACTGCAAGCTGATTCCATGATGATGTTCAGAACACAAAGAGTAAGGGATATAATTTCTGAACTCCTATTAATTCTCAGCTATTCTAGAGTTTTCAAATTAATAGATAAACAAATGTACATTATGAGACTCATGAACTTTTGTTCTTCTACATTGTTCTTTTTTTTTCTCAAGAACCATAGTGCCTTTTCTATATTCTTATGTTGAATTCTAGTGTCCAAACTATTGCATATTAATGGTAGACCATTGTATTTGAATTCCTAAAACATATAGGTAACAAATGAAAGGAAGTGAACTTAACTTTAATCATATTTTATTTGTTGGTTAAGTGGAAAAATTATACTTCTTCTTTATATTTCAAATTAGATCTTTGTCCTAATGGATGCCATTATTAAATTTTAAACAAACATTAAAGGTAACCTACCTTAAAAATAGCCAAAAAAGAGTATCCAACTTTTGTGTAATCAAGCCTCCTAATTTCTCCTTCTAACACACTCTCACCTTCTAGATATCAGCTATTTGTTTTAGCTTTTCACCAAAAGACTAATTCTGAAGACAAAGTAAATATAAAGCATACCAGTCAATTAAAAAATAAATTGCTTTGACATTTTGGTGAATAATAAGATAACCTAATTTGTTAATAGACATTTTAGATCATTTATATGATCAAATACTGTTAAATACCTACTTGGCCATAATTAACTACTTGCATTAAGTGCCCATTTATAATTATATTGCCAGTTGGAATTTGTATATGGTTGCCATAGAGTTAACTCATAGTTTACTTATTACCAGTGAAGGAGAAATGGCTGATTTACACAACTGATAGAAAATAATTAGATTTGGACTGAAGTTTTTCAACATCAGCATTATCAATATCGGAGCTGGCTAACTTTTTGTTTTGGGGATCTATCTTGAGCACTGTAGAATGCTTAGTGGCGTCCCTGTCTTCTATCCAGTACATTTCAGAAGCATACCCTCTCCAAGCTGTGACAACCAAAAATGTTTCCAGACATTGCCAAATGTCCCCTGGGGGGCAAAATTGACCCCAGTTGAAAATCACTGATATATAGCAATAACAGGCCCACTTTTCTACTTTCCACTTATAAATCCAGTAATAAGATTTACTCAATGAATTTACTCAAAGTATGGATAGGTTAGAGGTAACCCTTCAACGATGAATATTGAAGAATCACACTTATCTATTTTTCATCCTTGTATTTTTAATCATTTCTGTAGTCAGTACTACTATGACAGCTCTTTATTCTTCTCATTAATTTGCCGTCTTTTCTGTCTAATGTAATTATAATCAGAAATATGCATTCAATTATAGAAAACATGATTCTTAATGAAACATAAAAAAGTCATATAACATACCTAGACTGTGATTTCATTTTGATTTACCCATAAATAGCATAATGTTTTGCTGTTAGGAAGAAGGATTTAGAAAGTAATAAACTGTTATTATGGCTGGAATATGTCATGCTTTGGAATTAATAAAATATATTTATGTTCTAAGGAAATTAAAACACATATGGGGAAATATTTCTTTTAATATCTCTTTCCAAATCAAAAATTTTTGACATGGATAACAATACAGCATCCATAGAAATTGATTTGTATAAATGATCTATGGTCTCATATACATTTTGCCCCCAAAGTGTTGTGCCAGAATACAGCCATAAATAAAATCTACAGGAAGGTCATAGAGCAAAAGCGTAGGAGACTACATTTCAGGGATCCATTTGTTAGAAACAGCTTTCATTTCAAAATAAATTACAATTAATAAAGGGAAAATACCAAGTAAGGAAAAATTTCAGCTTTTGAAAAGGATTTGCCTAGTATTTAGCTATAGATTTAAAACTGACATTTGCTGCCTTATTGAAAAAATTAATTAATGATCTAGATGCTGAGCTATTAAATGATGTGTAAATGACTCCAGTTGCAGCATTTGGAAATATACTTTTTCTCAACACAAAGGTTACAAAACAGCTCATGTGATAATTGTCTAATATTTTAGGAAATACTCATAATGAAAGAATAGAGAATATAAATGACTACTTAAAATGCCTTTGTTTATTTCCAAAGTTGTAATGCCTATAATATATTCATTTTAGTGATTTTTAGTTACCTTGCCTACCGCAATACACCAGAAAAATGTGATTCCATTTTTCAATAGAGCCTGTGTTGTAGTAAGAGGCTCCCTGCTAGCAACTATTTAATAATTTTTCTGCTAAGTTCTTTGTTCTTACAAATATGTCATGTAGTGTAGGAGATACACTAGCAGCACTCATTCAGCCAGAATTTAACCTGTTAAAATTTAGTTAGCTAAAATTTGTTTGCATGGTCATGTACAATGATAATTTTTATGATGCATAATTTTGAGGTCTTCATAATGTCCAATTTGATGATAAATCTTATGGAATCAGCACTTTCCCTTCCATAGTGTATCTATTGGAAAAGTTTTAGAGCTAACATCTAATATTTTACCGGACACCATATATATCCTAATATCTGGCTATCTTTATTGGTCCCAATATTTAAATCAGGTCTCATATTTTATATAATGGAATCGGTCAAACTACTATTATTACTACTAACTGTTAAAATGTTTTCCAATGCACAGGCTTTTTAAAATATATATATTATGCTTGATTACACATTAGAGCAATTAACAGTTAATCATTTTTTACTATTTGACACAACTCCCTACTTTATTGTTTCCATTAAAAACATCCACAGTGTATTTTTTCAAAACTTAAAAAAAAAGTTTGTCCACATAAACTTTATCATAGTGAGAAGAATGTTTTGTGGAGCTGACAGTTTGATAATACTTCAATGATATATTCATCGGTGTGAAAGGACCTTACTTTCATACTCTTATTTAATCTTCACACAGATAAGATTTTATGGGTGATTTTTATTATCTACTTCATCCCACTCCTTTCCAAGAGAAAATTAAGTCTTAGACTACTTTATATTTTGATATTAATTTATAAATTTATATATTTCTATTAATTTATATATTAATATTTAATTTTAAGGGTTTTCTATTTTGGTGATATATCTCAAAGGTATTAAGAACAGGCCCTTCAAGGGTCAGTTTCCACCTTCAGTGATTTGTTATGGTATTTGTAGCTCTCTGCCTTTAATGAGTAAGAATTAATAGGTTCCTGAATCTGTGAATAAATACTGCATTTAGTACTCACACATGTAGAAGATAATGTCTTCACTGTAAATGTCAGTATTTTCTCTTGCCCTGTGAACAGGATGAAGGTCCATTTTCTCTGTTGAAATTATTTTATTAGAGCAAATTTTGCATCTTAGCAGATTATGTCAGGCCATTTTCCTAACCTAGTGGTTTCAAGACATAGGAGCACCTGGCTGGCTCAGCTAGTAGAGCAAGTGACTCTTGATTTCAGGGTCATGAGTTCAAGCCCTGTGTTGAGCATGGAGCCTACTTAAAAAAAATCATAAGTTAAAGACTCATGCACATAATTGTTATGAGGGAAGCCTGGGTTTCAGTCCCATCTCTGCTTCTAACTAGCCTAATTTGCTCTATCTCCTAATGAAAGGCATATAAGTTCTCTAAACCTCAGTTTCCTTATTTTTAAGAATAAAACTAGTAATGGAACGTATCTTATAGAATAGTTCAAAGTATTCAGCTAGATAATAAATGCAAATTTTTATCACAAGCCTTGTGCACTATTAATTCCTTGTCAGTATTGAATTAGCATCTTCATCATGGTCATAACTATCATCATCATGAAACCTCTTTTTGTTCAGATGCACCTCTAGGACTTACCTACAGGTATATAGAGAAGGAGAAGAAGAAGAAGAAAGATAGAGAACAGCAAAAGAAGTAGGAGCCAATAATAGTGAGGATGCTAGGATTTTAAATGGAATCAGAACAGGAAAACTGGTTGGGAAGCAGAAAGGAGAATGAGTGACCTGAGCTGACCCACACGGTTGCATTCTAGACGTTCATGAGTCCTAGGCACCTTTGCCTTTGTGGACCCCTTCTTTCATGAAAAAAAATACTTAAAATTATATTTTTCAACTGTGTTGGTATGAAGATGAATATATATGTATTTATATATGTATATATATGCATATACTCACATGCATACATACATACACACTTCGAAGAGTTGTTTTTCTCTTCTAATTAGAAAGGAAATTAAAATCTTTCCTTGGGCTCCTAAAATTAGTACTTTGTGCTGTAGGAGTGGTTCCCGTTATGCGTAATGGAGAAGATGGCCCCATTCTCCTGCTTCACTCTAAAGGATGTACAGCAGAGACATCCATAGCTTTATCAGTGACCCAGGCTGTAGGCATTCTTTCAAGTCTTGTCAAATGCTCTTGACTTAAACTTAGCCCTTTGCAGGTGTTTTAAGTTCTGTGTTCAGGGACCAAGCACACCTTTACCAGCATTCTTCAAGAGTCCATGTAGCAGCAAGGGGAGTGAAATATTTCCATGAGCAGTTCACACACCCAGACATTTTGATTGCAATAAACCTCTCAGGGACCAGTAAGCATTCACATACATCCTAGGCTTGGGAGTTTTTATTTAGCATTCAGCTTTCTTAAAAAGCAAGTGAAGATGGAAAGGGCTGTGTTCTTAAGTTCATGATCTGTTTGAGTGCTTATATAAATTATCTTTCTGAGTTGGTGAAAAAGAGCTATGTTAAACACTCACCTCATGAGTTAATGTAACTTATGGTCAGATAAATTACCATTTAAATAAAAACTTTTGCTGAGCACATCTGTTCTCCATGTTTCTCCAAGTCACATCTGCTTCCTTTACAAGAAGAAACAAACTTGTACTACCATTAGTGCAGCCGCACCAATACAGTGTGGAAGAGAATGGGATCTTCTTGGCTTCAGCATCCAGAAGTTTCTCTGAGTACAATCTCCTGCTGTATACGTACACTCATTTTTGTTTGACGTTAACGAATTAGACTTCTGCTTTCTAGACTTCACAAGGAAACAGAAAAGAGCCCTGGCAGGTCTTTAAATAAAATATTCTGTTAGAGTAACCAGATTTCAAATGTGACATTTGAAACTTTGAAGGAAGCTGTAGCTAAAAAGGAAGCAGATAAATGCAGTTTCTTTTTTGATAACTCCGATTCCTAATAACCCACTTCTTTTTGGGCTTTCATTCCTCCAAAGGGACCCTCAAGTTTTTATCTCTGTTTCTCTATTTCTTCCTCATTTTTCAGGTCCAGACTAACTCTAGCAAAGGTACACAGCAGGATAGTGAGGATGGTGGCAAGAGAGGGGAGAGAGCTTGGGTGATGGATTAGGCATTTAATAAGCTCTCCTCTCCCTACCAGACCAAGCCTAGAACATGACTTATGTTTAAAAAAAAAACAAAACACTTTTTTGACCCCATCAAACAACAGAGCTTGGCTCTGTATGAGACAACTTAGGGGCACCTGGGTGACTCAGTTGGCTAAACATCTGACTCTTGATTTTGGCTTAGGTCATGATCTCAGGGTCATATCATGGGATGGAGCCCAGCATTGGGCTCCACACTAGGCATGGATCCTGCTTGAGATTCTCTTTCTCCCTCTTCCTCTGCCTCTCTTTCTCTATCTCTCTCTTTTTCAAAAGAAAAGAAAGGGAAGGGAAGGGAAGGGAAGGGAAGGGAAGGGACGGGACGGGACGGGACGGGATGGGAAGGGAAAGAGAAGAAAAAAGACAAGTTGAAATAAATGATTTACCTGGGCCTGTGGTCTTTATTTCACCTTTTGGAGGAAGCAGGGTACCCTTGTGAGTATCTGATGAGAGTTTTGACCACTTGTCCAAACAATCATACATGATGCTGTATAAAATTTACAACTTATGAAAAAAATTATAATTCTTTTCCTAGTAAAAATATTCTTATCCTAGTAGCTCACAATCCAATGCCAAATATCACTAGCCACAAGAGGCAGAATAAGGATAGTTTCATGCATAAATATACATGATTATACTTCAGTTTATTGAGCACCTACCTTGTCCTAGAAACTCTTTTAACTGTTTATATATATCATTTCATTTTTTGTTTTGGTGATAAAAATTAATATCTGTATAACAATACACCACCTTGGAATTCTGTGTGGTTTTTCAAGGATCTCTACTCATTCAGAGATGCAGCAGTTATTATGGTTCTCAAAGCAAAATGCCACCAGATCAAATATTGTCTTGGAAATAAACATCTGTGAGGAGCTACCTAGCCATTGTTTTCTTCCCACAGAAAGTGGTTATAAGTTGTAGATAATTGTGGTCCTGGAAACACGGGAAAAATTAAGAATATGTCATTTGGACTCTTAAACTGTCCTCATTAGTCAAAACCATTGATGTGCTTTCTCTCATCAAGCTATAACAAATTGTTTTTTGTTCAAAGAAAGGTTGGCCCAATGGCTTAATTAGGTAATGCAAACAAAATTTCCACATGCATCTGACCAACTGTAACATTTCCTTCAATAGGTGTGTGCTATAGGAACAGGAATGAGGGATGGGGTATTCCTTACAGATGGTTTCACCAATTGCAGAACCACAAGTTGGTTTGACATATGTTCCCTGAAGGCAGAATTAGGGCACTCTACTGCCTGACATATTAACTTCTTTGGAAAATGATGCTAATTTGTCTTTTTCTTTTTTCTTTTTCATCCACATCCTTTTTTTAGGCAGGACTAATGAGTTTAAAACATTAAACATGACCTCATTCTTCAAAGCAGACCAGGTCTCTCCACCCCAGTGTCCTCACCGCCCCCCCCCCCCCAATCTCTTTAGGATCTCATTCTTCGGCAATGTGGGGCAGACTGTCACTGACATTCCTGGGCTTTGACCTCGTCCACCCACCCCCTCCCCTGACCCGAATGCTTGAGAATGATTTTTCCAGACCTCATAGGTTATTTTAAAGTGAAATTACTGATAAAGTTAAAAGACCCAGATTTCAAAGCTTTAAGGAACACCAAAGAAGGGAAAATTTTTCTTTAAAGTGGAATAACCCCTCTTAAATACTTGGATCAAAATTATTCATGCTGTCTGAATTTGAGCCACAGCTCACCATTAACGTGTTGGAGAACTTGGGCCAGTTTCTCATCCGTCAGGTAGGGATATAATACTACTGATCCCATAGAGTGGTTTTTAAGGAAAACGGAGTTAATATAGTAGAATTTGGAATAGTGCCTGCGCTATAGACAGAGCTCAATCTACAAGTTTGCAAAATATAAATAGACAAAACGTCTTCAGGTTGGTATAAGAGCAAAGTTTAAAATTGGCTTTTTTAAAAAACTGAGGTCTAGTAAACTGAATTAGAGACTTTTAAATTGCTTATATTTAAGTTTAGATTTAATAAGATATAAAAACATGAAGAGCTTTGTAGAACAACCACCTGTGCTAAATTACACAATAAATTTTATGGTAAATGTAATAAAATGAAACTTTCAGAATTAAATGTAAAATTTGTCCTGAACATGTTTTAATTTTGATAGCGGCACAACTAATTTTGTATGTCATCATATTAGCGATCACATAGAGAGACTGAGAATTAAAGAGTTATTTAACAAAAAGAGGAGTATTTCTTTGCCAAACGCTGGGACATCCTTCACAGATATTATCTGGTGGGTTATTTTAACGGGTTCCTTGTGCTATTTTTATAAATGGGCAGCAAAGGACAAAGAAGTACGATACCTAAATGCCATCAGACAGAAGGTGTAAGTGTAATGTAATTTAATTTTTTAGTATGCCTAATCTCTTTTTTAAAAAGCACTATCACTTTTGAAAGCCATCACTTCAAATGACAAAAATTGTATTCACACCTGATAATGCTCTAAATGAGAAACTATGTCCCGTTGTGTAAATTCACATCACAATTTCAACCCAAACTGCCAAACTCTCCCCGACTTGTTTAAAATCAGAGTTTGCTCCAAATGACTTTTGGGTATTTCACAAATGCTAATACATCTTCTCACATTAGAGATTTGTCACTTTTGAGAATATTTAAGTTGCATAGTATCTAACATTTTTTTAGGCCTTACTGTGTGCCAGGTCCTATTCTAATTGCTTTACGTCCATGAACTCGGTTATCAACGCAAAGTAAAACACTGACAAGACAGATACTTTGATAACACCCAGGGATTTCACAGATGCAGGAATGCCCACAGTCACACAGTTTACAAGTAGCAGAGCCCGTTTTGGGATCCAGGCAGCCTGGTTCCTGGTAGCAAAGATACAGGCGATGGGTTTTGCTATTTATAAGCTCGGCTCTTAGCCACTGTATTCCACTCCAAAACTAGATTGCTGAAATAAGTGTATGGTTTCCAAAAGACTTTGGCCTCTAAAGTTAATTTGTAGGTTGTTGTTTAGAACTCGTCAGTTTTTTTTCTTTAGAAGAAAATTTACAAGTGAGGTTAGGCTACAGGGGACCTCCAACAGCTCTCCTGACATATGATATTTAACACAGTGAGAAGGGTCCTGAGGAAAGGGACAGTTATGCTGGGAAGCCCTACCATGATTCTGTGTGGATGAAGGGCTCCAGTGGCCCAGGCCATTGATGGGGAAGACATTAGTAGAAGATATGGGTAGCTGGGCACTTCCCTGGAGGAGCAGTTGTCCAACAGCTCTGTGCACAGCAGGGATATTCATTTTAAGGTCATTTGTGAATCTTGTATTCCAATGTCGCACTAAACTTCAGAGTTGGGGAGACCTTTGATACCCAACCCCTCATTCTGCATCAGAATAAACTTTGATATCTTGCCAATATCCATCCTTAGTAGTTTACCAAGGTTCACTGCCAGTGAGTGGCAGGGTAAGGATGAGAACCTTCGGGCTGGTTATCAAACCTCCTGGCAGTTGGTAGTGGTACCTCATGTAAAAGGACTGTTAGAATCCAGACCGAGACGTGTTTCCTGAGTTCTTGAGCCAGCTCCATATCCTTAAGTCTCCAATGCAAAATTGCTCTTTCTAAATGTATTAAGTGAACCATCAATTGCCAATTTGCTGACCACTCTGCTTGACTAAAAAGAGATCCCTGTTTCTTCTTCAGAGTATGTACTCTTTTATTCCAGACCCTTCTTTGTTAAATCTTAGTAGCATCCCCTTCATATAACAAAATATAAAAGCTATAAGTAAAATTTCGTGATAAAAAATGTACTATATTTAGAGGTAGTTATAAATCATTATTTTAAAAAATCCTTTATGAGTGATGTCCCCAAATATGGGAGTTACGTTGGTGATCTGCAAATTCTCAATAGCCAGTCAACATATACATTTGTCTATGTCGATGCTGGCACAGAATGAAAAAAATGATTCATGCAAAGCCCCCAAAATAGCATGCACCACCTAGGACTCTCTGGCATCCTCTTTCCCATGCTAAGTCCATCTGTGATCACGCTAACCCCTCGGCCTGGCCCACAGCCCTCCGTGCCAACTGGCCACATGCTGCTGATGAACAGCCTCTCACCCCTTTCATAACTAGAGTGCAAATATTAGATGAATTTCCTTTGAACCTGGTTTCCTCTTGGCTCTTAATGAAGTCTGGCTCCTTATGAGAAACACTGTGGGTTCTGGGAGCCACAGATTCCCTTACTAATCACTCTTTTTTTTCTGGATAAGCAAATACCAAAAGAATTTTTACACATCTCCAAGGTATTTGATATGTTGTATCATGATTGTAAACAGCGTCTCATTTCTTAAATATTTAATTAGAATCTGTCACTGCAATATGTGGAATATTAACTATCTAGCCCTTAGGAGGAGTACTAAGGTTTCTCTGTATAACAATAATAGTATCAATAATAATAAACCATGGTCATTTTTATTTGATGCTTTTTCTGAGAATCTATTTCCTTAGACACCTTCATGTGTAGCTGACCGGACAATAGCCAATCCATATTTAACTCAACTTAATAAAATAATACGTGTTCCATGTTAAGAGGAAGGATCTGAAAGATTATATTCTTTTTAACACCATTATCCAGTAAGAACACTTTTCACCATAATAATAATAATTTCCAGCTGTCCCAAATCCTAAAAGTAAAGCACCAACCCCCCATATATATTTTGTTATTGAAACATGTGTAAACAATTATGAATATCTAAACCATACTGGCTCTGGTTTTCAGACTCTCCAAAACTGGAGGGGGAAAAAATGCCTCTAATAAGTATGTTGATAGATACATCCTACTTCAAAAGTTGCTTTTGCAGACCCACAGAATAAAGATTTCACTTTTTATTGGGTATAATAACAAATGCTACAAAGTTTAAATTTCACCTTCAAAATAGAGGAAAAGACATTGCTGTGATTCATCTTTCTAATTTATAAAAGTCAGATCTTTCAAAACTGCCCCGAGGATCCAAGGGTAGAGAGTGATATGTTGTCAGTGAGATCCCACCTCTTGGTAGATTAGAGAGGCCTCTGACTTGATCACAAGTTTGTGTTTGTTTACTAACTTTTTGCTTTGTTGTATTTTGCTTTTTCAAAAACGAAGTACATGGATTCATTAGGCCAAGAAAACATCTGAAGTAACATCCATGTTTAAATCTTAAAATGTTCAGCTGAATATATAATTTTAAATGAAACTACTTCCTATTTTTATTTTTTACCAGAAGTACTCACAATTGCATTCAAATCCCATTATTTATTTATGTATTTATTTATGTATGTATGTATTTATTTATTTATTTATTTTGAGAGGGTGAGGAAGGGGCAAAGAGAGAGAGAGAGAGAGAGAATGTATGTGTGCGTGTGTGTGTGAGAGAGAAAGTGACTCTTAAGCAGGCTCCACTCTCAGCATGGAGCCCAACGAAGGGCTCAATCCCACGATCCTGGGATCATGACCTGAGGCAAAATCAAGAATGTGACTCTCAACCAACTAAGCCACCCAGGTGCCCCAAATCCTATTTTAAATAGAGTGGATTCTTCTAACCATTAGCAGAGTATTTTTCAAGATACTGAAATCATTGTGGGTATCTTTATTATGACACTATATATGTCCTGGAGCTCACTCTCTGTCTCTCTGCTACCTCTTTGTCA
Organism: Hyaena hyaena; assembly: GCF_003009895.1. Taxonomy (NCBI): domain Eukaryota; kingdom Metazoa; phylum Chordata; class Mammalia; order Carnivora; family Hyaenidae; genus Hyaena; species Hyaena hyaena. The sequence continues at coordinate 239,796 of NW_024081838.1, forward strand.
CCCACCCCCATCTCTCTCTCTCTCTCTCTCTCTCTCTCTCTCACACACACNCACACACACACACACACACACACACACACACACACACACACAGAATTCTCCAGGCCAAAACGTAGATCTTTGGTCACTTCTCTTAGCACAATGCATAGAAGGTTATTAATTAATATTTACAAAATTAAATGACACTTCCAAGCTAGATAAAAATTAAATATATGTTCTATTTTTAAAGCTATTATGCTCTAGATCATATGAATAAGACTCTTTCAAAAATGTTAAAATGCATTGTGACATTTGTAGCATGATTGTATAATGATGCATTATTACTGACCATGAATTTTACCAAATAATTAAGTTTCTAAATTGTTCATGTTTTAGTAGAAGGAAAGCCTCCTTGTTAGACCCAGACTTTCACATGCTCAGCAGCAAGAGAGGTATGAGGGCAATGAGAGAAAAGCTGACTATGGAGCTTGTATTCCTTGTGAGGAAAGGCTACCTCCTCCCCTCTGCTCCCAAGGGGTGAAGGAAGGGGAGCCCCCAGTTTCTCTTCTCTGAGATAATCACCTGTGGCATTTGGACATGATGTCAAGAAGGAGAGAAAGATGCTTGATTACCTGGTTGGATGTCTGCTTAGTTTGCAGGGCTTATAGAATGGCCTTGTACTGCCAGAGAGGGAGAAAAGCTCTCTAAGATGCTGCCATTGGTGAGGTTCACCAGGCTAACAAGGGGCAAGACCTAGAGGTATATCTATACCTAAAAGAATAGAAGTATATACCTTAGGACTAAAAGTATATCTGTCCCAGACCATAGTATCCAGAATCCAAGCTATAGAAGGTCAAAGAAACTAGGTTCATAAGGCCTATTAGGGACCAAGCATGGGGTAAAAAAAAAATTAAAAAAAAGTCCCTGAGGCTCTAAGTATGTCAGGATCCACTGGAAAAGGTAGCTGAGACTCTCAGGGCTCCAGACAGCTTCATCATCAGGGCTTATTTGAGGAGACCCCATCTACATGAAGGGTAAACAATGAGCTAGATCAACAGTGATGACCACCAAAAAGGAGATCTCTTCTCCCCTCTCCTTTGTCCTACTACAAATCAAGAGGAGTGAGTTTAGGGAGACCATGAGAGAGTAGAGCCCATACACTACCTCCAACCTTCCAATAATTAGGTTTCTGTTGCTCTGTAATGAATTAGCACAGATTTAGCAGTTTAAAACAATATCCATTAGCTAGTTCGTAGATTGGTAGCTCAGAATGCCAGGGAGAGTATGACTGGGTTTTCTGCACAGGAGCTCAAAGCTGAAATCAAGGTGTTGGTCAGGCTGAATTTCTCTGTGGGGCTCTGGGGAAGCATGGGTTTCCAAACTCATTCAGACTGTCATAGAATCCAGTTCCTTGTGGCCATAGGACTGAAGTTCCCATTTCCTTGCTAGGGGTCAACCAAGGGATGCTCTCTGCTCCCAGAGGCTGCACGTATTCCATGCTGTGTAGTTCCTTCTGCCTCCTGAGCCAGCAATGGAAAAATCTCCCACACCTTGAATCACTCTCAAGTTTTGTCTCTCTGTCTTTCCTAAACCTTCATTGAATCTCCCTAATTTAAGGTCAACTGATTTTGGGCCTTAATAACATCGGCAAAATCCCTCCATAGCAACACTTAGAGTAGTGTTTGTTTAAATTTTTTAAATTTATTTTTAATGTTTACTTATTTTTGAGAGACAGAAAGACAGAGTGTAAGTGGGGGAGGGGCACAGAGAGAGGGAGAGACAGAGTCTGAAGCAGGCTCCGGACTCGGAGCAGTCAGCAGAGAGCCCGATGTAGGACTTGAATTTATGAACTGTGAGACCATAACCTGAACTGAAGTTGGATGCTTAACAGACTGAGCCATCCAGGTTTCCCTAGAGTGGTGTTTGAATAACTAGAGGTATATGTGTATACACCAGAGGCTGGGCATTGGACGAGCTGTCTTAGAATTAAGTCTATCACACTTTGTACACATCATAAACTGTAGAGGCTACAAATCACTTTCCTGAGAGAAGCTTTGGATCCAATATGAAATTAAACTTTTAGTGAATAAACCCATGTCTTTGTAATGAAAATGAGACTTTTTATAACTGACAATGACTAAAGTATAATGATATCTTTATATCATTTTTAATATCATTAAGGGAGTCAGGTCCATTAAGAAAAAGGGTAGTTCAGTCAATGGAGTGTAATAGTAGTAGTTAATGGAAAAAATAAAATTACTACTTATTTATCACTTACAGATGAGACTCTTCAATCAAAGCTATTATACATGATTGGAATAAGCTCATGTCTTAGAGCAGTCTATCATAATAAATGTCCATATGCCATGTACTGTTCCTGGTCCATCTTATCATTTAATATACATGCTAACCATATGCAATAGGCACTATCATCACAGCAAACAAGGGACAGACCTGACACTTAAATTCATATCTATCTGGCTTTAAAGCTCATAGTATTAATTCTTATGCAATAAGCTGCTCTTAAACTACTAAGTTGTTTTTACCCCAGATGATAAATGAGGAAACCTGCTTCAACATAAAGTAAAATGCCTGTTATCAGAGCTTTGGGTATTTTCATAATCAAGTCATGTTCTGCCCCCCAATAAATTCTTGAAAGCCTAATATACAGAGTATGATTAGGATTCCAGGTGTGTGTTAGTTCTTTTTCCAAGATTAGAAGTTTCACTGCATTTTGTTTGCATTTCTTTGTTTGCTTTTTACTTAAATGAAATAATTTCAGAGACCTGGGACAGACCTCACTGACCATTTATTTGTGTTGCAAACACAAATCCTTCCAGAGGTGGGTAAACTATCTGATAGAATTAAGCCCAAAGTGAGGCAATAGGAAGGGGTATGGACTGTGGCAGATGGAAAGCATATGCCTTGTTAAAAGAGAGGAGCAACTGTGCAGCTCAAGATGATTGTTGCCTTTTTGGAATTCTGGCTCGGCATTGTCAGATCTTCTGAGTCTCCAAAAGCAATCAAATAAATGGATTTTAATGGAAGACCTCCGAACTCTTAGATACTGGTAATAATTTTTAAAAAGGAATCTATCCTCTGTCGGCCAAACAAAGAAATAAAAATTCTGTGATCAGATTCACCTCACAGGCCATTAGTTTGTGTGTACTCTGATGTAACTCAATTCAGTCATATTATAAATGATAAACTTAATCAGTGAGGGGGATGGGAAGGATGACAGCTGAGGAGAAAGGTCAAATGGTTAGAACAATTTATGTTACTCATGTTAAAAACCCAATTTGATGTAGATTTTAAAATAAAGGGGATTTGCTTGCTGATGCAACTGAAAAATTGAGACTTTTTTTTTTTTTTTTTTTTTTTTTTTTTTTTTTTTTTTGCTTTAGTTGGAGTTTGATTCAGTACTTAAATGATGTCCTCTGTTTCCTCTCCATCTCACTGCTGTGCATTCTAGTTGTTGCTTCTCTCTTAGACTCCACCTGGGAGCCTTTGGGGAGTGTGGGTCCTCTTCCATACCTACACCTGGCTATAGCCACACTAGACTTTATATCCTCAGATCACATTCCTAAGAGTTCTTGAAAAATCTGCACAAATCTCATCTCTGATCAGATTCTGTGCCAATTATTTACTTTTGATTGAATGAAGCCAATCTATCTCTAGAACTGGTAAGTGGTCAATCTCCCAAAGCTCATAGCTAAGTATGGACAAGAATCAATCACCGCAAAAAATTAGAAATTGTCTTTCCCGGAAAGATGGGTGCTAGGAAGCAAAGAACAGATTCCAAATAGGGCTCATCTTCTTCTGTGAATACTTCTTCCAGGCCCTAGGACTTTAAATCTAAGATGGCTGTGAAATGCCTACTTCCAGTCTCAATCCTCTTCATGGATTCTATCCACTTCTCTAATTATATATGAAGTACTTTTACTTAGATAATTGTCTGTCACATTCAGCATCTTTAATGTCAGATTCATTATTTCTTCCCCCGACTCATCTTCCTACAACCTTCCATCCATTAGTCAAGGATCTTGAGTGAAAGAAATTGAAATCAACTCTGGCTAACCTAAGCAGGAAATGGACTTACTCAAAACATATCTGGTAACTTACAGAATCGAGCTATTGAGGGAAGAGTGAAACACCAGAAAATAGACAGGAATCAAAGGAAATGGAAGAAGCCACAGACAGTATCACACCATGAGAAACATCTGGTCTAGATGTCACTCTTGGCCCCCTTCTGCTGCCACTGGACATATTTTCTGTTCCAGATTCTCCCTCTTCCAGACACTACAGTCTGTTGTTTCTGCCACTGCTTCCTTCCAATAAATGAATTCAAACCTGTCCCTTCTTATTTGTATCATTTGCTTCAAAATCAAAGTCTTGAGGCGGGACATGCAGTTGGCCAATTTAGGTCATATGTCCATGTTCAGTTCATCAAATAGATGGAACAGAAGTATCTGCTTCTCATAGAGAAGATTCCCAATAATTAAGAAAACATTGAGGGGCGCCTGGGTGGCTCAGCTGGTTGGGCATCCGACTTCAGCTCAGGTCATGATCTCACAGGCTGTGAACTCAAGCCCAGCATTGGGCTCTGTGCTGATAGCTCAGAGCATGGAGCCTGTTTCGGATTCTGTGTTTCCCTCTTTCTCTGCCCCTTCCCCATTCACACTCTGTCTCTGTCTCAGAATTAAACACTAAAAAAAATTAAAAAGAAAAAGAAAACACTGAGTAATAGGTGGTAAAAAAAAATGACAAATGTCTCCAAATCTTGTATTTTATTGAACTTCATAATAGGAAGACAGCTACCAATTCAATATAGTGTGTTCTACCTATCACTCTCCAAAGATAAAATTAAAACAGCCCCCTCCAAAGGCAATACATTTCCTTTTAAAATGTCCAAAACATAGACCTATTGACCACTTGGTGGCAAAATTAAAGAAATAATTCAGGCACCACAAAGCCACAAATGACCTTTTAAAACCTTACTAATCTATACACTTTAAATATATGAAAAATTACAAGGATATCCCAATCTGTGTTACTGCTAGATCCTGGACTCTTACTTTCACTGTTGGTGTTTTTATAAATACTGAGGAGCAAAAGTTCAGGACATTACAAGTCTGATCTGAAGGAGATTAGACCCTGTGATCCCTCTCTCTTCCAGATGACACAGGGCCTGCCCTACTTCTGGCTATATGGCCCAGGGTTTTAAGGGGCGGTGAGACAAAGCAGATCTGGAGGATTAGACCCACGGCTTGCTATCCAATTCCTGTCTAGTCTATTACACTTCTTTAGTTCACTCCCATCTAGATCTTAGTTTCTTTAAGTGTCACTGATGGCCTGTGTGCATCATAGGGGCTTTTGATACCCTCCCCTGTTTTTCCAGGGCTCACTGCCCTTGCTACCCTCAGCCACCTTCACTTCCTTTCACTCCTCCTGTCACTACTTTTCTTTATACTAGTCATTCTCAAACTTGAGTGTGTATCAAAATGTCGTGAAAGGCTTGAGAAAGCACAGGTTGCTGGCTCCAGCCCATTGCTGGCTCAGGAGGACCTGAGGTGGGCCGGGAACTGCATGTCTAACCAGTTTCGTGGTGATGCTAATCCCCGGCTTCTGGTCCGAAACCATGCTTTGAGAACCATCACTTGTTACCATCCCTGAGTTCATGCCTTTTCTTTCTCAAGAGTACCTTCTTTGAGGATTATCTAGTCCAGGTGCACAGTCTTTCCAACACAGTTCTGTAGTCTTTATTTGCATGATAGGAAAGCTTGTTTCTTTACTTTTCAAAAAACTCTATTGCGTGCGAAAAGACAAATTTCTCAGTAATGTCACCAGGGAGATAGTTTTCCAGGAAACAAAATAAATCCTTTCTATGGTGCTTCCCATAGCTTGACTTCCTTCCTTCCTTCCTTCCTTCCTTCCTTCCTTCCTTCCTTCCTTCCTCTCTCTCTCTCTTTTTCTTTCCAACTTTCCATTCTATATTGATCACTCTGTATTTTCTATGGCACAAATATGCTTTTATTCCTTTTCTTAACATTTCCTAACCTTTCCTATAAAGTGATTCTGAACAACAAAGATGTTTCTGTGTTTTTTTCTTGAATTCTCCAATATTGTCAGAGGCATTCATGTTTTGTGCATGTAACGTATCATATAAGACTGAATATTTTAATAATTATTTTAGGGGCACCTGGATCAGTCAGTAAGGGTCCAACTTCGGCTCAGATCATGATCACACAGTTCCTGAGTTTGAGCCCCATGTTGGGCTCTATGGTGACAGCTCAGAGCCTGGAGCCTGCTTCAGACTGTCTCCTTGCCCCTCATCTGCTCACGTTCTGTCTCTCTCTATATAAAAATAAACAAATAATAAAAATTAATAATTATTTTGATGACATCAGTTATTATGTATTTTAGTTTTATTTGCCCATGTTAAACATAATTCAAATCTGTGAAAACAAAATGGAACAAAACAAAAAGGAAAACTTTACCAAATACCAGATAAAAGACATATCATAAAAAGTAGTATATTTTGGATAAAAATTTTATTTGAAGATCCAGTGTTTTTTCTTATTTTGTTCTGTTGATTTTGTCTGTTTTGGTTAAAGCAACTTCTAAAAGCAAAAGTACACTTCTTTTTGTCAAATTTTAAAAATTTGAAACTTCTACATTATTCAGTAATGAAAATACAGGCTGTGATCATTAATGGACCAGATTCATCTGTGGTGACACATTACTGTGAGTATATTCCAATAACCATATCCTATTCTTCCTACTACTATTCAGTCATGAAAGAGTGATGGTATGTTTAGCAATCAATTGACCAATCTGTACATCATTAAAAAGTCCTTTTCTTAGAAATTCATTCTCTGACACTGATTTCCTTCTCTTTTCTTCTGTACCCAATCTCGAGAGCCTTCACCACAGAATTTACAACACATCCACTGCCTACTTCTGTCCTTTGTATGATTAACTGCGGCTGAGTCTAAGGTTTCTAAATTATTTCTTCTTTCTGTTTCTCCTTTTATAATATGTGGTTTGGGAGGAAATAAAATTTTTACAATTCAGAAAACGTCTTAAAATATTTTAAGATCGGGATTTATAAAGTCCAACATTTCTTTTGATTCTGGCTTTCACTAAAATCATTTGTATTTCATTTGTTTGTTAAATGTCTACATGGTCTCTTTAGAATCAAACCAAACTATGATTTCATGTATTTGTGGCTTTTATAAACTCTATGCTATGAAGAGTCATCCAAGCTTATAGAAACACTCTAATGTATGTAGCTATTTTCACAAATCAACATCCTTCTTACTAAATCAGTTGAGTGTATCTCTTTCACTTTAGAATGCTCATTGAGTAAACAGTTTACCAACCGCCCTTGCCAATAGGTCCTCCTGGAGTGAGTAGTATTTATTTAAACCACTAATGCATTCCACTAGAAGACTACATTTTTTCAAAATGTTATTCATTTTATTAAATAAAATAAAAATGAATTAATTAAAAAATTTTTTATTTAAAAATCATTTAACTGTTTATTTTTAAGAGAGAGAGTGAGAATCAGAATGTGAGCTGAGGAGGAGTAGAGAGAGAGGGAGGCAGAAAATCTGAAGCAGGCTCCAGGCTCTGAGCTGTCAGCACAGAGCCCGACACGGGGCTCGAATTCACAAACTCTGAAATCATGACCTGAGCCAAAGTTTGTTGCCCAATCAATTGAGCCACCCAGGTGCCCCTCAAAATGTTATTCAATTACACACAGGGATTAAAGGTGGCATCAGAAGACCTGGATTTTTGTGCAATGACACTGAGATGCCACAATTTAATTTCTCAGGAAATTGCCATGATCTGTAAAATGGAGATAATAATATTTGTCCCAACCTATTTCACTGTGTTGTTATTAAGAATAAAATGACAATGGATATAACAGCTTTTTGAAATTAGAAGGTGTTACACAGATGAAAGATACTGTATTATATTCATTCATATATTAGGAATATTGATTTATTTTTTAAATTAATTTATTTATTTTGAGAGAGAGCATGAGCAAGAGAGGAGCAGAGAGAGGCGGAGACAGAGAATCCCAAGCAGGCTCCGTGCTGTCAGTGCAGAGCTCAAAGCAAAGCTCGATCCACAAACCATGAGATCATGACCTGACCCGAAATCAAGAGCTAAACGCTTAACTGATTGAGCCACCGAGAACCCCCTCTATATTAGGCATATTGCTTGATTTTAAATGATTCCATTCATTCTTTTTGGGAGTTTCAGTTAAACTGAAATATAATACATTATATTCTAATATCGTACTCTATCAGAGGAAACAGAGAAAAACACTGTTTTCTTTGATAATGAACTGAAATAGATAACCAAATTGGAGCAACTTGTAATTGTAAAATAACTCATGATGATATTCCCTCTGTCCATTCCAAGGAGATATTTATCTTTGAATTTTAAGAGGTGAAATTATTTTGGTTCTTTTTATCTCTAGGCAAATTCCATGTTTCTGCTTCCTTGTAAAGTTAAGAATCATGTAGTAAAAAATATAGATATAATAGGCTATGACATTTCTCTAAATGCTACAGGAAATAAATGTAGAAAAAGGTTCTTTAGTGTAAAAACTCCTAAGTGTTAACAGATCATGAAAATCAACAACAACTGTTGTCCTGTGGACCATGATCTACAAGTAGAGGGCAGATAATTCCACTGAGATGAAAAGAGTGCGTCTGGTGTTTGAGGTGTGGCCACATTTGACTTTCATGTCCTTTGGGGACACGACACATTTTGTGGGAGACTAAAGTTAACGCAGCTGCCTTTGCTAATCAGTCAATATGACCCAGCCCCTCAGAGAGGAAGGCACAGGCAGCTATACTCTGAGACCCACCAATCTTGCTGATTAACAGTGAATATGCTGGTAAAGTCACCCTCTAAGTCTGTCTAGCCCATCAGATCTAGAAATGTAATTTAGATGATTATCTCTGTGCCCATTAAACCTTGTGACCTATTGCATTTCGTTTGAAGTCGGCCTGCTTACACTTGCTAATAGGAAAAAAAGAAGGATTAACTCAGAGGTCATGAAATCAGAGTGCAGCCAGGATGATGATGGCAAAAGAGCATAAGAAACTTTGCTATGCTCACCCACCCCCCTCCTGTAAGAAAGAGGAAAAACCTTAAGAATAAGGGGCTGTCAATGGAATGCATTTCTCTATGGAAAAAGGAGTTCTCTGGAATGCAACCAAGAGTGAATCCTTCACCCTCCACTAGTTTCAGCTTGTTTATTTCATACAGGCATCATATTCTGGCAAGGTGAGATACCAGATTTAAGATTATGGGATTGTTAGAAAGAATCACAGCCTAGAGTCTAATTGGGAAACTTAATGCAGATAACAGATGCATTATTTGCATCCTATAGCTATTTGAGGCAGAGCTTTAACATATCTGGGATGTGATATAGAAGTTAAACAATTTGGGGTGGGTTTTAAGGTATGAAAGAACCTACTAGAACCTATTAGTTTTAGTTTACCTCAAGAGTCTACTGCTTTTAAACTTGCAAGGGCTGAGTTCAGTTCCTGAGATCCTTGCTCGACTCAGCTTCTCTGTGTGTGCAGAGTACATCATTACCGGCATACTTTTTAGACACCATAATAGCATATATATTTATTACTGGTCAGAGTTTTAATATGTGGATAGAGTTGCTCGAATAAAAGCTATTTATCAGCTGACCTCGTTACCAGTTGGATATTTAAACTTTCACTCTATGAAAATCTGAAGTGAATTTTTAAAATTTATGGTTCTTAAAATATTAGTGAGAAGACTATTTCAAAAGTAGTCTTCCCCATCCAGAGGATCAAAATTCTGGATTCTCTTATCATGTTTAATATGATTTTAATTGACAAAACATGTTACCAAATAACTTTCTAGAAACAAGGGTATTTGTTAAGCTAGACATTTTAATATGACAACTTTACAACTGTTTCATGGTCATAAGAAAAGGGAAAAGAACTTGAAAACCTTAACTGGGTCTTTTTATTTTCTAAATTTGTAATGACTAATAAAATTGAAACTAATATCAAATAGAGCAGCAGTATGTGTGCACATACTTGTAAAATGGTTTAAAATTACAAGGTTTTTTTTTTAATATGAAATACAAATGAGATACAGGTCAAAATGCATATATGAATGAATATGTATACACGCCTCAACACTAACCAGATTTCAGGCCATCAAGAAGGCAATTAGAAAAAATTAACTTTAGTTAAGAAAAAAACTTTATTATGGGACACCTGGGTAGCTCAGTTCGTTAGGCATCCAACTTCAGCTCAGGTCATGATCTTGGGGTTTGTGAGTTTGAGACTCACGTCAGGCTCTGTGCTGACAGCTCACAGCCTGGAGCCTGCTTCAGATTCTGTGTCTCCCTCTCTCTCTCTGCCCTTGCGCGTTCACTCTCTCTCTCTCTCTCTCTCTTTTTCAAAAACAATAAATAAACGTTAAAAAATTTTTAAGAGAAAAAACTTTATTATTTATTCTTTTGAAAGTTTTGGTCCTGCTTATTTTCCTCTTTAAAATGTATTTTTGTTTTTAAATAGAGTTTTTTATTTTATATTAAGAACAGCATGGCACTGAATTAGGTTTAGTTTTATTAGAAGGTAGCAAATAATCCAAACTTCTTTGTTTCCATAAAGCTTTGATAAAATGTTTGATAAAATCATTTTTTAATTAGATGTCAGAATTTAAACAATAGAAGATTCACATAAAAATCTGGATTTCAGTTCCCGGTGAAGATCTGGCAATGCCCGCCCTATATTCCCAGACGGCAGCTATTAACATCACCTGAGTTACTTTCCATTGAGTTATAACCTAGACCATTTTATACTCTCCCATTTGTGAGCCATACCTGTGAGCATTCCAGGTGAGCCTCTGACCCAGGCCAGTTGCCAGGAAGGGGCCTGGATTTGGGAATTAACCAAGTCAGGTTGATGGAGGCAGTTGATTTTTTTCCAATCATTTGCTTCCATGTTTCCAAATCAAATAATCATCTATCCCATTATCCTCATCTCCCTGTGATGATTTCTCACGTAAAACTCTCTAAGGACAGGAATTCTTGTCTGTTGTCGTCACTGCTGAATCCAGTGTCTGAGTCAGTGCTTAAATGATTGAAGGAAAAACAGATCCTCCAATAAAAGAGGCTACAAAGGGGCTATGTGGAAAAAAATGTCATAGTATTTTTCATTTAAAGAAGAATATCAAATATGAGTAGACCCTTGAGAAAATTAATGGCGCTCACCTAAATTCATCATTTTTGTATCCCAGTGTCTGACAGAGTGCCTGACACATGATGGACATCCAATAAATATTTGTTGAATAAATGAATGAGCTCATCTATCTGTGGTGAATATGTGCAGAGAGGAAGGGTGACAACCAAAGCCATTCTGTTCACTCTGTTCAAGATGATCTACTGAGATGTGATCTCTCTAGAGCAGTGATAAACTGATCCTGAATTAATATCCAAGATACAGTCATATTTTTTCTTACTACATTAAAGGAATTGTGTTTGAAATTTCTTTTTCTCCCTCATTAGGGAGGGGTCTACTAAAGCAAATGATTTTATCAGTGTCTGTGGGAATTACCACTTCTTCCCCCTCCCCCCCTCATAACTTACGCTTCCAAATGTATAGCAGTTGACCCCCGCCAGAACTTACGCTTCAGAATGTACGTGTACTTACCCTGACCACATCTTAGTGCCGCTGTTGTTTACAGGCATATCTCCTCAGTCACATTTCCTCCTTGTCTTGAGTATCACCGCTACCCTGTGGAACACAGTGGAGCAAGGTCCATGTCCAGCAAATGTTTGTTAAGTGAATGTATGAGTGGCATGGAATAAATTCGTAGAAGAAATACCTATAGTTTTCAGAGTGATTAACTTAATGCATCAAAGTTAATGGGATTCCCTAGATTCAGGAGCATCAGACACATCATCAGAAAATCTACATTCTTGATATTCCCCTGTGACTTTAAGCAGGTAGCTGTACCTCTCTGAGCCGTGTTTTTATCATTGGTGTGAGCAATGATACAGGCCCCTTTACCATTGTACTTATTCTGCTTGACATTAACACTTATTATTGTTATTATTGCCTTTGCAGTGTATCAGTGTGGATTAAAATAGGTTCAATCCCTGTCCTCTACCCTGGATGCATAGAAGTCAATATCTTATGGATTGAATGTTTGAAGACATATATTTGCAGATTTACAAATAACTATAAATCTAGTGCTTAATTCACAATACTAGGCAAGTATTGAAAACCAAGGGTATTTTTCTTTTATCTCACAGTTTTGTCAATTCTGTTCAGACTGAAATACTCCTAATGTATTTTTTTCTTATTTTTTTCCTCTATTTCAAGCTGCAACTATAGTGGAGATTTTTTTTTCTTCTTTTGCTTTAATACAGTTAATAAATCTCCTATGAAACTTAAAGATTACAGAAAGCTGCTTTCTCACAAAAAGATATACTGATATTGGTGTCAACAAAATATTTTAACAAAAATGGTATATGTCCTTTCAGGATCTTGATTTATGTACCTGCCTTCCTTAAAATATAAGGAAGACCTATCATAAATGGATAGGTGATAGATAGACAGATGGATAGCTTAGTGTAAACACCTGAATAGTTTAGGATCTTATACTACATCTCAGTTTGTTCAAAGTCAGGTCCCGAACAGAATATAATCTCTGATAACTGGAGGAAATGCTTGTAATCTATTACTCAATGTATGGACATATCCAACTGGTTCTGACTATCAATCAGGCTAAGAAGAATAATCTAGATTTATTATTGAAGCATTTACAATCTCTAGTGATTAATAATTTTAAACTTTATACAAATGCCTATGATTCTAGATTAAGTAGATATATGTATACACATACATAGTCCTGTGATTGTCCTTTTTCTTTGTGTGTGTACATGTTTTGAATTTCCAACTAGAAACCAATGTCTGTGAGACAGAGATCACTTTCTGGGCAGAGGCTGCAAGGGGCTTTATGTCTTCACTTATAATTTAGCTCAATGACATGAAGTTCTTCAGAGGGACTTGTAACAACTCACAGAATAAAAGCGTGTTACATGTTGACACTGATTTAATCATTGCAGCAACTCTGTTAAGTCGATGCTATTATTCATGCCCCCATTTTATAGCTATGAAAACTGAGGCCCAAGGGCAGTTAAGTGTCTCAGTGAGATTACATGGGATAGTGGAGCTGGGATTCAAATGCAGTTTGGTTCCAGAGTGTTCTCAACTACTCTTTCATTCTGCCTTAACTAAAAGCCATCAAGATTATTACTGCAATGATATTTTTGTTTCTTGGATTCCAATATGAATATTTCAAGAAACGTGCAACATTAAAGATGAATTATCTTTAAAATGAAGGCTTAATTTTTAAGTTAAAATAAATGTTGAGTCAATGGCTATCATATTTTGGAGGTTGTCGGCACAACATAGCTGTTTTATGCAGTGTAGGAAGAGTGGTAGAGGAAGGCTGAAGCTGGCGCCCGAATGAGCCAACAAAGTGAGACAGAAGCTGGGAACCCGTGCTTGATAACAATAGATTTGTTGGGTGAGGCAGCTAGACCTTGGGATATGGTTTATCTTCTTTCCGAGAAACGCTGGCAGCAGGGCTAAGGGAAGCAGCCAGCTGACTTGGGGTGAGTCGCCTCCTATGCTGAGTAGCCTGGAATGAATGACACTTGGCGATTTAGGACAGGCAGGTCGAAGCACTTAAAGGACCTTGTCCACAGGGTCAGGTTAAAATAATAACAGGACGTTTTCACTAAAAGAAACTCTTTAGTGCTCAAAACAATAGCAAAGGTAACAAACATAAATAAAAAGATAACGAACAAACTACCAAATAACACTGAAAGAGAAGGGACTGTCTATCAGTATTTCATAGAAGCCACTGGTATCTTTCTCACGGCTGCTTGTTTTTTCATTCGTTTTTTAAAAATTGTTTTACAGGGGATCGATAGCTTTTGTAATATCACATTTGGGATATTACCCTCCCCCCCAAAAAAGAGAACCAGTTAGAATATCACATTTAGTTTTGGTGTGCTCATTACTAAAAACATAAACCAACTGGATGGAGTTCAGAGAAAAGCAGGAAAAACCGTTAAGAGAATGGAAGCACTGATTTATTTGTCATGATTAAAGGAACCAAATAGGTCCAAAAGGAGAGGCCAGGGGCATGGCAACAGCGCACAAATATCTCAGAGATGCAGCAGCTCCTGGAAGGAGACACACTTTTTATCTGCACAACAGCAAGTCTGTCTTGTCAAACAGATTTGGTTTAGGAAGAAAACTCGCTACTCTGTGCATTGATAGGGAATTGGAAAGAACGACCCTGTTGTAACTTACTTACACTTTTTCAGCAGATATGCTCCCATTTTTGAAAAAGACAAGGGTGATCAGAAGTAAAATTCAAGTTACTTATGTATTATTTTCCCCATGGGAATTTCTGAAGTCCTTGGACAGGAAACATCTGTGATTATAGTGAACAGAAGTGCTCCAAGGATAGAAGGATTGATAGCTTTAAAGTAAATCTGTCATGTTTTGATCTATAGTGACTTCAATCTACTATCTAGGAAGTGAGAGGATTCTGGCAACAAGGTGCCTGCTTAGGACTAGAAAGGAGTGGGGCCAGCTTATGTTTTTCTTTTTGGGCGGGTTTGCTGGTTTTCATGCAAAGTGCTACTGGGATTTAGAAGCCTCGGGACTGAATTATTTTCTAGATACTTTCTCTTTAGTAGAATGGCTTCCCAGTGAGAGAGAGACAGGTTCCACTATTGGCTCTGTCACTTGTGCCTTAAAATGGGAACAAGGGAACCTGGGTGGCTCAGTCAGTTGAGTGTCAGACCCTTGATTTCAGCTCAGGTCATGATCCCAGGGTTGTGGAATGGAGTGACATGGTGGGCTCCATGCTTCCATGCTGAGCGTGAAGCCTGCTTAAGATTCTCTTTCTCTCTCTCTCTCTCTTTCTCTCTCTCTGTCCCCCTTTGCCCCTCTCCCCTGCTCTTTCTTTCTCTAAAATAAATAAAATAAAATAAAAATGGAAACAATAAAATTGTACCTTCCTAACTCAAGGATTAAACGGAGTATGTGGTGTGTCAAGTTGTCCAGCTCATAGAAGAACATATTAGTTCATATTAGTTCTGTCTCCTTGGTACCACCACATTCTCTCTTTACCCTTGAAACCTCTATTGAAACTAAATCTGTACAAATTCCTGGAATTGCCCATTTCAAATATTTTCCCAGAGAAGCAGAAAAGCTGATTTTACCTGAAAACTCTCAAGTCACAAAAAATTTCAAAAAAAAAGTTTTAAAACCTTGTATAACCCCCCCCCCACACACACACACACAAATATAAATATAGGCTTAAATGATTCCTTCCATAAAGAGTTTTGGAAATGCTGTGGTTGAGATATAGGGTGATCTAATGTATTCAAACATATTATCAATAAAAACCCTTTAGAAAAGAGAAACAGTCATCAAATGCAAATGAACAAAGTATAAAGAAAAGAAGTGCTTTGGGCAGTTCCTTCCGAGGCACGGCCAGAGGGAAGTGCCACTCTGCACCTGGGGGGGCAGGGGGGTTGTCTGCCTTGAAGGATAGGTTTGCCAGTGGTTTTTAAGTTCTGCTACTTAAAATGTAGTGAGATGATGTTTTGTTACATTGGCCATGCTTCTCTTCTTGTTTTCCTCGCCCCCCCACACACACCTGCCTTCCACGCAGGAATCACTTGCGCCCCCAGGTGGTAAGGCCGTTAAAGCATAAACACAAGTTGTAAGATAAAGTCAACTCAGTGAGCTGAAGTCAGTCCACCCTGGGGAAAAGGTTTCTAGGAACCCGTCCCTCATAACCACCCCAACATATTACAGTTCTCTGGATTGCAGAGCAGAAAGAAAAGGCAGCAGAGAAGAGGGGGCGCTGGGTTCTGGAAAGTATACCTGAGAAGAGGCCTTTGAACCAGATCCTTTGTGTCCGCAGAGTCACAGAGAGGTTGGGATCCCATCTGTGGAGAAGATCTCCCCCTCACTTTTCTGATTGCAGCCTGTGAGGAGGGGGAGGTGGGGCCAGCACCTTGGCAGAGCAGGAGAGATGACCGCAGCGCATATTCAGGAGATGGCCTCTGAGACACCGTGCCACATGTATTATGGCCCCATGGCTAAATGCAGATGCATCTGGAAGTTTCCCATCTCCTGAAGTCCTTGAGAAATGGAATGAGCAGCTGCTTTTTGGTTCTGCTGAAGGGCATTACTCTCATGCTGCGATGTCAGGGCAGAGAGGGAGTGGGAGCCTCCTTGGTCAGAAAGATGCATCTGAAGTGCACTTGAAGATGCCTTTTACAAATGAAACACAACGTTGTGCAGACGGCAGGCGGGACTGTGGGAAATGCCATGGCTTGAATTGTAGTGGCGATGAATAGGACTGTCCTGATGAAGGGGCGGAGGTGTGAACGCAGGAGGTGAAGGAGAGAAAGCAGTGAAATGTGATAGAAGGACCTGAGCTTAGAAGACAGGAGGTTTATGGGGCGCCTGGGTGGCTCAGTTAGTTAGGCATCTGACTCTTGATCTCAGCTCAGGTCATGATCTCACAGTTCGTGGGTTCGAGCCCACTGTTCTGACAGTGTGGAGCCTGCTTGGGATTCTCTCTCTCTCTCTCTCTCTCTGCTCCTCCCCTGCTTGAATTCCCTCTCTGCCCTCCCCCCTCAAAATAAGCTTTTAAAAGAAAGAAGAAGATAAGAATTACTGCTGGCCCAGTAAATCCACCAGGAAAGAGGGTGAGCTGAGTTTGTGGGGGACATAAGGGTGTTCACTGGGCACATTGAGGTGAAGACACAGGTGGGTCATGAAACAAAGATATCAGGCCACTGAATAAAAACTTCAAGGAGAAGGATGAGATGAGGTTTGGAGATGTGTATGTCATTGGTGTAACAGGGGAAGCCAGATGAATGATCCAAGGAGAACAGTAGAGCAAAGATGTCCAAGGAGAGAATTAGGAGAGGGCCCTATATTTAGAAGGTACGAGAAAGGAAGGAGCCAGCAGACTCAATAGAAAAGCAAAGTCAGAGACATGGGAGGTGAACCAAGCAGTACTGTGCCCGGTAAATCAAGAGTGAAAGATGTTTCCAAAAGGAGTGATTAGGGGCGCCTGCATGTCTCAGTCAGTTAAGCATTTGACTTGGGCTCAGGTCATGATCTCATGGTTCAGTTTGTGGGTTTGACCCCTGTGTCGGGCTCTGTATAACTGCTTGCTCAGAGCCTGGAGCCTGCTTCGGATTGTGTCTCCCTCTCTATCTGCCCCTTTCCCGCTCATTCTCTCTCTCTCTCTCTCTCTCTCTCTCTCCCTCTCTCTCTCTCTTTCTCTCTCTCTCTGTCTCTCAAAAATAAATAGACATTTAAAAATTTTTTAAAAAGAAAGAAAGGAGTGATCAGTGGAATGAAAGACTGTGGCTATGTGGTGGGGAGTAAGACCATGAACTAGCCAGTCAACCTAGTTAGCTAGGAAGTTAGAGACCTTAGAATGAACTGTTTCTCCGGCCCCCAGAAGCCAGGTTGCTAAACATAAGAAAGGAGTGAATGAGGAGAAATTAACTCACAGTGAATATGAATACTCTCTGTAAGAAGCTGGCCATGAATGAAGTAGAGCATGACCTAGGAAGGTCAGGCAAAGCATGTCAGAATGCATCCAACTACACACAACCTTTTATGTTTTAGTGTATATGTGCAATAAATCTAAAGGATGGGAGGATTATTATCTGAAGATGATTATATGCCCCACATCTTACTGAAGTACTATCACAGTAGTGTACAGAGTGGAATGTTTCTCGTACCTTCTTCCTAAGGGCACCAGGAGACGGCTTGTTATGAATCTACATCTTAAAGCCTTTAATTATGGTACTCACTTTATTTGCTTCATATCCTTTTTTGATTTTCTAGTCTATGAATTTAAGTGTATTCAAATGCTTAAAATTTGAGATGAATAATAGCTCAACGGCAATGGCTTTTTAATTGAACATAGCAGTTTACAGTTAATTACTATGTCCTAAAGGTTAGTTTAGCCCTGGTCCAAGGTAGAAAGGGACAGGTGCATTTTAATTATATTAATGAGTCAAATTAATTGCATTACTTTGAGAGCCTGCAGTTTCCTCAGTAAATGCTTAATGTCTTAACATTATTCACAGTCTTGGGGCACCTGGGTGGCTTAGTCGGTTAAGTGTCCATCTTCGGCTCAGGTCATGATCTCATAGCTTGTGGGTTTGAGCCCTGGATAAGGCTCTGTGCTGACCGCTGAGAGCCTGGAGCCTGCTTCAGATTCTGTTTCTCTCTCTCTCTTTGCCCCTCCCCCACTCACTCTCTCTTCCTCTCACTCTCTCTCAAAATAAATAAACATTAGAAAGTTTTTAATTAAAATTGAATTTCAAAAATATAAGATTTTTAAAACTTATATAATGTCCAAAAATGTGAGAAAGTTTCTATTGTTAGGTCCATTTTACAGATGAGGAAACTAAAGCACAGAGTAGTTGAGTCACTTTCCAAAGATCACACAGCTAGTTTGTGACAAATCAGGGATATAATTGTAAGACTCTGAAACACTCTACATATAAGAATATTGGATACATATTAACTGAGTACATTTCCCTCACAACTCTTAATATAGTTCTGAATTAGCTATTTCTGAAAAAAGCTGATATATGGAAATTCTAAAGTTGTATCTATTCCAAAATAAACATGGGAAAGTATTTAGAGGACATTTATGTCTATCGACCTCAGCTGTGTCACACATGTGTACTTCCCTCAGAAAAATAAGAATATTTTTTATCCAGTTGGATGCACTGGACATGACCATATTAAAATATTTCTGATATTTTAGACAATAAGAAACAATAAAAACCACCATAAAAGCAATAGTGGAATTAAACCTGTCAGCCCACGCTAAACACTTAAATGAGAGCCTTTTATTTTTAGTTTTAATGATGTTACATTTCCTGAAATAAAGATTCATATAAAATAAGTACAAATAATACCAGAAGAGTTAGATAGACCATGTTAAAGTATTTAGTAATTCATTAAAAACAGGTCAGTCCTTATCAGAATGAAAGAAACCCAGTTAATGGAGTAACTGGTTAACAGTTCAGTAAATCATTTCCAAGCCTCCCTCCCTCCCTCCCTTCTTCCCTTCCTCCTTCCCTCCTCCCTCCTTCCCTCCTCCCTCCTTCCCTCCTCCTTCCTCCCCTCTTCCTCCCCTCCTTCCTTTCTCCCCTCCTTTCCTCCCTCCCTCCTTCCTTTCTCCCCTCCTTTCCTCCCTCCCTCTTTCCTTTCTTCTCTCCTTCCTTCCTTCCTTCCTTCCTTCCTTCCTTCCTTCCTTCCTTCCTTCCTTCCCTCCCTCATTTCTCTGTAATTCCTCCCCTCCTCCTTCCCCCTCTTCCCTCCCACCTACCTTCCTTTTCTCCTTTCCTTATTTGTTTTGTGGTTATTGAGCATCATTAGGTTTCTAAGCCTGAGATTTCTCCTCTGATTTACCTGATGTGCAGTGTAACTGGAAGCAGCAAGCCACAGAGAAGCTCTGGTGAGACCATGGATTCTAAAGTCAGATGGCCCTGGGTTCAAATTCCAGTTTCCCTCTTGATATTGGCATTACTGGCAGTCAAGTCACTTGACCTCATCTCTAAGATGAGGATACTAGTACCTACTTCACTGTGTTGTTGTGAGCATTATTTAATTAAATAACACAACATATTTAGCCTGAAGACCACGGTGCCTGGTACCTGGAAGGTGATTGAAATATAGTAGTCCTTTCCTTTTACCGTATTCCCCTTTTCACTAGTACTTCTTTCTTCAAGGAATTATTTCTATTTATCATTCTAAGCTCCAACCTTTGTCCTTTTGAAGAAAAAAAAATCACACTTGGTTTTTCTACAGAGCTTTACAAAAATGTAAGAAACTGCCAAAAATTATAATTATTAATAGCCATAAATAATTCATAGTAATTATGTGCAGTAGAACCCACAGCTTTTCCCAAATGCCAACGGCTTATCTAAACCTTGTGGGCTGAGAAATCATTTGGCTTCCAGTAATCCAATAGTTCTTTCGCTCAAGGTTTCCAGCAGTTTCTTATTCCATTCAGTTTTGAAATTCTGATTTTTATAGCTGACAGTAGGAAATGAGTGACATATGGCAACGTAAATTTTAAAATTTAAGTAATATTTGCTTCCAAGGTTTTAAAACTTTTGAAAAGTAGACATGGTAACACTTGTGAGCCAAGAGATGTTTACTGAATATTAATTTGGACATAGATATCAGGACATAAAGGGTCCCTTGCCCTCAAAAAGCTTCCCAAGGGAAAAACCCAAAACAGCTTCCCAAGGGAAGGGATACCAGGCATCTGCATTTTGTGTCAAAAGCCTGGGGGTCTTCTGTAAGTTACCTACGGGGTGGGAGTTGTCTTCATGTTCCCTCCCAGGTCTTTCCTCATAGAGGAAGCAGTAGGCACCGTATAAGTGGATGAATATGTGTAGCAAGCTGCTCAAATAAACAATGAACTGATATGAAATACGTCATATATTAGTGGCGATTGGGTGTAAATAGAACATAACTGAGGGATGCTTGGGTAGCTCAGTCAGCTAAACATCCCTCTTGATTTCGGCTCACGTCATGATCTTGTGGTTAGTGAGTTCAAGCCCCAAGTCACTTCTTGCTGACAGCTCAGAGCCTAGAGCCTGCTTGGGATTTTGTGTCTCCCTCGCTCCCTGCCCCTCCCCCAATCCCCCTCCGTCTTTCTCAAAAATAAATAGAAACAGACAAAAAAATTTTAAAAAGAAAGATTCGTGCAGCTCACTTCAGTGAAAAGCAGTTGTTTTCCACACTTCTTTACAAACGATTTCTTTTGTGTGACTCCTTTCTTCCAGGAGGAAGGAAGGAGAACCACAGTTACATTCTTTATTTGGATGTTGAAAAGTTTCAATTTAGCCATTTTTTACTATTATTTAAATGATAAATTGACATTGTAAAAGGGGAAGAGAGTTCCTTACAGCTACAGTAAAAACAACAGTTTTTGTGAACAGATAAAATGTAAACAATTGAAATGTAAACATGTAAACAAAGTTGAGATTCTAGTCCACTTTCAGATAAATGTAAAATAAATACTATTATTATTTTAATTTAATCCAGAAGCTGCTTTTCATTATTTCTGGGTTTTACTACACCCGTCAAAACCCATACAATGCTTAACCTTTCTTGTAAAACTTTTAAGGAGACTCGTATTTCCTCTTAATAAGTTTTGAGTTGTATTGCACACAGAAAGCCAGTGGGTGGGTTCTCCATTTCTTCCAACTTTAGCAATATTAAAGATAATTGTAACTGTTTTCTGAGTTAGACTTTGTTATCCTGAGTACACTTAACAATTGGCTTAATGGAAACCTGGCAAATAACTTGGAATAAGAAGTGGAGGTGGATGAACAGAAAACCATTGCAAAATGGATGCGCTGGAAGCGTGCTCAGTTCTCACTGATAGTAAATGAACGGAGGAATAAGAATAAATAAGTTTTAAATAAAAGATACGCAGCTTCTGTCGGAAGACAGTTACATTTCTTTGACAAAGTGACCATTGCAAAGCCTAGAGAAAGGAACAGTATTCAATTAAGAATACACTAGAAGGCCTAACAGTAATTGCTGCTATATATGGAATTATTTAATTCCTCTGGTTAAATGAAGAGTGAAGAAGACCCAGGGATTCCATTAGGAGATTAACCTCACTCTGTTCTGCAGTTAAACTACCTGCCAGGCTGCAACCAAACCTTTCAGAAACAGATGCTGTTCATCAGAAACGATTGGGTAGTGTGTGACAGAGGAGGCATGGCCGCATGCAGCCTGTCACCCCACCTGAGACCCAAAGCAGAATAAAAGTTCTCTAGAGCAACAGCATCAGTTTCATATGATTCTGTATATTCTGTATGAACGAGAGTCTACTGTCCTTGAAGTTTTTAAACGGCATATACAGATATAAAGACTTACTAGACCAAAAATGTAACAAATGATGTATCTCTATTAGAGAGAGACAATTAGATACAAGAAAATCTATTCTTTTACTTTTCACTAATTATATATTTCCTAAATGAAGATGGCAAATAACATAGGAAAACACTCATCGTAGCATTATTTCAAAGTATCTGTTTTTATCAGACAAGTTTGAATTTTAATTCTAAAATCTCTCTTAAATCACAAGACATACAGTATATAAATGTAATATACAAGGAATGGTAACATATAACAGCCAGAGCTAAAAATAAAATATATTTTATTGCCCATAATTAAGAATAAAGGCCTTTTGCCATGCAATCAATAGCTCAGTAATTGTAGAGGTTTGGTAGAAACTGTATAGAAAAAGATGAAGTTCAATATGACTACCTCCTGTGCTTCACTCCCCATCTTTACAAAACACCATAATC
Organism: Hyaena hyaena; assembly: GCF_003009895.1. Classification (NCBI taxonomy): domain Eukaryota; kingdom Metazoa; phylum Chordata; class Mammalia; order Carnivora; family Hyaenidae; genus Hyaena; species Hyaena hyaena. The sequence goes on from NW_024081838.1 coordinate 262,267, forward strand.
TGGGAGTGCAAAACTCCACCAGCACCTGCATTTGGTGTACACGGGCAAACTGTGCCTTTACCGGGGGCTCTGACGATGATTTGCTACTGCTGACATGTGTCCAATTATCACAGTTTCCTAATGGATTTTTAGACCCACAGCAGGCTGCTTCTAAGTGAGATTCTGTGCTCAAAAATTCTATAAGCCCCCTTCCAGCAAGAAGGAAAGAAGTGATGTGCTGGGAAAATTGCAGTGGACAGGTAGTAATCTGACACAGGACATTTCAAATGCTCTGCAAACAATTAATTAGTCATAGGTGATAATGCATGAAAGTGTTGAAAATTACATCCAGTGAACTGGATAGCACACTGATTATTTGGAACATATATTTTATATTTTTGATAGTAACACTGGCTGCCTTTCCATGGCATCATTAAGAAAATAGACCCAGAATAAGAAAGGCATTTATTTATTTTTATTTGCTTTCCTGCCCAAAACCTTATTCTGTGTTCAAGATCTGGTTATTTATAATGTTAATCAGACAGGGAAAGCAAATTTGCAAATGCTGTCCAAATTTTTGTTATAGGCCTTTATTCTTTCTCTGCTTTGGTAAAATATGCTTCAAATTTTATTTCAAGACTTGGAAATTACCTAAAAATTATATGCATGGAAATTTGTAGTAAACTTCTTTTTTCATAAATTTGGAAGTCTGTAAGATGTTTGAGTGTTGTGCATGAGACACCAGCACTTATCTTCTATACGGTTATTATAAAAGAGTCATTATGGTTCTATTTGAAATTCCTGATATTTTATGCCTCAACCAAAATGCTGTCCTTAGGTCAGTATGAATTTTTTTTAAATTTGCTGGTGTCTGAAAAACTGAACACTAAAATAATATATAATTCTTAGAAAACTCACAGCACATAGGATATTATACATATATCTAGAAAAATGATCAAAATAAGATGTCAAATGCTATCGGTGCTTAGCAGTTTATTAAAGAAACAAAGTCTTTTGTAAGACTAAGAAATGAAGGGTGCCTGGGTGGCTGAGTTGGTTAAGCGTCCAACTTTGGTTCTGATCATGATCTCCTGGTTCCTGACTTTGAACCCGACATTGGGCTCTGTGCTATTAGTGTAGAATTGACTTTGGAACCCCCGTCTCCCTTTCTCTTTGCCCCTCCCCTGATCTCTCTCTCTCTCTCTCTTTCAAAAAAGAATTTAAACAAAAAAAGAGTGGAAAGATGATGAGATTGGTGTTGGTCGTGGAGCAAGGAGACATTGCTCCTGGCACTGGAATATGTGAGCTGGGACACAGATGTGAGCACAGATGACTTGGTTCCCATTACCATCATGCCTTGTATTGTATCTCAGGAATTTCTTTAAAAAGTTACATCATTCATGCTACATTTTATGGCAAGATTCAGGCATTCCTCAATCCTGAGTATATATCGTCACATAATAGTGTTCAATTCTATCTTCAATTCCAACTACTTCCATGTTCCAAAATGGCTTTTTTTTTCTTTGATGTCAGTATGAAGAAGCTCTATAAAATCAAAGAAATAGTTAGCAAAAATTATGTAGTCATACTGCCTTATAATTTATGAAAAAATAAAGAGCTTATACATGGGTGATTTTTTTAAGTTCCCATATTTCTTGGAAAAGAGATAAGATTGTTTCTAGCCATACTCTTATTCTACTTTCTTAAGTTTTTCTTTTTTTCATATAAGTTGTATATTCTTACCTTCTTTACCGTCTTAACTCTATGCAGATTTAGGATAGAGATGTAAAGATGTATTTTTTCATTCTGTAAGTAAACCAACAAGTATTTGTTGAGTACCTATTAAATATCAGGCACTATTACAGATACCAGCCAATAACAGCGGACAAGAACCAGGAAGGAAACAAAAACAGACAAGATCCCTGCTTTCAGGAAATTCACAATGAGTTGAAGAAATATTTAAAAATTTTAACAAATAAAAATACATTTTGTCAGGTAGTGATAAGTGCTATGAAGATCAAGCATGGTGAAAAGTCAGAAAGTGAAAAGGGTGCTATTTTAAGAGTTATACAGAGGAATTCTTCTGATGAAGTATCATTTGAGCAGAGACCTGAATGAAGTGAGAAAGTGAGCCTTACTCTCTCGAAAGAGCATCTCAGGCAGAAGGAACAGCACGTGCAAAGGCCCTGAGGTGAGCACGCACTTGGTGGTTTGAAGAACAGGGAACAACGGGGCAGTGTGGCTCCAGCAATAGGCGTGAGGAGGAGAGAGAAAGTGGATGAGGTGGGCACAGGGAAATGGAGGTCTTGTAGACCATGCTAAAGACTTGACTTACTGTGAGGTGGGGGGGGAAGGGAAGCCATTAGATAATTTTGAAAACAGGCATGGCATGTTCTGACTTATTTTTGAAAAAGATTTGGTTGTTTGTGTGTATTCACTCATTATTTATCTGGCACTGTGAATGAAACTTAAAGACATTGCTTAGGAATGGTCAAGCAAAGTGTGAACATCATTTTATTCCTTAGCAACTCCAGCAAGTCTACTTAAAGTCCTAGAAATCTCACAAAGTAACTTACGGCAAATACATAAAATATTTGGTGTATTTCTATGGTATTACTAACATGGCAACATTGCATTCCTAAATATTAAGTTGTTAAATTCCATGGGGCATATTGTTGGAAAGAAACTTCTAGCCCATCTCTACCATCTCTTTCTTATTTGTATAAAAAGAAACTGAGTGTTTTCAGTAGGACACGGGCCCAGGTTTTCTCACTTCTAGTCCTGCGTTTTCCAGACAATAGACTGCCTCTCATTCCATGTGCCGTCCTCAGTGACTAATTTCATTTTAACTTTAATTTCTAACTTTAAAAACAAGAGAACTAGAAAATAAATCAATAACCAGGTGATATTTTAAAAATACTTTTTATTCACACATTTTTATATCCTGTTATCAGAGAAATGTATACTTTTTTGAACATCGAAAACTCTCAAATAATATAGTGTGTCAAACTCTGAAAAATGAAATCAGCTCTGAATTATTATTCTACATTTAGCAAACATCTAAAGTCTGAAATCTGAATGTGATGACAGGATTTTATTAAATTTTGGTGAAGTCATGTGAGTTCAACTACAAATTAGTTTACAAAAGTCACCCACGTACAAATCAGATTTTCCCCATTCCTGTCATTGCTCAGTTTTAAAGCCTGTCAGGCCACCCTTGGCAGTTATAGTATTGGTTCCTTTAGCCTGTAAATGTCAAGGTCAGTTGGAGGTAAGGACCGTGTGCTATTAGAGAGGGAGAATTAAAGGAATGAGAAAATGTTCCCAAATCTCAGAGGATAGGTACTTGGGAAAAAGTAAAACAAAAAAAAAAGAAAGAAAGAAAACTGATGCATGCTTTTTGACACTTTTTGGAATATAAACTAACATCCAAATTCTTTTAAACACATCAAATATAGGACAAAGACAGCATTTTCAAAGATTAACAAATAGTTTACAGATTTATCGGGAAATTCATGCCCTAGCGAGCAGAGGACACTGTAAACCTATATCCTGCAGTTCATACTAGAAAGAATTGATTTAAGTGAATTAGGAAAGACTTCTTAGAGGAAGTGACATCTGAGATGATATTGAAGGACTGGTAGAAGGCAGGCTGAGTGGGAGCGTACATTCTCAGTCCCAGGGACATCAGAAGTAAGGATGAAAAGCATTGTGCAGTATCTGAGAGACTATAAGTAGTACCATGTTGCTCATATGCAAAACCTAACAAAAACTATCTTCGTATTTCTATCTGGTGGTGTATATGCACCGAAACTTATTGACTGTGTCGACAGAAAAGTGATATTAACTATTGTCAAAGAAAAGCTAATGTTAATCTTCTATACCCAAACAATGTAGAAAATGAGTGGCTTTTTATAAAGGATTTTCAGGCAGGCTGGGCAAATCTTCATTTCTGTCTACCTCCAAGATTACTGTGAGCCTAATTGAGATCAAGCTGTAAAATCAGGTAGCACATATTCCTGCAGTTCTCAACAGAAGAAACACATTTAAAAAATATACTTAGGAAGACTCATTTGAGATTTTTTGTGATGTTCTTTCTCTGTGCCTTTCTTTATACCTCATTGATCACCAGGTCCAGCTTTTCTACATCTTTCATATTTTGTGAACTTGACTTCAGTATTTTTCACCTGGATTTCTGACAAACTTTTCTCTCTACTTCTAGTCTCATGCCACTCTAGACAATTAAGTGATTTTTCTAAGGGGCAAATAAGATTGTATTCTGCCCATAAAACTCTTGCCCCAGATGCTTTCAGTATAAAATCCAATCTCCTTATAAACTGGTGCCCACGGTTCCAAGTCTCATCTTGTGCCTCAACTTTTGGACCCTCATTTTACTGTCATTTCCTCTAACTTGCTGTCTTTTAGAAGCACTACCCATTTGCTTGAATTACTCTTCTCTTTTTTTCCTGGCAGATACATTGAGTTCGAGTTTATCTCCAGGGAACTCATCTTAAAGTTTTAGATCAAGTGTGAGAGAAACCCTTCAGCCTTCCTCAGATTATCTTTTCTTATCCATCAGAGAGCACATATCACACTGTATTGTAAGAGTTTCTGTCCCCAGCTAAGAACTTTCTACTGGCTGGGACTTTGTCTTTTATTTATATATCTTCAGCATCCAGTGAAGCCTCTTGCTGTAGTCAGCTTGTCAGTGAATATTTGTTCAATAAGATGAATTCATATGTCCTTTCCCTGAGAGTCATATATATCTACTTTCCAAGTATAAAAAAATACAGAGGAAAAATTAAAGGTACATCTTTATAAATTTGCCTCTGTTTATATAAAAAATATGAGATGTGTATTTTAGGATGTATTTTTAAAGGTGTATTTTATAAATTTGTTGAGTGTAAAATTTAGTTGAAATTGTTATTAGAGAGGCACCTGCATGGCTCAGTCAGTTAAGCATCCGACTTTGGCTCAGGTTATGATCTCACTGTTCGTGTGAGTTCCAGCCCCACACTGGGCTGTGTGCCATCAAGCAGAGCCCCCTTCGGATCCTCTGTCTCCCTCTGTCTCTGCCCCTCCCCTGCTCTCTCTCTCTTTCTCTCTCTCTCTCAAAAATAAATATTAAAAACATTGTTATTAGAAAGGCTTTTTTTTCAAGCACGTGAGTGACTCAGTCAGTTAAACAGCTAACTCTTGATTTTGGCTTAGGTCATGATCTCATGGTTTGTGAGTTTGAGTCCCATATCAGGCTCTCTCCTGTCAGCACAGAGCCTGCTTCAGATCTTCTGTCTCTTCCCTTTCTCTCTCTCTCTCTCTTTGTCCCTCCCATGCTCTCTCTGTCTCTGTCTCTGTGTCTCTGTCTCTCTCTGCCCCACTCTCAAAATGCATAAATAAACTTAAAAAAACTACTTTTTTTTTGCAAGGGAAGCCTTTGAACTGAAAGTTGGGGCCCTTTCTATGGCTGTTGGAGTAAGAATGCAACAGCACAATTATGTACAATCTGTGTTCATTTTTTATATTTTCTGTCAACTCTTCAGCAACTTTTGGAGTGGTGGAATGCCTGTGGCTTTCTGACTAGGGTAGCAAAACAAAATAGTTCTAATTCGCTCAAATTTGGGTGGTTATTGGTTACATGCCTCTGTGGTTCTTTTTCATTGAGTTTTGGGCCCAAAACTCTGGGAGGTATATCAGTTTCAGACCTCAATCCAAATGTATTTTTAATTGGCAAGCTCATCCTAGAAATTGAGAAAGATGCTAAAAGGAAATAGGAAACACTACTATTGGAACAATTCAATTTATACACATTCCTTCTTCATTATTTTCCAGGTATAACAGCAAAAATGACACTACAATTAAGTCTACAATACATATTTTAGTCAAAATGTTGTTGGCTCCTTTGTCTAGATGGCAGCAACGAAAACCTTTTCTAGACAAAGACTAATATTAAATATGGACCTTTACAGACACTGAAAATACCTCATACAGTGATTCCGTTCCTTCTATTCTGAGTAAATCAGAGAGCCAAAAGTAAAGGAGAATGAAACTGGGGAGGGATTGTCTATTAAATCCTCAGCATTATATTTGAATTTGCAGCTGCTAAATACCACACGTTTGGTCATTTCCTAAATACTATTGACACTGCCCTGCGTCATTTCATTCTCTTCCCATTTTTCCCCATGTTTCCCATCCTGTACAGTCACAGGGTATATATAAATGCTGGGTACACAGTGGATGCGATACATGGGCATACATGCTGCTTTGGAGGTACTGGTAATAAGGTCCTTGAGTATAAGGGCCAATCTTATCTTGTTCTTTGTACCCTTCACCTAGCTGAATATTATGCATTAAATGCTTGATACGTAGGGTTCAAATCTGAGTAACCACAGTCCAGCTTTATGGGGGAAGGCAGACTAGTATTTATTAGAAGTTGGGAGTAGAAGGATGAAAAGATGAAGACATTTTCAGGGAAAATTACCTTCTCTTCATTTCCGTGTCTGAATACAAAACACATGCTCTAAAATAAATAAATAAAGGCTTATCCCTAGTAACAGAGAGTGCACTTATATCAAAACGAAAGAAGAAACAAAATAGATAAGATTTTTATGTTTTCAGTTGAGGAGAAGCAGAGCACTTCCCCGCCTGAGTTTCTGACAAGTTGTTGCCAGGCTCAGCCATGTATTTTCTGGGAACTTCATCAAGTAAAATCATTCTAAGACACTGCTGCTTTCAAACCCCAGATCAAATTTCCTTTTGGATCTGGGATCTGACCATGAGCATATAGAACTCTTAAGATGGATTAATTTTTATTCTGTTCATCTGATCTCTTTCATTTATCATTTAATAAGTGGACGAAGGGACTGAAATACACAGAGATGTGGAATTTTGGGTTACCCAAAACGACCTCCTCTGACTCAGTCAAATTTGTGGTTTATATTTTAGCCATCACTATGGTTAATTTCTGTTTGTTTTTACAATGCATATGAACAAATGTTTGATAAAAAAAAATTAAGAGAGAAAGAACCAAAAGTGAAATGTGAGAGCAGTTAGACCGGCCAACGTTGTATTAAAGATACCAAGTTAAACGATGGAAAATGTGAACAAGCTGGAGTACTTTAGTTGAAAAAATAAACTATTGATAGTACCCTAATACCTTGAAGGTTTGTTTGGTATATGTTCAAGCTTTTCTTTCTCTTGGGTGGAAGTTTCTCTTGGGCCATTTCAACTAATAAAATCAAAATCACATTAATTCAATTTCTTCTTTAATTTCTTTGTCTTCTTGTGGATCATCTGAAAATTTCAGCTGTGACATGACATGCTAGCTACTTCATTCTAAAGAGGAGACTTCAAGCAAGTGCTATTGGGGAGACTCAGAGCAGAGAAAGAATAGGAGAAATAGAACTGCCATTTCCTGAGCACCTACTGTGTGTTAGGTTTGAGTAGGCACTTTATATCCATTATCTCACAATTGCCCCCACTATATATGTGTTATTAACTCCACAGATGGGGATCTTAAGGCTTTAAAAGGTCAAGAGTTGGCCCAGGGTTAGTGGTAGAGTTAAGATTTAATCCCACTTCTGAGTTACACCAGATTTTCACTACTTCATGTTGCCTGTAGAACTGGGATACAAGAGTAATAAATGTCTGATATAAAAACCCAGAAATAAATCAGATGTATTTTCTTACATGTGTTTAGGAGTTTGATATTGGTATCTGTGGACTTAATTTATCTGTGCAGGCTTGGCCTCTATCAGCATGGCTGCGCAAACACTGACAATAATACATTTTACAATGATCACAGTAACAAATGTTCATGGCGCTACCTGAATAATACTGATTAAAAATAATTAATTACCACAGACCAGACTATAAACTTATTTTACTAGTTTTCCAGACCACTGAAGCAGAGCATATATTGTCTCCATACAGCAAAACTATGACGGATAATCACTTCAGTTGCCAGCAGAACATGGTTTGGGTTTTTTTTTCCCTGTTAAATCTGTCAAGCTTTTCAACTCAGTATGTCTCATTGCTTATTAGAAACTATAATATAATGTGAAGAATAGAAATGAATAAGAATTCATTTGTGTTTTGGGATTTTCTAATGTGTCATTTAGGAAAAGGAGTTTTTAATTTTATAAATTCCATTAGAGAAGAACTAAAATGATGTTACATCCCTTTTATTAGGTTTCCTACAAATGGTATGTTTTTCTTCCTTACTATATTATGATATACAAACCACCCTATTGAAGTCTATTAAAGTTTCTATTGATTAGTTTATTAATTCATTTAAAAAATATAAGATACAAATATAAACATAGAGGGTCTCAGACCCACTTAGTAAACATGATAAAATATCTATGCAGATCTTTATAATATTAACTCCAGAAACCCCTGTGTAGACTTGATTATGAAGACACATAAGTTAAAAATTATTTTTTTCCTTTTCCTTCTTCCACAGTTTAATTATTCTCATTGTTCTTGAAGATGGTGAGGAGCACCTTTCACCATACAGTAGCCTTTATCAAAACAAAGAGCTGTTCAGTTGCTTAGTGATTAAAGGCACATCAACATAACTAGTGGTGATAATTCAAGTAAAGATTTAATTTAAAAAAAATCTGATTATCATAGGTCAGAGAAGTGCATCTAACACACTTACAGTAGGCTCAGAATATGAAGCACTGCTTCAAATGTTTGCCCTGGAGCCAAATGTAGAAAAATTTGGGCAAGTCATGGACCAATCATAACCAAATTTACCTCAAGAATATTTCCACTCATCTCTGCCCAACAATGACCATTGAAGGGATAGGGAGATTGGCATTTGTATCTGAGAAATTTGAAGGACATCCAGACAGCTATGAATTTTGAAGGAAATATTTATCTTCTTCATAAAACAAATAAATGTAAGGTTATTTTTCTTCCAAAAACACTACTCACTGCTTAATTCCCAGTGTCTTGACTTCTGACAAACCTCCAGCTTGGCTGGTGTTCGTCTGAATGTGTGTTCTCACGAGCGCGCTATAAATTGACTGTGGAGAGTAGGGTTTTCTGGAGGACAGGAAGCCTCGTTGTGTTGTTTGGCACTTGTTTTTGTACCAGCAATACGACACGTAAAGCGACTATGTGGCTGAAGTTACTGCTTTCCTAGAAGGCAGGGGAGATGGTGTTCCGTGGGTCCGCTGGTTGAATAGGCCAAAGTAAACTTTGTTGTAAGCGCTGTCTCGTGGTCGAATGCATTCTATTGCCAAGCATGTCATTCAGTTTTCAGACATAATTTAGCTCCTTTGGGCTGTGGGGAGCAGAGAGGAATTAGGCTGCTGCCTGCTGGAACCTCCTGGTGAAGAAGACAGTAGGGAGAAGAGTGCTGGGAGCAATCTGTTGCTAAGAGCCGGGAGAGTTGAAACTTCAGTCTGCTCAGTTGGCACTAGCTGTATGCAGTCTGTTGCAGGCCCTAGGTTCCAGCTACCTGCAGCCTGCCCCTCGGTGAGCTTGCGGCCTCGATTGTACCGTCTGGCTGCTTGCAGCCATAATGCAAATACTTAATCAGCAGCTTTTGAAAAAGAGCACGATTAATAAACCTGTAGAATTCTCTTCCCTGATTAAAGCAGCAACTATGTGGCAAAGTCTATTAGAGCTAAGTTAGAGACCATTATAGTGGAGAAAATAAATTATTAAAGGGAAGATTTGTAGGTACTCTAGGAAAATAGAATTGGCTGGGCTAGGCCTGTCTCCCAGCTGTGAGACTTAAATAGGAGTCTGGGGACATGTTAAATTTAGTGCAGGACATCATTATAAGACAGCAGGGAAAATGCTGTAGCTGAAAGGCAGCAGTTTCCCTCCATGAAATGCACATTGATTTTCAAAGGCCAGAAAGTGGTTCCTCAGTCCCTGCGCTACTGTACACGGATAGAGAAGAATAGATGTGGCTACATTTTAGATCACACTTAATTTTTTTTTTTTTTAGTTTTATTTTTAAACCCTTCCCATAAGTCTAGCTCATTAGAGCAAGAAAGCTTTAATGAAATAATGGGCATAAAAGCAATCTAGAAAGTTAAAAACCTCCATTCAGTTGTCATTCAGCCTTAACGGTTTTTATGTGTGTAAGTTTATTGCAGTTTAAGGATATCGAATGTAAATGAAGATAAATGTTTGCTTCTCCAGACTTGCACACTAAAATATGCATTTCAAAAAGTAGTTAACCCACAAATGGCTGGCAGTAGAGTCTTGTTTTTATTTTAGTTCTTCCTTTTAAAAAAGCTGTATTTTTTCCCTAAACAATATCTAGTAAGTCGTGACATTGTTAAGAAAGAATCCCTAAAGCAGGGTTTTCAAATCATAACAAATGAGTGCATTGAATCTCTTTAATTTTAAGTTTTTAACTTTAAAACCTCTTGCTTTATGCTCATCTACTTATTCTTTTATTCTCTAAATGTTCATTGATCAGGTACAATGTATGAAATCACAGGAAGTACTGTCAGGAATAAAACTAATACCGCTAATACCGTTACCATGACTACTATTGCTAATAGCAAATCGCTTACAAAAGGCATACTGTGTATCAAGCACTGTATGAAGCACTTTGCAGAATTTCATTTAGTTCTTGCAAAAGCCCCATGAAGTAGGTGCTATTATTATCCTGAGTTTCACACTTAAGGATATTGAGGCACAGAGAAGTTAAGTAAAGGCTAAGGTCACATAGCAGGTAATTGGCAAAAAAGAGATTTAATTCAGGAAGGATTGTTTACAGTTGAGAGAGAGAGAGAGAGAGAGAGCATGCACCTGCAGGGTAATGGGTAGAAGAATGCTTGGAAAATTGCTGAGGGGACCCAGAAGATAGCCCCAGTGCTAGAAGAACCACAGAACAGAGCTGAAGCCTGGACAGTGGTGTAAGCTGGATGTGCAGGGCTGCAGGCTGGGGCTGACAGGCCACAAGAGTGCGGGGGTCAAGCTGCCCAAGCCACCTAGACGGTGGAGTATACCAAGTTGATTATGGGTGTAAAGCTAGACTAGTAGGCTGGACCAAATTATAAAAACTCTAAAGGTCAGGCTGGGGCGTATGACCTTTGTTTAATGCCAGTGGAAAAGTCATTGGTGGGTTTGTTTGTTTGTTTTTTAATATTGGGGATACACGCCGAAATGCATTTCAGAGTTTAAATGTGATAACAGAATGTTTGGGTCGTGATGGAGAAAGACTGATACAACCTGCATAGAATATTAGTGCCAAAGAAAAAAAAAGGTCAAAAAATAGTGTTTGGGGATGGCAGTGATGCAAAAGACACGCTGGCTCCATAAGAAGAGAAAAGCCCCACAATTCCCTACGTGTTGGCATTGGTCAAGTAGAAACTCTCAACGACTCTGTAGGGCCAGCCTGACAAAACGAGAAGCCTTTAACATTCATACTCCAACTCCCAAAGATCATGGACATACACCTTTCTTGACGGCTCTCTGTAGCTTAGGTGAAAGCCCCTCTTTTGGTCATTGCATTCAGTATGGTTTCTTGTGTCCCCACTGTGCTTCTGCGTGTAAGATGAGTATATCGGATCTATTTTCATTATAACCCTGCAGACGGTGGGTGCGCGCGGAGCGGGCATACTTCTGTCTGACTAAAAGCATCTGCAGCTTATTTTCCATGGTGCTGTGCCCTATTTTTCCCTCTGACTCATGCCTTGGAGAGCAGTGCCCAATCCTGCTTCTCTCCTCCTGTTGCAACTTTCACACGAGCCGCCGCCAAGACCGCCTCTCCCCATTGTCTGAAACTCACTGCGCCCGAGGCTGTTCTTACAGATGTGGCATGACTTATCAAAGTGTGATTTTTATCTCCCCTTTCATTTCTGTTAGTAACTGAAAACACGGAGAAAATCAGTTATGTCCTAGCTTTATTATGTGAACCTTCAGAGTTCAGGACACATGTATGAAGATTCCTCTGGAGCAAGTATGGTAATGGTAGGTTAAAATCAACTCTGTTTTTCTCCCTAGCGACCAAGGAATAGGGTTCCGGGTTATGAGAAACAATGGTCATCCCTTCAGTAAATGCAGATTCAATGTCAGGGAACAACTTGGCAGCCTGTAAATGCCCCCAGTTTGGGAACCTACTGAAATGCCGTAAGAATGATTACACTGAAATAGAAATTACAGGTGCACATGAGCATTCCGACTGGGAAGCTAAGGAGAATCTGACTAAGGGTCATAGGGGCTCAGTGTCAGCTTAACATTGCTAAATGGTGTTCTCCAAGATTTATAAGCTGAAGTAGGGAATGCACAACAGGAACAATCCACACAAGGGGTACAATCATGAATAATGGTAAATAATTGTAAAAATTGTGAGCACCTTGGAGAAGAAGATTTGGTTCACTGGCTCTCTCAACTGAATCCCAACCTTGCTAACCACAAATTAATTCAGTCAACAGGGATGTGTTAAATGTCTTCACTGGGTATAGTATCTTTCTGTGTGCTGTAGAAGATATACAAAATAATATGGAAAATGCAATTCTTATTTTCTAGCCCAGGGCTGTTGGTAGAAAATTAATGTGAGCTGCATGTATAATTTTAAAGTTTCTGGTAGCCACATTTTAAAAAGTAGAAAGAGGGGCACCTGGGTGTCTCAGTCCGACTTTGACTCAGGTCATGATCTCCTGGTTTGAGAGTTTAGGCCCGCGTTGGGCTCTGTGCTGACAACTCAGAGCCTGGAGCCAGCATCAGATTCTATGTGTGTCTCTCTCTGGCCCTACCCAGCTCGTGCTCTGTCTCTCTCTGTCTCTGTCTCTCTCTCTCAGAAATAAATAAACGTTAAAAATATATGTATTAAAAAAGTAGAAAGAAGTAAAGTTAACTTTTTAAGCCTTTTAATCTTTTATTATAGACTTTGAGCTCTGAAAATAATACGAGAAAAGGAGGTAACATATTCTCATGAACACATCAGCAAAATAGTTGAAATACCACTTGCTTTATCTTGAAGTGTTTTTCCATTGCATGTATGTGTTTATTTTTTGGTGATGGGAAACTACATTTACCAATACTTTGTTCTTTTTTTTTAATGCTGTTTTTAATTGAAATAAAAAAGAGGCAAAGTTAATTTCAATAAATTTTTTAACCAAATATACCCAAATTATCTCAGTATGTAATCAATGTAAAACCTTAAAAAAACTTAATGTTTAGTTATTTTTGAAGGAGAGAGAGACAGAGTAAGAGTTGGGGAGGGGCAGAGAGAGAGGGAGACCCAGAATTCAAAGCAGGCTCCAGGCTCTGAGCACAGATTCTGATGCAGGGCTCAAACGCACAAATGGTGAGATCATGACGTGAGCCGAAGTTGGACGCTTAACCGACTGAGCCACCCAGGTGCCCTGTAATCAATGTAAAACTGTTAATGAAATACTTCCCATTGTTTTTACATATTGTTTTTCAAATCTAGTGTGTATTTTATACTTCTAGAGCATCTCAAGTGAGATGAGCTACATGTGGCTTGTGGCTCCCCTAATGGACAGCAGCAAATCCTAGGCATTTAAACACCCAATTGGGAGAGGCACCTTGGTGGCTCAGTCGGTTAAGTGTCCTATTTTGGCTGAAGTCATGATCTCACAGTTTGTGAGCCCAAGCCCCCCATGTCGGGCTCTGTGCTGACAGCTCAGAGCCTGGAGCCTGCTTCCAATTCTGTGTCTCTCTCTTTCTCTGCCCCTCCCCTGCTTGTGAACTTGCTCTGGCTCTCTCTCTCTGTTTCTCTCAAAAATAAACAAACATTAATTTTTTTTTAATAATAAAAATCCAGTTGGTGTGAAAGGTCTTTTTACATGGTGATAAAAATAAAATCTTGCAAACAAATGGAATTTTCATAACACTGATAGTCATCATTTAATTAATCAATTAATAGAATGTTTCCAAAGGTATAGTCTGAAAAACACACTTTTCCTATAAGGTGTTATGTTAAAAAACAAAAACCTATGATTATATAGGTTCAGAAAATTCTGGGTTAAACAAATTTTCATCTGCCACTCTGCTAGCTGAAACCTCGGATATGTGTACATTGTGGATTTCCAAGAAGAGAATGTGTATATGATATTTCCTATTCTTAACTGATCATGAAATTGTTTTTACACAGAATATCTCTTGGGTCTAGTGTTACAAGGAACATACCATGGAAAATGCTGATTTAAGCCCAAAATAAGTGATGTAGGAATTTGGAAATCAGAAAGAGGTGAAATGGAGCGGTCCTAGGAAGCCTTTGTGGGAATGTGGGTGTACCTGCAATTAATTCTTCTCCAGTGTGTCCAGCAGAACCTCTGTGATAGCATTTGGCACGTTCTTCACTTGGCTGCCCCCTCCTAAGTTCCCTAGAAAGAAGAAATAGATTCTTATTTACATCTTGATCTCACACCAAACCGAGCATAATTTATCAGTAAATATTTGCCGGATTGAGTTGAATAGAAAGTTTGATAAAGACCAGTACCGAGTAGAGCACTTGAAGAGTAATGAACTTCATAAGTCCAGGAAGAGAAACAAATCACAATACCAAGTTGAGGTTAATGAGGAAAAGACAGTGAGAGAAATTGTCGTTCCTGACACAGCAGGGAAGCCCCTCCCAATGCTTCTCAAACATTCCATGTCAAGGTCATTCGCTGGAGAATATTCACACTCAAGGCAAATCAGAGAATAAGAGAAGGAAAGAAGAGCCATGAAGAGAAGAGTAGACAAAACAAGGCAAGGGAATAATATGCCAAAATTTAATAAAAACGTTCTTCACCTAATGCATAGGGGAGGGTTTCGTTGTTTAACAGGTAAATCTTTAGGTTTTTTGAGAAAATGAGATCTGAGACAAAAGGCAGGAGGACGTGTATCAATCACATAAAAAGGTCAAGATCCAGGACTTGGGAAAGAAACTGTAGAAAGTAAAATTTCTAATCAGATACCCAAGAATCACATGCTTTACTGAAATGAATTATTTAGATATGAATATTCAGGAAATTTTCTTCACAGCTTATTGCACATCTAGATGTGAGGTGACTGGCCCATGTCTGTACCTGCCAAGCTCTCTCTAGGAGTCTAATTTCCGGATCCCCTTATACATACAGTCCTTCCCAGAGGAGGACGGAAAGCACAAAGGAAAGCAATCTCTTTCATTTTCCTCCTCTATTCTTCACCTAATCTGCAGCCTGTATTTTTTGTCTGTAACATCTGCTTATAAATACGGATTCCCTCTCTCAGCCCGAACACAAAAGAAAAGAAAGACACCTACTGCTCTCTACCACAGATGACAGTTTTCCAATATGGAGTAAGATGGAGTCTGCTAAAAACGTTGGGTGTACTATAAAGAAATTAAAACTCGACCAGAGCTATAATGAAACCCTCCTCCTAAAACTCCAGAGTAGATTTCAGGGAATACTTTTCCTATTCTAGACTTAAACATCTAAAAGAAAGGGACATTTCCTTAATTCTACTCCCAAACATCCTCTCCAGAACGTTACCTTTGACCTGGCTTCCAGTCACCAGACATACTCTTTTAGCTTGTCCTTCCAAAGCTCTGTCCACCCAAAGAATGCACCAGGCTGGACATCAAAGAACCCTATGCTTGCCACTTGGCTGCTGGGACAGCCCTGTGTTGTGCTCCTGCTGGAATTAGTGCTGATGTCTTCAGAGGAGCCAGCCAGGGGACCAGGGCAACCAGTCACTGGAGACATGGGGAAGGGGTGAAGGTTCCAAAGCCCCTGGAAAGCCATGCTCCCCGCTTCCCAGTGAGGGGCAGTGTGGCCATCCGTGGATGAGAAGCTGTGTAGGAAGGAAGTCTAAGCCTCAGAGAGCCACAGGGCATTATCTGGAGGTAGAGTCTTCTATCCAGAAAGCATAATCACTGTTAAGATTGTGATCACAACAAGACCATTGTTTCAAGAAAAAAAACTTTTCCATAGTTTCCCCCCCTTCCCCATAGTTGGGCTCCAGAATTATCAAAACACATTCTGGGGCCTCACGTGACCCTCCTGGTACAGGAAGTCAGGTAGGGAGCCACTGTGGAAACGTGAAGACAGAGAATGTCTTGTTTACCCTCAGAGCTCCTGGCAAGTGGTGAGTATTCAGTGAATATTTATTGGGTGAATTGATGGGTGCCCATTTTGCAAATGGAGAATCTGACTTGGGGATAATGAATGATCTTGCCAAAGACAACAAAGTTATTAAGTAGCCAAGTTGGTGCTATGACCCAAGTCATCTGATACATTTTCCAAAGCACCTCTAGGAAGGCTTGTGTACTCCGTAAGCTTGCAAAACATGCTTGATGCAAAACATACGTATTACGTTTTTTTTCTAGAATGATCCCCTCCTTTGGGCTTAGGCTTTTATTAATTTCTAAAACCAGTTGCTCCTATTTTAAGACCCGCTGGCGTGTAGCCCATCGTAAATAAAGATGACACACCTGGCCCACCACCAGAGGACATGATCCACCCATTCCAAATCTTTTCCACTCTTCTCAAGCTTTCATCCCTGTGCCCTAAGTCTCAACAGATCATTAACAAGATCAAAGTCAGCTGGTATGAACTCACAATGTCTCCAAATTCTTCTATACCTTCACAGATTCCTCCTTTCTTTGGCTAATCTCTCCTCTTCCTTCAGACCTCAGTACTTCCTATCTCCTGGAAACCGTGCTCCATCAATGAATTATTTTTCAAATCCGTCCTTCCTCTATGTCAGCAAACCTGCAAGGCATCTCCATATTTAAAAGTAATTCTTTCTCTTCCCTTGTGACTCCTGGAGCCATCTTACTACCTTTTCACCTCCCCTTCTGTCACCAGCTAAGCCCGCTGCAGCATGACTTCCTGTCCGCCAACGGATCATTCTGTACCACCCCAGAGCCAGTGGTTCCCTCTCTAGTTCTGCCTTTTAAGTTAAGTAAATCACCAATTGCCCTGGTTGCACATTTGAGCAACAAGTCAAGAAATTTCAGTTCCCTTCCTGCACCACTCCTGGTTTTCATGGTGCTATGGAAACGTTGCATTTTCTCTCTGAGAGAAACAAGGCTAACGAACTGAACAATTTTCATATTACCAGGAGGAAGCATGATTATGAGGCCATGTCTTACTTGGGTGTCCAAGGGCAAGAAATAGAAGGTGGAAGGGGAGGGGTAAAAATGGAGAGAAAACAAGGCGAGAAGCTGCTTACTAGTTGGGGATGTGCGACAGGGCTCTTTCCAGGTCTTAGGACTGTCACTGCATGGCCTGGCATCAAGAAGCCAAGATTCCCCTCTCCACCAGAGCTCTCCATTTACCCCTTCTCATCTGCCCCCTTCCCCCACTCTCAGGGAGCAAGGGTAGAATGGCCTCAGAAAGAAGAGGTTTGCCATAGTCTGTATTTCCTTAAACTCCTGAAATTCCTGGACACTCAGGAGAATGAATCTCTACTCTAAAAACTTCTTTCGTGTACTTAATAGATGCCTCAGTTAAAAGCCCTTTGTTCAAAATTTGGGGAGAGTGGGGGCTTAAATACAAACTAAAGTTCATTTAGTTTAGGTAAGAAAAAAATAATGTCTTTTGCATTTTTGTTGAGGTGACCTAAATTCTCTGAGCATGTCAGAAGCCTAAAAGTCCAGAATAGGTTTACCAAGTAGAAGCCCCTGAATGAGAAAAAAGATCAGGAAAAGCCTGGGGATGCTGAAGGAAAAGTACTCTAAACTAAAAGTATTAGCAAGACCTGCTCGTGTTCATTGTCTTTTGGGGAAAGACAGGAGAAATTCTGCACCGATATATTTCCAAGTCGGCCCGTTGGTACACACCTACAGGCAACCAGATCTCACGCTCTGCTTCCATGGGTGCAAATCCTCAAGTGTCCTCCCTGGGCCAGATCTGAACTATCCTCCAGAGTGATGGGCAGAGCACATCACAGAATAGCGTCCAGATGATGAGCACTGTCCCTTCACCCTGGACTGGTCAGTAGCCCAGATGATCTAAAAAGGAGAGGTACATTATCTCATTTCCCCTGAATACAATACTAGTTAAAAGTAGAAAGAATTATAAACAGAAAGTTACAGCTTCATTAAGCCCATGATGCAGGTCAAGTTTCCTGGCAGCCAGTTTTGCCCCAGGCTAGTGCTAGACATGTAGTCATTTACAGGCAGAAATAATAGCAGATTATATAGTCTTTTCTGTGCACCATGTGTGGAAGCTTTATATAGCTATTCATGTGCCTTTCTTACAGAAAATGGTCAGATAAATATAACCAAAAAGGAGTCATTGCCTAATCTTGATGATTCAAGTGGGGGCTACAGGCCACCTCCATAAAACATTGGTTTTCTTTCCTGAGATGCAGTTCCTTTTCATTATTAATTCAAGCAAGAAAAGGTTGAATTAATTTCCACTGTGGAAAGCAAGATTTATGTTGATGATGAAGATTTGAGATGAATTATATATACTGAGAAAACTACATGGCTGTGCTTATTAATGGGTAAAATAATTATTGTAATTTCTCCTTTTTGAGGATTTTTCTTACATCTGTATGTGTTACCACACACAAGAAGTCTTCCTATGTTTTATGAGACCCTTGGAAACATTGCCCTTTATAATCCAGAAATAGAGAAGATCTGTAACTTTGGATTTTATAAATCCCACTTATCTGTCAATGAGGCAATACTTACATCTGGAGTAAGTTAATTATTTCATCCTTCTTATTTTTCATCCTGTAAGTAACTCTGAATTCTGTGTTCACTTTTCACACTGTGAAAAAATTTTCTGGTCACTCTTCAGTTGATATTTAGGAAAGTCAGTTTTCAGGTACTTGTGATATAATCTTTTCTTCACACTTTCAGAAGTTTCTGGTATTGTTTTTGTCTTTATTTTCTGGGTTCTAGCTTCAATTCACACAGAAATAATTCTTCCTTTTGGTTGTCCTGAGCTGGAGAACAGAGTCAGATATGTTTTTTAAATAAAGAAATAGAGCATACACCATTCATTTGGCTTTACTTTTCTTGAATCTCTCAAAAGCATTCACTTATAGTGATTCCTGGGAGTGAGCTCAGATTTTGCTCACTTTGAAAGCATAAGCTGCTATGATCTATTCAGTTCAAATGTAACTTAAATATTTAGATATTAAAAAGGTCTTTAAATCATGAGTTGGAAGCAAGGAGATAGCTAAAAGTTACCCAGCCAATTAGTTGGTTACTTTAAACAGGCCGATAAAGACTGACTTTGGACCAAACATAGGCTTCACCATCCATGAGAAAGGGAAGGTCGCTCCACTGACAGGAAAGCCGGACAGGACAGCTGTTGTCACAGGATTTTTTTTTTTAACTCAGGCAAAGCCAGTCATCCGCTCCCTGTACAGGCGCTGGTAACCTTCCTTCTTCCATCTTAAAATTGAAAGTATATCAATGCTAAGAGGAGCTTCAACTGCCAGGGACAGATACCCTCCCTCGAAAAGGAAAAGGGAACGAATGCATAGGAGAGGGGCTGCAAGCATTCCCTGAGAGTGCTAATAAAAGCAAAATACTGACATTTTTGCCTGATAAATTTTAAACAGATAATTAAGAAACTTTGACTTTTATTTCTCTGAAGGACAAGTTTTAAATAGGCCAAAATGGGCAGCTGGGAGTCGTGAATATTAATATCACAAAAGGTTATATTCTCTTTACAGAAGAATATTTTGCATAATTGAAAACTATTGTTCCAATTAAAATACAACTTTCCTTAATAAAATTTAATTTGCACAGAACTTTTAAAGAACATATCTAGGGTATAAAACAAACCATGATGACCTTTTATTAATGGTTACTTATTTTTTTATTCATTTTATTCTAAACAATACAAAATGTGTATAACGTAACAAATTATGAACATTGTTTTCTAATCCTGCCCCAAACATCATGGTCTGGTATATACACGTCTAGCCTATTAAATACTATATATATTTACCTAAAAGTGAAGCAATTCAACATAAACTTTTATTTGTAAACTACATTTTTCACTTACAATATTACAGTTATCTTTTTAGATCAATACATACCCGTATGCTTAATTCTTTTTATAATTTTTTCTTTCTTCAGTGATGCAGAGAATCACTGAATAAAGAAAATAATTACTCATACTCTGAAAAACCTTATATAAAATAGTTGGTAAAAATTGCTCCATTCATCTGACCTACTCACCCACACTTAGAATCTGGACAGTGAATCCTATTGAGTATATCCTTCCAGATTTTGACCAAATTGATACTGACAATCTATGTATACATCTGTGTATATTTTTTTAAATAAAACTGAAACCACTATAAGAAATTTCTGTTATTCCCCAACTTAAATATGTGTGTACATCTTTTCAGATCAGTAGATGTATAATGACCTCCATCTTTTTAGTGGCTACATAATTGTCATTATGTGAATTAAGTGTATTGACTTATTTAGTGCTTCATTGGCAGGCATTCAGATGGTTTCTTATGCTTTGCTACCATAAATATTACTATAATAATCATCCTTTTGCACATAAATCTTTACATATGTGCAGTCTTATTTCTGTAAGAAAGAAAATGGAAGGCGTGCCTGGCTGGCTCAGCAGGTACTTGTGACTCTTGATCTCAGGGTTGTGAGTTTGAGCCCCACATTGGGTGTAGAGATTACTTAAATAAATGAATATTTTTATTTTTTTTTAATATTTTTATTTATTTCTGGGAGAGAGAGAGAGAGAGCGTGAGCAGGGGAGGGTCAGAGAGAGAGGGAGAAACAGACTCAGAAAAAGGCTCCAGGCTCTGAGCTGGCAGTCAGCACAGAGCCCGAAAAGGGGCTCGAACCCACGAACCGCGAGATCATGACCCAAGCGAAAGTCGGACACTTAACCGACTAAGCCACCCAAGCGCCCCTAAGTGAATATTTTTAAAAAAGTAAATGGAAGTACAGTTGATAGATAAAAAAGAATGAGAATTTTAAACTTTAATAGATCTTGCCAAATTACATTCCATAAACAATGCATGAGCTTGCCTGTTTTCCCACACTCTCATCAACACTGGTGTTAGTTACATTATAAGTTAAAGTGAAGAATATAGATGGTCATCGTGGTTCTCAGACACACTGACAAAAACTTGCACAAGGAAGTGCTCTATTAATGTATATACATCAGTAAGAGATATTGATTCTTCTTTCCAATAGTATTCATTTCAGGCTTTCTTATAACCAAGGGGGATATCTTTACATACCAAGAAGCTGGAAGAGAATTTATACCTAGTACTAATTAAATATATGGTCTAATACATATCACAAGGCCAAATTGACTCAAAACCCAAATTGGGGCACCTGGGCGGCTCAGTTGGTTGAGCATCCGACTTCTGCTCAGGTCATGATCTCACAGTTCGTGGATTTGAGCCCCGCGTCGGGCTCTGTGCTGACAGCTAGCTCAGAGCCTGGAGCCTGTTTCAGATTCTGTATCTCCCTCTCTCTCTGACCCTCCCCTGCTCACACTGTCTCTCTCCCTCTTTTTCAGAAATAAATAAAACATTTAAATAAGTAAATAAATAACCAAATTTGTTCAGCAGTTATTTTCTATATACTATTTAGATTGTCTAGTTCTTGGGGCAAATTTTACACTATATATGTACACATATGTTATATGTATATATAGTGTAAAATTTATATATGTATGTTGATACATATATATCAATCTCTGAAGAAGCTTGAAGAAAAAGATACACCTGTCTATGGATAAGTAGTTACAGTAGAGTATGATGTATCTGTAATGTTATGACATTACAGCAGAGAGAGAAAGGCAAGAAGGGAGTGGGGACCAAAAAAGATCTCTCTCAAGAGATAGCAATTTTGTGTGGTCCCAGAGCATCCTAGGACAGAGGTGAAGTCATAAGGGGACAGCATGTAGATCTGGGGGCTAGAATACAGGATAACAGTGAGAAGAATAAGACAGAGGCACTCAAGTGAGAACAATTGATCTCAGCTGAGAAGGAGTTTAGTTATTATGCTAAAAATTTGGATCTAAGCCCATCCCCCACTGGTGAGCCAGTGGATTCTTTTTTAAGCAAGGAGGACACTTAAATGTGAACAAGTAATGGGAGAGCACTATCACTCCAGGAAGTCTGGATATCATCACTGGGATGGACTTGTGCAGCTTCTCATAACACCCAGGGTTGGGGGGATCATCAAAGAAACACAACTCTGATCCCAAGAAACAAGTATTTTAATAAACATTTATGTACTTTCCTTGGAATTCTATAGTTAAGCATTTTATGCCACACTCCCTTGGGCAGTCTACCTGCACATTGCACAAGCATTTCGACCTTGACAACTAAACTGAACATTTCTTCCTACATGTCCCTTCTTGAACAAACTGTTCTCTCCCTTCTGGTGTGTCCATCCAGTAGTCCACAGATTTCTAAAAGATTTCATAGATTCTTATTTCCCTCACCACCACTACTTATAACTTCTTCCCAAAGATCTCTTGTATACTGGCCCCTTCCCCACCATTCTAATCCAGACTGTCATCTCCTTTTGCCTTAAGGTTTACAATAGTCCCCTCATCAACTGCCTGCCTCTAGACCCAGCAGTCTCCATGCCTCTTTTTTTTAATTAAGTTTATTGATTTATTTTGAGAGAGAGAAAGAAGTGAGCGGGGGGGGTGGGACGGGGCGGGTAGAGAGAATCCCAGACAGGCTCCACACTGTCAGCACAGAGCCCAACGTGGGACGCAATCTCACGAACCACGACATCATGACCAGAAGCAAAATCGAGTCAGATGTTTAAACAACTGAGCCACCCAGGCACAACGACCTTTTTAAAAGGGTTTTTTAAAACTATGCAGATCTAATTATACTCCAAGATCCCAAGCCACCACCGTCACCATCAAATCCTTCTATCGTGTCCTAATACTACATAAAAGTAAAAAAAAAAAAAATTGATGACAAAACATAGTGAACAGTTTGACTTCATTTCTGTAAAATGTATGTACATATAACAAATACTATGTGTATAACACATAACTGAAACATACTATGCGTGCATGCATGCCTGGTGAAATCCAAAATGTCATCTGTACTTTCCATTTCTAAAATTTATTTTTTATTATCCAACCTTCTAATGAGCATATATATTACTATTTAATTAATTAATGAGAGGAAAGATAAAACCCAAACCCTTTAGTATAGTTTAAATCACTCCATCCTTTGGCCCCTGTGTTCCACAAAACCTAAAGTTGACCTGTAACCTATATCCTTGATGTTCTTAAAATACACTCTCCTTTCTAATTGTTATCTGTTCCATGTTTATTCCCTTTTCTTGAAGACATTGGTCTCCTCTTCCCTTTCTACTCATCCTTCAAATTGGTCTCTCTCTTTTAACACCAGGTTCCTACAACACGGTGCTATTTCATCCTGTTCACCTGGGCATTTCTTTCACAGGGTGAGAGCAAAGTAAATGATCCCAGAGGAAATGAATGATGGAATGTTCCCTTGGCTGTAAATGAAAATAAATGGGAGATTATAGTATCTGAATATTTACCTTAATACCGTTTATACAACATCAAATAAAGACTTTCAAATGACTTTTTCAGCAGTGCTAAAGTAGATAATGTCTGCTTTTGGTAGGCAAAGCTTTGGAAAGCATGGACTGACTTCTAACCTTATCGATCATCTATATTTTAAAAATACATGGGTGTTCTCCAATAAGCCATATTTGAAGTTTGAAGCTTTTTATTTAATTTTAATTATTTTTATATATATGGCATTTTATTTCCTTAATATGTAAATGCCTGCAGTCATTTTTAACATCATGAGAAAGGGCTCATTTAACCACATAGATATTGCTGTTTAAATTCACTGAGAATAAAATATGCCAATGTTTATTGGGTGATTTTAAAGGAGTTAAGAAGGATGACAATTTCTTAATTTTCAAGCATATAAATATTACTAACTTACATGTGTACTTGCCAAAAACCAATATGACTCAGTATTATATGTGGACTTTTAAACCAGTTTTTTTTCCAAATTCATTATTTCTTATTATGTATAATAATACAAAAATACATTATTTGTAAAAATACATTATTTCTTATTATGTATAATAAGAAATACAAGAAGCACCACTTATCATTGAGAATTAAATGGGTAATAAATTGATATTTACATAACCGGTTTGCATATTTTAAATGAATACATTTAATTCCTATGTGTAGCTGTAAGAGAGAAAAAGAATAACCATTAATTTTGAGAATTATTCAGTTCTGAATAACTTATCCCAAGGAAATTATCTCAGCCTTCCTTGACACAACTTTGAGCTTGTCCGTCTGTGCATCCTCAGTTCCAACTAGCTCTCAGCCACTCACACGTATTGTAACTGGGCTGTATTTACTTTTGGTTCCCTCTAAGCTCCATCCTGCCTCTAGTTCTGATTTTATAGCTGCTTTTTAAAAAAAAATATTTTATTTTGTTTAGAGAAGTTTGAATGGTTTACAATAAAATTATATCAACATTACTCACCAGAATGGTACTTTTTTTTTAAGCCAATGACAAACCTACACTGATGAATCATAATCACCCAAAGTTCATCCTCAAAATGCATCCCACGTCACTCTTGGCAATGTACATTCTACGAATTCGGATAAATGTATAATGACATGTGTCAGTGACATGTGTCCAATATCAGACATTGTATTTCCACTGTCCTAAAAATCCTCTGCACTCTGCTCATTCATTTCTCTTCACAGCCGCACCCGCCTAAAGCAGGTTTTGAAGACACTGCTTTTTTTTTTCTCCTATTCTACTCACGAAGGGACAACCTTTAGATACATATTCTTCTGTATATCCAATCACACAAAACTTGATTAATAATTGTTTTTTCTAATCTGAGGTCCTCTTTGACTATTTAATACTTACTGCTCAACAATATCAAATCACCTTCTGATTTTTATTGATTCACAATACTTACAAAATTGTTCTTAAAATATGAGAAAAGTGTGTGCATGTTTAATCTCCTTACAGGTAACAAATTGTTTTTGTTTTCAACCTAAATAAAAACGATATTTATATTCTTTCATATCTTGACTTTTCATAAAACTCAACTGCAAATAAAAACAAATGTGTGTAAGAAACTCCTATGTGTGTAAGAAACTTTCCCAAGGGGGGAAAAGCCTTGAAAATGTTCACCCACCTTAAAATATATGGGTATTTACTTGAGTTTACCCCCCTGCCTCCCTGTATATTCATCATAAGCCAGTTGCTGAGTGGTAATTAAGTGGTGATCATTAAGAATAAAAACAGGGACGCCTGGGTGGCTCAGTTGGTTAAGCTTCCAACTTCAGCTTAGGTCATGATCTCACGGTTTGTGAGTTTGAGCCCCATATCGGACCCTGTGCTGACAGCTCAGAGCCTGGAGCCTGCTTCAGATCCTGTATCTCCCTCTCTCTGCCCCTTCCTTGCTTGTGCTCTGTCTCTGTCTCTCTCTCTCTCTCTCTCTCTCTCTCTCAAAAATAAATAAACATTGAAAAAATATTTTAAAAGAATAAAAACAAAGCATTGCATTGTGGTGACCAGCACCTTCTGGTCACACATTATTTGAACAACAGAAAAAAAATTTGAAGGGGTATGTGAGCAATAAACATTGGTATTCCATTTTAAATGTGTGGAAACTGAGGCTCAGAAAAAGTAATTTATTTATGGCATGTTGCACAGCTAGCGTACACCCAGATAGTTCTCTTTTAAATGTAAAATGATATAAGGAAATGAGTATGGGTATTAGAATTATATGGGCTTGTGTCTAATTTCTGGTCTTCCACCAGACAAATTACAAGTGCTATTTGTTTAGAATGTCTATTAATAGAGCTAACACGAATGCATAGATATGTTGCATAATGTGCATAATGTGGCTTTTGGTGCAAGATACTCAGTTTTAATCATAACCACATTTGCTGAGCCCTACTTGTGATCATGCATGCTTCTGCATTCATTATATATATACATTTAGTTAATCCTCTGAGCAGTCTTAGGAGGCAGGCTTTCACAGAAGAGGAAACTAAAGCAACTAAGGATTTAATTGGCCCAGGGTCACAAAGACAGTGAGCAGTGGAGCTGAGATCAGAATTCAGCAATCTGACACAAGAGCCCCCATCCTGACCCACCATACTACTGAGAAAGTTAGATCCAGACCCTTCTATTCTCTTATGTGCTACACTGGTGTCAATAACTCTGTTTCCCATGCTGTGCACTTGTGAATTCCATAGGTGAGCTCCATAGTATATAAACCGATTTCCGGGGCATAATAATGGACAGCGCCTTATGTAGCATATGAAATATGATTAATATTTTTATAAAAGGAATCTCATTAAAAATAAATTTGATAGCATAGTGTGCCGTCTGCGTAATGACTTTTGTTATTGACATCCAAGAGGATTGCTATAAATTAACAAAGAAAGAAACTGGTGTATTCATAGCATATGAATCACCTCATGTACTTAATTGGTGACTTACTGAAACTGGAAAGCTTGCAGTTAACTCAAAAAGTCAAGAAATCATCCAGGAATGATTTCTTAGTTATGCCAGACAGATGTCTGTCATCACAGAATATTTCTTTTGTTTATAATTTTAAAAAGAATAGTAAATGGATGTCAATTGTTTCCATATAGCTTTGTGATATTTTCTTTTGTTTTGATCTTAGCTGCCACATATGAGTTTTTCACTCATGACCACATGATAGAACAAATGATCCCACATGATTTCTTAGTTCAGTGTTTTCAACACAATCTAGTCATCAGAGAAGTTAAGTAGGTAAAAAATCCCCTGGTCATAAGTTCTTTAATAGATAGTCAAAGAGATTTCATCAAAAATGACTTCCTCCTCAGGAAATTGACACTCTCTGAGATAGCTGAGTTATCTCCAGTATAAACAATGACAACTTGTTAACCATTTTTAAAGAAACAGCTTTATTATATTATAAAAATTGATTGCTAGAACACCTTAGTACTGACAGCAAACATAGGCAAATATCTATTTAAATTTTTTTTGCCAAAGTTTGGTTGGTCTACACCATTCTTTTTTGACTTAAAACACCTACATACTGACTTCAAAAAAAAAATAAATAATGATATTTCATGGAACACACTCTGGGGAACACACTGCTCTTCTTTGGGTTATTATATCATTTTTTGTTCAATAAAAAATTGAAAACACAATTAAAATAGGATTATGAGACTTTATGAAACACCATAGGGAATGATTTTTAAAAAATGGTCCATCTATTGAATAATTTATCCTCCTAGTTACTATTTTTTCCCCAATTATCAGCCTTAGCTGTTAAACCATTCAGTTATATACACAGCTCGAATTACGAGGGCCACTTGGTGTAGGGAAAAGCAACTCAGTGGGAATTAATATTGTCTAATGCTATGTCCGCTTTGGTTCTGACCTGTCAAAGTTAGCCAATACGGTGGAGCCTTAAGACACAGTTGGCCTTTTAGAGATAAAACACCAAGGAACAACAAAGTATCAGATCTGAGCAGGGCAACAACTGCAGAGTTCTAGAACAAAGCCAGGCCTCTGACTTTAAAGCAATGTTAGTTATAACTTGGCTCTGTTGGACGAAGCAAGCGTATCTGATTGGTGACAGCAGGATCCCAGAACAGCTGTGGACTAATGCAGAGAAGCGACATATTCTGGCAATCAGCTTGAAATGCCATGTGCTTGTGGATTATTGAGAAGCAGTGGTAGAAGACAAGTCCACTGAGTGTGTGGCCAAGGAGAGAAGACCCAATGGCTTTAGCTGAGTGGAGAGAGACAACCGGAGGCGAGACACATAACAGGGGCCTTTGAGGCTAGAGTTGTAGTGACTTAGAGATATGCGATCTATAAGGACTCGCTCTCCAGAGTTGGCTTCAAATGAAAGAGTCACTTCATCCCACACAGTGAATTGTGACAACCGCCTAACAGTAATGATCAAATCACAGCTACAGCATTCAAGTTCAGGAAATAATGAGCTAATTTAAAACCTATGGGGACTTTAAGACCGGCTAAATGACAACTTCTATCTTAAAATTTCTCCAGGACACCTTCTCTTGTAACTGGGATCCCAGAGTCCTAATTTCCTCCATGAGAATGGGCCACACTTAAATCTGCCATGCATGCCAAGGAAGATAGCACATTTTCCACAGCAGAATGCCAGCTTCTCGCTGGGCAAACTTGATGATAACTGGCAGTATCAAAGCCTGAACTGATATGGCTGGCTTACACTGTGAACAAACTGCTTTAGAGTTTGGTAACTGCCACCATATGATTTACACTGTCCCCAAACACAAGTGATCAAAATCTATTCTCAGTGTGTTCCACATTGTCTTGTGTATTTTATGGCTAAGGACTGAATCCCAATCTGATAATAGTCACAGCAGGGAAGAAAAATCAGCAATTTATAAATCAGGGTGCAGTTAGCCCTCAGATACACAGGGTGCTCGCTCCTTTGTAGGCCTTAGAACTGCAGAGAATCAACTGTTTTGCCCCCCTTGCCCCTGCCCCTGGGTTTCCGTCAGCCCCCATCTGCCTGGTAAATGCCAGTGTACTTCAGGTCGTAATCTCCTTTGTAAAGCAGAGTCGATCACATCCATTGTGCCAACACTGTCCAGAACAATCTTCATTACAGCACTTAGCGCTTTCCACAGCAATCGTGTGTTTACATATCTGTTTTCTCTACCAGAACTCCAGGAGGCAGTGGCTGTGGCTAGCTCATGTAGATGCTGAACAAATGTCTGCTAAAGGAATCAGTTGAAAAAAACAAGCGAATAAATGTCATAAACTATAAACTTCTTTGGAGAACTAAAAACACATGACATATGAGTCCTGACAATTTTGAAAATCATATTAAAACAGATATTTTCCTTGATGATAGGCCATAATATGTAAATAACTGTTTATTGTCTGCCATTGGAATTAATTTTAAGTCTTTAGTTAATAAGTGACTTCCTAATGCACTGTTACTAAAACCTAAAAAATATTTGAGTGACCAAGCATGAGCTGGAAAGGTGCTTTGAGGCTTTTTTTTCTTTTTCCATTGGAGAGAATAGATTTGACCCGAATCGCTCACATTCTTGTGTAGTCCCACTTTTGACCAACTGTAAGCATTTTAACGTACAGCTGGTTATGTTTAGAGATGCCATCTGTAGCCATGAAAAAGGTTTCCTCTGATGAAGAGTTAATTGGTCTGGAAATGTTTCGTAAATATGATCTTCATTTCTTAGCATGGTGTGTTTTCTCTTATTTTGTTTTGTTTTTCAGTCTGTGAAGCATGGGTTGAAACATAGACCCAGGATGCAAACTCTAGCTCCTCTACTTATTAAACTGTCTGACTTCAGGAAAGCTTCCCCAAATTCAGCAAGTCTTCATTTCCTCATCTGTCGAATGAATGTTCAACCAGTTGTCAAGATCCAGTGCAGTCGTGTATATGAAGTGCCTACCCCTGGTGCTTGGCATAACCAGGTTCTCTCTTAAGAGTATTTCCCTTTCTCTTTGCCAGCTCACCAGGAGATTGGTGCCCTCCCCCAAGGGTAGTCCACAAATCAGTAGCTGTACCTCCACTCTGCTTTAGCCTGTAGACTATCCTCTCACAATTCCCACATTTTTAAAGAGCACAGTGCTTGTAGATTTCAGTTTCTGCCACAGGACACCCCTAGATGCCAGCAGTACCCTGCCCTGTGCCATTGCCCTGCTAAGACACTTCGACAACACTGTTTAAAAGCTTTCTCATGGTTAGAACACCCTTCTACTGTTAATACATTTTTGCCCTTCAAGAAAACCCTGAAATATGACTATCAAATTGGATTAGACTATCTTTTCACTTGTAAAATTAATTTTTACAGAAAATTACAGAAAGTTCCCAAATCCCCTTCATCTAGCTTCTCCTAATATTCACATTTCACATGTCCATGGTACTTTATCAATACTATCAATACTAAGAAATTAGGGCCATGTGGTGGCTCAGTCAGTTAAGCGTCTGACTCCTGATCGGCTCAGGTCATGGTCTCACACTTCGGGGGATCGAGCCCAACATCAAGCTCTGCACGGACAGCATGGGGCCTGCTTAGGACTCTTTCTCTCTCTCAAAAGAAATAAAACTTTTAAAAATACTAAAAAAATTAATATTGGTATAATATATTTGCTTACCCAAACACCTTATATGGATTTCATTAGTTTTTCTAACATTTTTTTTCCTGTTCCAGGATCCCAAATTGCTTCTAGTTATCATGTTTCTTAGTAAGCTTCTCAAATCTGTGGCAGTCCCACAGCCTTTCCGTGTTTTTCAGGACTTTGACACTTTTAGAGAATGTAGATCAGTTATTTGGTAGGATGGCTCTCAATTTGGAATAGGACTGATGTTTCCTCTGATTAATTGAACTTATACATTTGTGGCAACAAGTCTGCAGAAGTAATGTGTTTCTCTTAATCACTTACTGAGAGTACTATTGACTGGGCTTCTCCACCATGAAGTCACATTTTTCCCCGTGTAATAATGACTTAGGGGAGTGACCTTTAAATTGCTCCTAGAGTATTTTTTAAAAGCCTGATTAGCATATATAAACATATAAAACTATACATAGAAAGCACTGTCCTGTTATAGCACCATTATTTTCATAGCTGTTTAATACTTGCATTGTTAGGATACGTTTACACTAAAAATTAATATTAACTTTTGATCTTAGAATGTCATAGTAGCTTGGATGTTTGGTGTTAAATGCAGCCACAGTTTCTTCTGAACAGAATTTAGCCACATTTCACATGCTTTGAGCTTGACTGTGGATGTATACAAAGATGATCAGTAGGTGGTCTTTAAAAATACTGTTAATGCTAAATAATTACTACTAAAGCCCCCAAAGAGGTGGAATTTATAACTTAAGACATGTAGTGAGATCATTCTTTTATACCTTATTTCACGTGTCACTTGATATAAGTTCCCTTTAAGTTTCAAAATTCCACAATTCTAAGGGTCATTGTGTGTGAGCACCTGCGTGTGCATGTGTGGGTGTGTGTGGGTGTGTGTGGGTGTAGATGTGTTTGTTTAACAGTCAACAAGATGAATGTAGGCAGGAAGTGGCCTTGTGGTGCCCCAAACTACCGTAACTGCATGCTGTTTTAAAATATTCAACTCTAGGGGCGCCTGGGTGGCTCAGTCGGTTAAGGGTCCGACTTCGGCTCAGGTCATGATCTCACTGTTTGTGGATTCGAGCCCCGTGTCGAGCTCTGTGCTGACAGCTAGCTCAGAGCCTGGAGCCTGCTTCAGATTCTGTCTCCCTCTCTCTCTGCCCCCCCCCCCCCCGCCGCTCACGCTTTCTCTCTCTCTCTCAGAAATAAATAAAAACATTAAAAAAAATTTTAAATATTCAACTCTATTTGTGCCACTCAGACAAATGATTCCCTACCAAAGCTACATTTTTAAGGATCACAACCTCATGTGTTTTATTAGTGGGCTATTGACAAGTGGGACAGTCCCTGCTGAAATTCATCGGATGATATACTCACTATGAGTGGTCAGTATTTCCTGGGAAGACCTGCCTGCTACTTAATATGTGGCAAACATTGTTGTAATTGGTGTCCCTGTTATTGGTAAGTGAACATCAATGGAAAGTTCTTCTTTAAAATATCTCTGTAGCCTCCTGCCTCTTTCCAAGCACTACTATTTCTGCTTCAGTCTACAAATAATAAGTTTGCCCCTTCGAAATATGAAACAACCTTTTCTAGTTGCTGTGACTGTTGCTCTGTCACTCCCCAAACTGATCCAGATGCTTCGAAACACGAAAGACCCCGTGGTCGTGCATTCAGTTCCAATTCCACACTTCTTTGTTCACAAATCAAAAAGAACTGAACTTTTTCAAATATCGAAACCTATAAATTCATTCTTTCTTTTCATTTGCATTCACATCTACCCTCTGGATTCCATCTGCAACCCAAACCAGCAGTGCTGAAAGACCACAACAAAGGCTGCTTTCCTGGGGGTTCCCAGCTCACCGGAAGTGGGAAGCATCCGTCTCCTCACAGTCTCCATTTCACTTCATTTCCAGACCCCATTCCACGGACCCAGACATTCATATTCATTGCTAAATTGGGAATACAGGGTACCTTTCAGAACAGACTCCAGCAAACAGGATCAAACTGGCCCCATCCTAGTTAAGTAAGAGGCCATCTAGGTTAAAAAAGAGAAAATTGCATATTAGTTCAGGGATTTGGAATGCATGAGAAATATAGAAGTATTCCAAATATTGATGTCATATTAATAAATTTAATAGAGTAGAACTAATTCATCTGTTTATAATTTGTTGCAATTTCCCCTTTTCCTGAGTTCACTGGGGACTAGCTTAATAGTCCCAGGTAGTATAATATATGGCCACTTTTCAGCTGATATGTAAGGAAAGAAACACACAATTGTGTTATCCTATTGATGGCTCGTTATTAGGTGGGTCCTAATTGGTTACACGTAAGACTATGAATTTCAAACACAAATAGCAAGTCAAGCTGTGTTTACAATTCTGCTACCCAACACCAAGTGCCATTATCCCTTAAAAGCCATTAAATTAAAAACCTATTTATAAACTCTCATTAAAACAGGAGCATCAAACATTGAAAAGGACCAATTTTTCTTTCTTTCTTTTTTAATTTTTTAATGTTTTATTTATTTCTAGGAGAGAGAGAGAGACAGCGTGAGCAGGGGAGGGTCAGAGAGAGAGGGAGTCACAGACTGAAACAGGCTCCAGGCTCTGAGCTGGCAGTCAGCACAGAGCCTGACGCGGGGCTCGAACCCACGAACCGCGAGATCATGACCTAAGCGAAAGTCGGACGCTTAACCGACTAAGCCACCCAGGCGCCCCGAAAAGGACCAATTTTTAAAGCAATCTTACTAGCCATCCCTCCTGCACAAAGTAGGATGACTTTGCTAGTTACTCATCTGCATTAAAATTCAAATGAAGGGAATTGCATAGGTAAAGTTTATTCACTGCAAATGTTTTATTAGAACAAACTGTAAATAAAAGTAAAAGTGCCTCCTGCTCCTCAGTAAAAAAAATATTTAATTGTATACGGTTTCTTTAAAAAAAAATTTTTTTAGGGGCGCCTGGGTGGCTCAGTCAGTTAAGTGTCCGACTTTGGCTCAGGTCATGATCTCACTGTTTGTGGGTTCGAGCCCCGCGTCAGGCTCTGTGCTGACAGCTAGCTCAGAGCCTGGAGCCTGTTTCAGATTCTGTACCTCCCTCTCTCTCTGACCCTCCCCTGCTCACACTGTCTTTCTCTCTCTCAGAAATAAATAAAAACATTAAAATTTTTAAAATTTTTTTTTAAAAATTTTGTTTAATGCTTATTTATTTTTGAGAAACAGACAGAGTGAGAACGGGAGAGGATTAGAAAGAGACATAGACACAGAATCTTACACAGGCTCCAGGCTCCAAGCCAGACACAGGACTTGAGCTCACAAATCACAAGATCATGACCTCAGCTGAAGTTGGAAGCTTAACTGACTGAGCCACCCAGGCACCCCAACTGTATACTGTTTCTTAAAAGAACATCTACTTAGTAGCAAATTTCGTAAGTTTTTAAGGGGATAGAGCTTACAGACATATCCGATAAGAAGTTTTCAACATTGAAGAAGCTTAATTCATTGTCATGATTCTGAATTTGTGTCATTAGAATGAACCAAGGATGAAAATCATGATTCCAGAATAATTCTGCTGATTTCAACCCACTTCCTATCTTGATACTCAAACACCATCCACTCTGAACTTGAATGGCCATGTTTTCACTCAGTTCCCAAATGTGGCAGCTGCTTATCTTTCTACTGGAACATTTACTCCATCTATTCCCTTTTGATTATGTTTCCACTGATAAACTACAAACACTGTGAGCCCAGGGCAGTATTAAGTGACTGGGGTGGTCCCTCGTCCCTTACAGCCCTCAGAAAGAAGAACCACATGTGCCGGCATCCTGATTTCAGACTTCTGGTCTCCAGAATGTGAGACAATGCATTTCTGTTGTTCTAATCCATGCAGTTTGTCACGGCAGTCACAGAAAACCAATATACCTTTAAAGGACCTATCAGGGCTTTTCTGATTTTCTGTCCTTTTACTGTTCCATTTTAAATATTATTTTCTAGGGACATCTAGGTGGCTCAGTTGGTTAAGCGTCCAACTTCGGCTCAGGTCCTGATCTCGTGGGTTAGTGGGTTTGAGCCCTGTGTCGGTCTTTGCGCTGACAGCTCAGAGCCTGGAGCCTGGAGCCTGCTTTGGATTCTGTCTCCCTTTCTCTCTGCCCCTCCCCTGCTCAAGCTCTGTTTTTTTTCTCTCTCTCTCTCCTTCTTTCTCTCTCTCAAAAATAAATACACATTAAATAATTGAAATATTATTTTCTTCACTTAAATAGGTATTTTTAAAAATATAATCATGACCCATACTCATGGAAAAATCTTTAAAAACATAAGTAAGAAGTTTGCTTCTTCTTCATCTCTGGCCTACCATGCTTACTCTCCTAATAGAGCTGCTGTTCAGGGTCACCTGTGCATCATCGCAGCAATATATAGGCATAGTCACGCATATATAATATTTAGCATTTTCTTTTACTAAATAAGATCCTGGTATACGTAATGTCCTGCCACCTACTCTTAATAAAGTATCTTTTGTACCTCTCCATATCTTTACTCTGTACCCTTCTTTTCTAAGAATTACAAAATATTCCATTACATGGATATTATTTAATTAGTTCCCTATTAATGGATACTTGAGTTGTGTCAAGTTTTCTGTTACTATACAAATCACTCTAATAAATTTCCTTGCAGGCTTTATAAAGTATTTCTGTAGGATAAAGTCTTACCAGAATAATTATATTTGCAAGATGTTTTCAGAATGCCTCCCATGAAGGATATAAATCTCCTTTCATATGAATTTATAGGCATTCCACCCTTTTCTTAATGAAAAGGTTCAGTTTTAGGATCAATGTGGTATGTAAAGAATGATTTCAGGTGGATTAGGCTGTAATTATTTATTGCTAATGTATACCTCAGTTAACTTTCTATAAATGTTCATTAGATGTCTAATAATGTGAATCACATAAGAACTATTCAGTATTTTATAGCTTGCTGACCCCAATACAAAGAAAGCAGTTGTTCAATTTAGAGACAATGTGAAGATAAAAAATAATTCATTGCTTTTGGAACAAGATAGTGGAATGAACTCCTCAGGAAATTCATTTCTTTCTTTTTTAATGGAAATATAATGGACATACAGTATTTTATTAGTTTCAGGTGTACACCATAGTGGTGCGATATTTTTATACACTACAAAATGATCCTCATGATAAGTCAAGTTGCTATCTGTCACTTTATAAAGTCATTACAATATCATTTACTATATTCCTTGAGCATACATTATGTCTTCGTAACATTTATTTTATAACTGAAAATTTATACCTTTAATCCCCTTTACCTATTTTTCAAGTCCCCCAATTATTTGTTTCCTGTATCTATCAGTCTGTTTCTGCTTTGTCTCATCTGTTCATTTGTTTTGGTTTTTAGATTCTACATATTCTACATTTGGTTTTTAGATTCACTCATATTCTACATATGAGTGAAATCATATGGTATTCGTCTTTCACTTATTTCACTTAGTATAATGCACTCTAGCTCCATCCATGTAGTTGAAAAAGGTGAGAGCTCATTCTTTTTTTTTATGGCTGAGTAATATTCTATTATATATTTATATAATTTATATAAAATTATACATATACATATTTAAACATACATACATATTGGTTCTTCTTTATCCATTCTTCTATCAATGGACACTTAGGTTTCTTTCATACCTTAGCTGTTGTAAATAATACCACAATGAACATAAAGGCACATGTATTTTTTTTGGATTGGTATTTTCATTTTCTTTGGACAAATATCCAGAAGTGGAATTACTGGAATTTATGGTAGCTTTATTTTTATTTTATTTTTTTTTTTGAGGAACTTCAATAGTGTTTTCAATAGTGGCTGCACCAGTTTACATTCCCACCGGCAGTGTTCAAGGGTTCCCTTTTTTCGACTTCCTTGTCAACACTTGTTATTTTTTGTCTTTTTGAGAATAGCCAATCTGACAGGTGTGAGGTGATATTTCACTGTAGTTTTCACTTGCTTTTCACTGATAATTAGTGATGTTGAGATATTTTTGTGCGCATTTTGACCATCCATGTATCTTCTTTGGAAATACGTTCATTCAAGTCCTCTGCCCATTTTTTAACTGGGTTATTTGTGATTTTTTTTTTTTTTACATTCTGTTATGTGAGTTCTTCATATATTTTGTATATTAGCTCCTTATTGGATATATGATTTGCAAATATCTTCTCCCATTCAATAGGCTGCTTTTTATTTCATTGATAGTTTCCTTCACTGTGCAAAAGCTTCTTAGTTTAATATAATCCCTTTTGTTTATTTCAGCTTTTCTTACCCTTGCCTGAGAAGACTGGTCCCAAAAAAATATTGCTAAAACCAGTGTCATAGAGTTTTTACCGATGTTTTCTTCTACGAGTTTTATTCATTAATAAATTCAATTATTTAATTCACTTTGAATTTATTTTTATATTTGGGGTAAGATTGTTCTCCAGTTTTATTCCTTTGCATGTATCTATCCAGTTTTCCCAGCACCATTGATTGAAGAGACTATCATTTCCCCATTGTATATTTTTGCCTCCTATGTCATAGATTAATTGGCCATATATAGATGGGGTTAGGGAGTTCTGTTCTATTCTATTCTATTCTATTCTATTCTATTCTATTCTATTGATCTATGTGTTTGGTTTTGAGCTAGTACCATACTGTTTTGATTACTATAGCTTAAAATATAGTTTGAAACCAGGAAACTCTGGCTTTGTTCTTTTTCAAAATTGCTGTGACTATTTGGGGTCTTTTGTGATTCCATACACATTTTAGGATCCTTTAGGAACCTAATTTCTGGTCGGAAAGAACAGTCTTGATAGAGACAGAGACTCTGCCTCCCTAGGAACAGTGCCAGGATTGTCAGGGTTGAGAAGTCACTACTGGCTTCCAGGAAAAAGCAGCAGTCCAGTGGAAGAGGGAGAAGTGGGTAACTCAGAAGGATCTGGGTGCCATAGGGAGTGAATGTGCAGTTTTAAATTTAGATGGGCATTTTTTATCATTTTGTAAGAGAAGGAGAGCATTGTTTCATCTTAAAGGGGTGATTCCATGGGGCCAGAAAAGCAAGTAAGATTTAAAAATACCAACCAGATCGAATAGTCTCTAAAAAATGCCAATATCACATTAAAATGAGAAATACTGCTAATTCCTTTATGGCTAAACACGTTTTTAAGGAATTAAATAGGTTTCTAGAAAGATTGGACAAGAAATAGTGATCATGGATTCATGGATGGGGGTAAAACCAAGGGCACCTTAAGATTCTTCTGTTAATCACTGCAACATTTCATGAAAAGTTAGTAAAATTTTAAAATTGTATACTAAACATATATACTCTACGCATGTTTGAACAAGGAAATAAATCCCTGATAATTATCGCATTGAATTCTGGCGAGAGCTATGACAAATCCAGTCAGGAATTTGTGAAACCTCCAGCAAAATGATGTAGTCTAAATTAGAGCTTTCTGGGGCTAAGACCATTTTAAGCAACTCTGCTACATACCACCTTTTCTGTGTATTTAGACTCTGAGGCTTCAAGAGATGACACTTAAGACCAAAGGGCTGTCATTCATTTTCCTGAAGATGCCTGAGCCTGAACAAATCACTAATCACCCCAGTGAAGGAAGAAATGAGAGATGCTAATGAATTCTTTCTTTCAAGATAGTTTAAATTTTGTTACTAGTTAACCCTTAAAAGGGTTAAGCACTTTTAACATCTAAGGCAGTACTCAAAAAGAGCCATATGGCCCGAGAAGAGTAGGTTTCACAGACTCTTAGAGGAAAAGAGAAGTTTGTCTGCGTATTCTGTCTCCACAGTGGTTTGACCAAGGATGAGTCTGTTTCCCTTCCATAGCAAGATGCACAGAGGAGGACCGCCCAAGGTTGACACTGCATCTCTGTAGCCTCATCTATGCCCTGGGCTCTTTCAAATTCCTGCTCATGACTGCCTCATGGTCACAACAGGGCTGCTCCCCCTTCAGCCTCACATCTGCATTCCAAATAGAATCAAGACATGGCCAAAAATGTGTGGCATCAAGGAGGCAAAGCTTATATCAGAGAAGCAAAACTTCTCTAGAAATCCATAGCCAATTTCCACACTCACTTACTAATTTTATTTATTTTGGCTAGAATAGGGTTGCATGGCTAGGTCTAGCTACAAAGAAGGCTGGGAAATAGAATATCTTTTTTTTTTAATTGCTAGATAGATTGCTCTGCACAACAAAACAAAGGTCTTTCTGTTTGAAAAGAGGAAAGGAGAAAGGGTATTCTGTAAACACCTAACATTGCTGCTGTACTTAAGAGATCATTTAATGCAATGTCCACCCTTTTTTTCTTCCACCCTTCCTCATTTTATGTTGGGAATTGTAGATCAAGTGACTTACTCAGTATCATACAGCCAGTTCATGGCAAATCTGGAACCAAAATTTGGAAATATGATCCCTTAACACAGTGGTGCTCTTCCCAGTGTGTATGCCACTATTCTCTTATTTCATAAACTCTGCACAGAGCCCACCCAGTTATACGGATGCCATTTTTCTTCTCCTCACTCCCTCAACTCTGTCTCCAAACTCAGGTCTGTATTTAGCCATATGCTTGCCTCATTCAGCCTCAAGAGTAACATTGTTTGGCTGCAGCTGGAAAATGAACAATGTCCACATCAGCCGGCTGCGTTGACTTTCCAAAATAGCGAAGACTTTAACTAAAGGGTTAAGATTTATGAACTGCAAACAAAGATTAACTGCTGAGGAGAAATTTGAAAGGAAACACAGAATACAATAGAATATTCTTTGACCTAAACTACAGAAAAGAGGATATGACTAAATTTCATTTACCTTAAAATCCCCCTCTCTGTCTCCTACCCTCTGCTATGTCTATCTTTTGCAATGTCACTTGGATTCCTGTGCTATCTTAGAATTTACTAGAGTAGGGATGCCTCGGTGGCATTAGTCAGCTAAATGTCTGACTCTTGGTTTTGGCTCAGGTCATGATCTCATGGTCTGTGAGTTCAAGCCCCGCATTAGGCTCTACACTGACAGTGCGCAACCTGCTTGGGATTCTTTCTTTTCCTCTCTCTACCCCTTCCCCACTCTCTCTCTCAAAAATAAATAAATAAACTTAAAGAAAAAGAATTTCCTAGAGTCATGGCTGTTTAGTTACACCTAACATGTCTGACCTACCAACTGTTACAGAACAGTAGCCCATGGAAACCTCCATCTGAGGCAGCAATAACACCATGCCAGGTAATAATTCAGACACAAAGACAGGCCGAAGTTCACCCAGTCTGGGAGTGGTCACTCAGTCTGCCCCCCACTCTGCTTTTCTTTGTTCTACATTATGTTTACTTTTATATCAAAGGCTTCTATGTGGGATCCTGGGTATTCAGAAAGTGCAAACACTGAACTATTTTATTTTATTTTTTAATTTTTTAAATGTTTTATTTATGTCTGCAAGAAAGAGAGAAAGAAAGACAGACAGACAGACAGAGTATGAGATGGGGGAGGGGCAGAGAGAAAGGGAGACGCAGAATCCACAAAGCAGACTCCAGGCTCCAAGCTGTCAGCACAGATCCTGACACAGGGCTGCAACCCATGAACCACAAGATCGTGACCTGAACCGAAGCTGGACACTTAACTGACTGAACATTTTAAAAGATTACCATGCTCTATTGCTGTCCATTTGTTTCAGAAGCTTTGAAGTCAGAACAAGCTTCCGTATTATTACAGTAAACTTTTTCTAAGCTGCAGCTATGAAGATAATTAGAACAAATGAGATGTAGATTTCAGTACAGGATTAGGAAGACGCTTCTGACAATGAGCTAGACTATGCCACTTGAGGTCAGGGATTTGCATTCTCAGGGTGGCACTTTGCACGTTCTAGGTATTAATACTTTTCCACTTTGAAGATGCATTCAAAAATGCTTAGGACCACATTATGAATTAATTGTTCTGCCTCTGAGCAGGAGTTTGAAGTAGACAAGCTCGGAGGTGCTATCTCAAGAAAGATTCCATGATTTGATCATTAAAATGTAGATTATCAGGGGCGCCTGGGTGGCTCAATTGGTTGAGCGTCAGACTTTGGCCTACGTCATGATTTCCCTGTTCCTGCATTCGAGCCCCGCATAGGGCTCTGTGCTGACAGCTCAGAGCCTGGAGCGTGTTTCAGATTCTGTGTCTCCTCTCTCTTTGCCTTTCCCCCACTCGCACTTTGTCTCTCTTTCTCTCTCAAAAATAAAAATAAAACATTAAAAAAAAATTTAATGTAGATTGTCAGCATATGCATTCCTTAAAAATGGCTTTCTTTTTTTACTGATCAGATAAATCCTTTTCCTGCCTTATCTGATGGCCTTTCTTCTTATAATTCTCATTCCCTGATTTTTCTCATTACTCATTCAGTTCAGATGTTGTTACCTCAGAAAAGCCCCTGTGACTAACTTACCTCAAATAGCCCAAACCCACTCATCAGAGACTGAGCTAGGCCCCCCACATGACAAGCCATCAGCGCATGTAACAGTACATTTTTCTCTGTGATCGATCCATGTCAATTACATGTTGGGCTTCAACAGAGAATAGCTGAGACTCTGTCAGCTGTGGTCTGGACTTTCTAATGCCTTCTGGGTGAATATTAGGATTTGTCCATAAACACACACACACATACATACACCAGAGAGACACCAAACAAACCTCAGGCAGAGGTTTATCTAAATCCAGAGTTTTGGAAATGTCTCAACATTATTTGCATGAATCAATCTACTGTCTATTTATTACCGATCTGTCTATCATGATCATCATCATCATCATCTACCTATATCTATACACATACATAGATATGCAGTGAAAGGTATCTTTTTATTAAAATATTGAACACAACATCTCAGTCTGAAGTGCGTGAGTTTAAGTGACTTGGTGGCATGTTCACGGTGTGTTTCACATGGCGTATGTTGTTTGGTAACAAAGCATTTCTTTGGTTGTTTTCTTAATCACATGTCTTAGAAATCTCTCCTTATTAGTTAGTTCATTTATGTCTCTCCTTATGCATTACATAAGGGTTTCAGTAGACTAGACTCTAAGAAGTCTGACGGCAAGGCTATGGAGTCTGTGATTTTTTTTATTTTAGTATAAACTTTCCTCCAAAAGTAGCTGAACTAATTTGCAATCCCATTAACAGTGTATAATATTTCTCATTGTCTTCCCTAATGTTTAATGTAAACATTTTTTGCAATCCCATAGATGCTTAATGTCATTTTTTTCTAGCCTTATTAAAGGTCCAGCTTGCACCAAAGATAAATATATAAATAGATATCACACACACACACACACACACACAAACACATCATATATAGATGTTCATTCAGATGAAAACTCACAACATTATTATTAACTATGTGATATTTTAATTGCTTTTTTATAATGAGCACTTTAATACAAATCATTTTCCTACTCTTTAGTCAGTATTCTAAATCCCAGTTTCAGTCATGAATTTAAAAATGTAAATATGTATCCAAATCAAGATATTAAGAAGTCTGAACATCACCCTCGTTCCTTTTGATCCTTACTCTCCTGGACCTTCTCATATGAGATGTGGAAATCTGAGTTGGATCTAAGGATATGTGAGAGGGTGAGGGAAGGTGACTAGAAATTGCTCATCAGAGAAAGTTACAGAGCAAAGAAGAAAGAGGTCAAACCAATTATTTCTCTCCATTACTGAGAATTTATGATATGAAGTGGGAGACAATTAAGCCTAACCCATTATACATTCAATAAATATTTGCCTACTATATGGTAAGGACTTGGTATACGTGTGAGTGAAATAATTATTTGCTCTCATGGAGTATTCAGCCTAGTGGAAAAGACATAAATAACAAATTATCACAAATGGTGAAGGGTGTGAAGGAAACAAATGGGGATGACATAGACAAGGGTGAGGCTACATGATCGTGCTAGAGTTTCAAGAAGGCCTTGCAGAGAGCTAAAACACAAAAAGATTCTCTCCAGGAAAAATTAGAGGGAAAGCATTCCCAATGGAAATGATAACATTTTTACCGACCCTAAAATGTGATAGACTGAGAGAGCCTGATGAGAAGGGAGGCAGTGGAATCAGGTGAGGGAGTAGGGAGGGACACAGGCCAGGTATAGGTACCAATACCTTATGAGAATAAGCTAAGAGATCACTTTGTAGTGTGTACACATGTTGAATTGTAATGTCCATATTTGCAATGCATATAATGTTATATATCAATTTTCCCTCAATAGAAAGAGAGCATGCATGTGCATGAGACAGAGTAGGAGGGAAAAGGGAGAGAGGAAGTAAAGAAGTAAGGAAAGGAAGAAAGAAGGAAGGAAGCAAGGAAGGAAGCAAGGAAGGAAGGGAGGGAAGAAGGGAGGAAGGGAAGAAGGGAAGAAGAAAAAGTTAAGCAAAAATGTAAATGTTCTGTCCCGCCAGAGCAGAGGAGAGTTGAAGAGAGATTTTGGAGAGCCAAACTGCTGCTTTCCACGGCACGTGTCAGATGAGAGAACGCATTGCTTTGTACATATCATGCCTCTACAATGATATTCACTGCAGTGAGATGTTACCTACTTTTAGAAATACATGAACATGTATTGAATAAAATATATATATTTGATTCCATTTCTGGCATATCATGGGTCCATAATAACTGTGAATTAAAATGGAATTTATCTTTTAATTCTCCTCAAATATTTCCCATTTTTTCCCATTAATGGCTTTTTATTCACTTGATATATGGTCTTCAAATATAGTATGTTTTTAATAAATCAACAACACAAATATGTTTTTAAAGTAAAACTTGCATCCTTTTCTTTAAAAACTGATCGAGCAATAATAATGTCAGTGACAGTGTTAATGCAATAATGAATATTAACGCCAAAATAAAGATTAAATTGCCA
Source organism: Hyaena hyaena (assembly GCF_003009895.1). Classification (NCBI taxonomy): domain Eukaryota; kingdom Metazoa; phylum Chordata; class Mammalia; order Carnivora; family Hyaenidae; genus Hyaena; species Hyaena hyaena. The sequence continues at coordinate 305,247 of NW_024081838.1, forward strand.
TTTGAATTTATATTAATCCCTCAATGCAAGTAGTTACTTCTAATACAAACAACTACTAATAAGCCAATACCATGAGAAGGTAAGCAATTGCTCCTTTTTATCTGTAAAGTTTATTTGGTACAAAAAAGTCTTATTCTTGATATTTCATTACTATCGGTCATGTTAATTACAGTTAATTTCTATCATTTTAATGCAGGATTGTGGTTTGCTGATTCACCCAGAGGAAGCCTGTGGGTTACAGCCTGTTTCCTCTGACTACATTGAAGCCATTTCACAGCCTGAACTAAAGATCTGTCCATCCGGCGACACAAAAGGTGACTATTACCTCAGATATCACTTCACTTAAAAAAAAATTCTTTGATATTTTTTTTTAAGTATATGCTTAAAAAAACTCATATGCATGAGTATATGCTTATTTAAACTATCCTTATACAAAAAAAATCAAGGTACTATAGGACTTTTTCATTAGTATGAACTGTAACACATGTAATTCATGCATTATCTTAAGATGTGAAATTTTTTGATTAATCAGTTGCTTTTCTCTTCACCCTCTGCTTTTTGCCTCGTGAATCCATATTCATCTACAGATATCAGCCGAAAAGTTACTTGTACCAGAAAGCCTTTCTTAAGCCTCTGATTTGTTTCTTTATTATACATTTTCATAGTACTCTGTGCTTTTCTTCCATGCCAGTTTCCACAAATATTTCAATGCTAAGTATGTAATTAATTCTTTGATGTCAGTCTTCCCAGATTGTCAACTGCACAAGGACAGAGAGTCTGACTTGTTCACACTATCAATTCACTTAGCACTATAATTTCTACATGGTGCGTAGATTATGTGAGCCAAAGAACTGCCTAGTTTTAAATCATTTACTTTAATTGAAAAATAATCCAAGAGAATGATGGCTCATGTCTCGCATATATTGAGCATTAATAGAAGCAGGAGAATCACAATGCAAAATTGGAACTACAGTGTTGAATGCTGCTTGATTCTAGAACAGACCTGGAATGAGACATCTTGGTCCACTGTCCACTTTCCCTGTATCTCTCCTTCCTCAGCCCTCTTCTTTCAGTGGAGACTAGTGGGAGCAGTCCAAAGGTGGGGACCAAAAATGCCTCCAAAATGATAAGAGGAACAGGGAGTATCTTCTCTGAGATTCCTAGTTGCCCATCTGGCCTCATGACCCCAAGTCTCCCTTCATCTAAAAAGTCTAAGAAAACACTCAGGAGCTTTTCTACCCTTGCCGTGAACTTCACACCACAACTTGAATGGGAAATGAGTTTCACAAATGAGCAGTACAAATTGCAATTTGGCATGCACAGTTAACAAGCGTGGGCATATCCCTGTTCTTGAACATGTGTTATAAATAATAAATTACAGTCGCTGCATAGGGAGGGATTTACCCATTATGACATGTCAGGTGGTATGATTTATGATTCTCAGCTAAATGAGATATATACTCTCACATACAAAGGAGACACCCATGTGTCTAGTTTAGGATTTTTTTTATCGGATGACATTTTATGAGAATCATAAAACAACTTAATTCTGTTCCTCCTATTGAACCAAGTCAAAAGTTCATCAACATAAAGTTGAAGATACGGTACTGAGATTCCTCAAGAAGTAGTATCTTTTTCTGTTCATTAAATTTGCTGTAACTTTTGCCAGGCCCTGTCATGAAGCTGTCTCCATGCCTGGTCCTTAACAGGAGAGGCTGCCTTTGAATAGGGACCTTCTGGTCACTTGAGTAGCCAGACTTCTTTAGAGAAGACCCCAAAGTTGACTCCCCAGTCAAGCCCATGTCCCTTAGCCTGACAATACCAGGCCTTGTAATCTGACCCTTCTAGGCCCCCATAATCTGGCCCTTCCTCTCCCCCACCTCCTCCCAGTCTCCTGGTTTCACTTCAAGCCCATAATGCTGCTGCAGGGCTCCACACCCCTGTCCCTGCTGTCCTCTTCTCCTAAAAGTCTTCTCATCTTGGTCCAATTCTCCCGACGCTGTATTCTCCTCTCCAGGAAGCCTCTTCTTACCACCCCACCCTCTGATTAGCTTCTCTGCTGTGCTCTCAGAATACTTGAGGCACATGTCTACCATAGCACTTACTTCATTGTGTTTCAAGTGTTTAATTTCTCTCTCTTTCTCCAATCAGTAGTGTTCAAAGTGAATTGATGCATCTGAGTAAGGGGATGGAGTGGCATGGAAAAGTCTCCAAGATGAAGCCAGTAAAGATTAAAATATATACATTTATGTCTGTCTATCATTCTTATTTTTGTTGTATAACAAACAATACATCAATATAGGAGTATAGATACATACACGACAGTGGGTGTGTATTAATATAGTGAACGTGTCTTAGCAGTTAGTTTTTAACGATGACTGACCTAGATTGTATGTTTGTCCAGAGCAGAGATTGTCCATTAGTCATCATTCAGTGTCTAAGATGATTTAAAAATGATTGCTCAACTAAAGCCAAGATCCAAGCCCTCCTCCTTTCCACGGAAGACTGTGAGCAGTCAGGGCACAATCCACCAGGGGTACCTGCTCCACCCTTATGGTCCTAAAGATCTAAAGATTCCAAACAAAAGAGTGAGATCATGAAGAACAGTTTGCAAGAATGAATTTTTTGTTGCCAGAGATGATTTCCTCCCGTGATGGTGGGACTCCCTCCTGCTGAAAGAAGTTGTCAAGGTGGACAACATTGGGAGGAAGTTTATTTAGGAACTCCAACCTTAACTTGCATGGCCATAGATTAGTTCTGAAATCTTATTTTCACAGCACATTACAATTATTTAGCAGAACAGGATTTGTTTTTTCATCTTGCCAATGAAATGATGGTCTACATGTCTTTTCAATAACACTAGCTAATATCATTTTGCGTGACTTGTTTTTGTTTTTTTAAGTTGATTTTTAGCCTTTAGAAAATAATCTAACTATAAGACACAGCCTAAGAATAAAAGTTTTTGCTTAAGAAAGAGAAAATAATTCTAATCTGGAGAAAGAAGAAATTTATACAATGATTTTTGAATGCTAATTACCTTGGAGGAAAATAACTCCAAATGCATTTTATGATATATCAATAAAAAATTTTATCATATTTTATTTGTAGCAAGGGAATATGACAGCTTATACTTGAGTAGTTCTAATGTTGAAAATATGATGTATTTTTTTCTTCTTAAGTGAAAATTACTTTATTTTATAACAGTATAGAGTCAGGAATTAGTGCTATCTATATGATTTTACATCTCACTATGGCCCTAAGTCACAGAGTTGAATTTCTTTGTGTCAGCCAATCTGACTCATTTGATGGCTGAAATCTAACTTGCATTAAATATAAAGCTATAATTATAAACCAAATAACTTCTCCCAAAAGTGGTATTTATTCCTCAGAATGTCATTCCCTAAAACATATGTCATTCTCTATTTCAGAAATCACAGCTTTGATTCATTCAGTGTTTAAATATATAACATAGAATTTATGTCTCTCTTTTTGAAATTTTAGTTAAGAGCTGGTATCATTTAAAATATCAAGAAACTCTAGTCTTGCAGATGTTATACAGATGTCTAATTCAAGCAGTGTTACTAAATCACAATAAAAAAAGGGGGAGACATTTTAAACCAATACAAAAATGCAAAGAGTTATGACTGTATAAATATATAGTAGTATGAACCATTGGGGCCAAGATTTCAGAGACCCAATCAGGAGTCCTTTTGAAGTGCATGAGATTTTATGCCCACAAACTAATGGTACCCATATTTGGATTTTTGTGCATGCAATTGGCCACTTATTTCTTCAGCTTTAGAAACAAATGGCCAAAGAAGACCTCAGCTTGTACAAAATTAGCTGTCAGCAAGGTTAGAGGGGGAGAGAATGTCTGGAGAGAGGATGTGTGTGCCCTTAAGTACTCAAGGATCTGATGAAAACAGAGACCTTCAAAATATTAAATACAATCTCATTAGCAGAAACACATTTATGTCCCTAACATACCACCATCCTATTAGAAAGAAAATTAACAATCTTTTTTTAAACATCGTTTCCATCAACACATGAACCCACTAACTAAATTCAGCTTTGTAAAATAAGGAAATTCATTAAAACAACCTGTATGTGGGCTTCCCTATAAGTGCTACCAAAGAGACCGTTGGGCCATATTTCATTTTCAACTGATGATTTTGTGCTGACCTAGCCGAACATGACAAAAGGATCAGAAAATTGGAGACTCCAAGACCTCAGTCTTGGGCCAACCTGTCGTTAACAGCATCATCCCATTTCTATCATTTAATTCTTGGGACCTCAGTTTACCTCATCTGGAAGAGAGGAGGGTGGACACAAGATCTAAAGCCAATTCTAACTCCATTCAAGAGGATGCCTACTGGACACAAATCTTCGTGAAGATGTGAAGATCTGAAGGAATTGGTTATTGATTACAAACCCTGTGTTCCAGGGCACAGTTAGAATTAGAAGCAAGTTATATTCTAAATGAAAACCACGGAAAAATTACAAGATGGAAGTGGATGGAGAAACAAGCATTTTTGAGGATAGTCTTCATTTTGTCATTCAAAACCCAGCACCTCTCCATCCCCTAGTAGCACTGCTGGAAATGCCTTTTACTGAGCAGACCTTTTTCTCTCCTATGTATAATCTTTTGTGGAGGCCACTTACTTCTTCAGTCCCTATTGTCAGGGCTGACTTGTCAACTGACCCCAAAGTAATATCCATTCCATTTTTCCAAATCTTATCTATCCAGAAGACTTGATTACATTACACAGGCTCCGTGACAATTCTGACCTCCATGATGCTTTCTTTATTCTGAACTACCATGGCTCACTTAAGGTGGGGGTGGAGGAGTAACATATAGTCACTCATTGCTGGGTAGCTGGCACTCTGGCAGGTGCCATATATATATTTTCCTCATAGAGAGAATATTAAGTAATTTTTTCAAGTTAAACAGTGGTTCGCAACTGTGGCTGCATATTGGAATCACCTGAAAGACATTTAAAAAACACCGCTCCCTGAGTTCCATACCCAGTGGTTCTGATTAAATTGGTCCAACATATGATCTGAGCATGGGGATTTTAAAAAGCTTTTTAGGTGACTCTAACACGCAGTGTTAAGGTCCACAGAGCGAGCTGGAGGCAGAGCTCAGGTGTGTGTTTGTCTCTAGAGCCCAGATTCTTTCGTATCACACAGATATTTTTACTCAACTATGCCTTTTCTTATGTTGTCACTATTTTACATGTATAAATTGTAACTCTCTAACCTGATTATAAATTTTTGAGGTCTGGCATTGTAGTTAAGAGGCTTAAATATGTTAATATATGAAAGTGCTCAGAATATCCCCAACCTCTGGCAGGTGCTATGAAACATTAACTATTTTTTTTAATTATTATATTTTAACATCAACAGCACCTACCATCTTGTAGGGTAGATACTTCAATAATACATTAGGTTAAGATCCTCCCAGAGAGTACTATTTTCTTTCAAATCACCCAGTTCTCTCTTAATATACCCACACATTTTCTTTCCTTTTCTGTGATCAACTAGCAGGCCATAACTAAACCTCCTCTCATATTTTATTATTTCTAACTATTTCCACAAACATTCACACAATTCTGACATCCTTGAGGTCACGTAATGTAAGTGCACTGTATTCATTGCCCAAAAGTAGAGAGATTCTTCCCACTAATGTCACACCAGATACTTTTGTTAGCAGAACCACAAATCAAGGCCAGAATGGACAAAGTTGTTCATTTTTTTTTTCTTTATAACTCAAAAAGTAGCTGGGAATATTTGGCTCCTCGATGTTTTCAAGAGAAACATCTAGTGGTAACATAAGCAAGACCTTTAGGGTAGAGCATGTGATTGTTGGAGACATCAGGCATTCTCCACAAAAGATATAAATAACCACTCTGTATTCAGTGTTCTGGTTCAAACTCCATTTCTGAAAAGATGAAGAAGGAAAAAACAAAAAGAATCATTTCTTGATTTTTTTCTAATTGTTAATCAACTCACACTAAAAGCTGAAGCATTTTGAATACATAACTTTACCACTAAAGTCGAAAAGATCTTAATGCATTGAGAATATCCATTTACTTATAAACATTTACTAAAGCTTGTGACCTACTTTGTGTCTGAAGTCAGCTAGTACCAAAGATAAATATGATATTGTAATTATGCTGGGTATATTAAATGCATTATCTCACTCAATCTTCCCATCAACCGTGTGAGAAGAACAGTACATACCTCATCTAAGATCTGAAGAAATGAAGGCAACAAGACTAGTAAGAGCTGAAGAGATTCACACTAAAAAGGTCACCGATCAAATTAAAAGCAATAACTAGTTTTCAAAATAGCAAATTATCAGTATATTGAAGTAATTCTCTTATGCCTTGACCTTCTTGAAAGCAGGGAATAGATCTTTTTTGGATTGCTAAGCCAAGCATGTATTAGGCTAATAAAGATTAGTGGTCAATTGCCTCAATGTCAGTGACTTCCCATCTACTTTGTTTCTATTAAGTGCCTAGAGTACTATTTAAAAATAAGTAAAAATTGCATAGTACCCAATCACTTAGTTTTTTGTAAGGATGCAGTTTCACAGAGCAGGACCATACTTGACTTCAGCATGGACTGTGTTCTTCCAGAACATTTGTACCTGTTGCAGTTCTGTTTGCTTGGCAGGGGGGCATGTGTCGCTCCACAGATTTATGCAAGAGTAGTCTTCTCACTGTGATATTTATAATGCTGTTCCATAACTGAATTCTAAAGTAGCTTGCAAGCTGTAATTTCACTAGTAGAATCTGAACAAAGGTTTTGCTGTCTATTCCAGGCCAGTGGATCGTGCCTTGCCTTAGCTGCTCAGACAACAGGACCTGTGACTGGAGAGAGATAACATGGCAGCCTCAGAACTGCCAATACGGTGTTCTAACTAAGCCTCAACTCCAGCGGTGCCTGGGGGGAAGGAAGGTAGGTTCCGGATCTGGCAGGGCAAGCCTTTAATTTCCCACACCTGCATCACCAAAAGCCACACTGTTGTATTCAGCAGACCAATTCCCGCTCTCCTCCTTTGCAGAGGATAACTAATTGAAGGCAGTTTGGCTCTTGGAATCATGGGTAAATGTTATCGTAGGAGAGCCTTAATGATTCTTGCTCAGAATGCTCAATTATTTCCAAATAAGTCTACTTGACAGATGGAGGATATTAAAGTCATGTCCTGTGCTGACCCAATTCCATGCTGGTTTTTCTCAGCACAAGTTGGTAAGCGCTTGCCACGTCAGCTGACAGATGGCAGTTCAGAGCAGCTGGCCCAGTCAGCTGCAGCTCTCGCAGGGCGCTGCGGTGACGGCGGACGGCCGCAGCTCGCTTGCGCAGGCACTAAATTGTTCTTGCATGTAAGACTCACTTCTGTCGCAGCTTACTGAGTGCATGACACACTAACCTTCCTGATCTTCTTTCACATTCCCGGGCAGGTCTCAAACGGACCTCACTAGGCTGCCTTTCCTTTAGTGAGGCTTCTAAGCTGATTGTTGGACATGCAGTGTCTTCTTATAGGCGCGCTCTGAGTAGGTAGATTCCGGCAGAGCCCTTGGACGTGCGAACTGGGCACATAGACTGAGATGCTTGATTAACGTGAAGTAAGTAATTCTTACCCAGATCTTCAAAGTACTTTTTATTAGCTGGACATTTCCTTACAAACTGTTTGTAAGCTCTCACATATGGGAAGACTGACTTCCAAATTGATTTTTTTTTTTTAAGTTCTATTAATGCAAAAGGAAAAGAGCACTGGAACGAATGTATGCCAGTTTTGCAGATTAGGCCTATGTTCAGACTTTCTATTAGCAAATAATTTAAAAAGAATGACGGGGGTGAGGGGCAGGACCGGCGGATGGACATCTTCACGGTGATTCCAATGCAAGTACACCAATTTTCATGACTGAGAGTATCTCTAAAGATAAAGCATTAGTATTAGTTACTTTTAAAAAGGAAAAAGGGCGGAGGGGGGTACCTGGGTGGTTTAGTTGGTTAAGCGACTGACTTCACCTCTGGTCATGAGCTCATGGTTCTTGAGTTCGAACCCCGCGTCAGGCTCTGTGCTGACAACTCGGAACCTGAGGCCTGCTACAGATTCCCTGTCTCCCTCTCTCTCTCTCTGCCCCTCCCCTGTTCATGTACTGTCTCTTTCTCAAAAATAAATAAGCATTTCTTAAAAATTTTTAAAATAAAAAGGAAAGAGAAGAAACCCAACATTTAGACATTTATTGTCAGTTAATATTATTATTAACTGAGAGTTGATTGCGTGCAGGGAACTGTGTGCTGCTAATTTTCATACCTTACATCTGACCAAACTGTAAGCTTCATGAGGACAAGGAACATGTCTGAATCACTGACAACCGCTCTGCCTAGCACAACTTTTTAATATGTAATAGTCACTTAACAGGTATTTGTAAACAAATAGGTTAAAATCTGTTTATTTCAAATCACAAATCTGTGAGGTAGATATTGTATCTGTTTTCTACTTAAGAAATTTAAAGCTCAGAGAGGTTGAGTAATTATTCCATGATCACACATGTATGTGTGGCCACTACTCTGGCATTTTTAACTGCCAACTTCGATAACTCAACATCCACATCTTAGAAATGCAGGGCTGGAAGCAATGAAAATAGTTGTTGCTGTAACAGTCAGATTTCTCTAAACTTTTCCAGAATACTGTTCCGACCTCAGAATTTAGAACACTCAGGAAAATTCCAAGATGTCACAGTCTATTAACCTGAAAGGCAGTAGATGTTCATTTAAGTTCATAACTAAATTCCATGGCTTTTGACATGACACATATTGTTTCCTGGGCTCATTTTCTTCCTCTGTAAAAGAAAAGAAGCCTACATGATCTAATCCTATGCTGTAGATTAATCATCTTTGGAGAAAGCTAAAAGCCTTTCTCCTTGTCTTAAAATATCATAGACTGGGTGGCTTAAGCACAGATGTTCATATCCCATAGTTCTGGAGGCTGAGATATCTGAGACCTGGAGGCCAGCAGGGGTGGGTTCTGATGAGAGTTTCTTCCTAGCTTCCTTCCATTGGCTGCCTTTCTGCTGTCCTCACAGGGCAGAGAGCTCTAGTCTCCTCTTCTTCCAAGGACACTAATCCCATCATGGAGGCCCCACCCGCATGTCCTCATCTAAACCTAATTACCTTACAAATGTTCCACCTCCTAATACCATCACTCAAAGGGGTAGGATTTCGGCACATAAATAAACTGGTAGCAGGGCGGGGAGGGGGGTGGTAGAGACAAATGATAAGTCTTTGCTAATTTCAAGGTTGATTATTACTACAAAGTAATGATAAGAAAAAAAGGAAGATCCCTTTTTCTGCCTGTTTGGGAGAGAGAACAGTTGCAGACTCTGAAAATAAACCCGATGTGCAGATTAGGTGCTCCTGGCAGAGACCAGCTGGCTGGCTGCTTAGCAGTGAGGGCTTCTCTTAGAGATTCTCTTAGTCCCGAGGCCCCATTCAGACCTTCGTGCTCAGAACTCCAATTCATGAGTACACTGGCTTGGTTCTCAGAGTCTGACTTGTTTACCAGGATGCTAACGTATTCCATGCACAACAAGGGAGCATTGTACATTCTTAGCAGAGGAGTGACACAGCCAGAATTAGAAACATCATTCTGCAGCAGTATGGAGACTGCCTATGGGGAGGAGGAAACAGGTGCTAGGGAAGCAGAGGCTGTTTCATGGAAAAATTCCATCATGCAACATTGACAAGTCAAAGAAAGTATAGATTCTAAGTATAGATTTCTAAAGAAGTACTGATTTAAAGATAGTATATATTCTATAGTATATGTAGAGAATAGTGCCACTGATGTAAAAACTAATACACACTTGCAAAAATGCCTATATACACAGAAAATTTGGGGGAATAACACAGTTAAGAATGATTACATAGGAGTGCACCTGAGTGGCTCAGTCAGTTGAGTGTCCGATTCTTGATTTTGGCTCAGGTCACAGTCATACGTCATGAGATCGAGACCTGTGAAAGGCTCAGCGCTGAACACAGAACATCTGGATCTCTGCCTCTCTCCCCAGCTCTGTCTCTCTCAACAACAACAACAACAAAATGAATGATTACATAAGTGAAGGAGAGTCAGAGAAGGACAGGGTGGTGCCGGGACCAGCTACATATTTTGCAAGACCCAGGGCAAAATGAAAATGCAGGAGCCTGCATTCAAAATTACTAAGATGCCCAAGAAGGCAACTGCAGAGCAATGGCACTAGCACAGACCCTCCCGCTGCACAGACTCCGTGCAACACCCAGGCCACATGCCCATGAAGCCAGCTCAGGTAGCAGAACATGTTTGGTGAAGGATGAAGAGGTCTTTTAAAATACCTGTCTGATTTTCTTTCTTTTTTTTTTTTTTTACAATGTGTACATATTTTTTAATCAAAAAATCTCTGTTTTAGAATTTAAATCAGAACTAGGGCAGAGGCAGTGGAAATGCAAAGGAGAGAGACCCTGAGAAAGAAATTTTATGTTCACGAGCATAGCATCTGGTAATAAAGAGACAAACGCATGCCCACATACTCTACCCAGCACAGACATAACTGCAAGAACACTCACAGTTATCACTATCAAATAGCACTTATTTTAAGAAGACTCTATTTGTGCATAGAAGTACATTAGCAAAAAGTTTTCCCAGTACATTGATTTCTCATTCTTCATGAGAAAAACTATAAATACACAAAGAATCTTGAAACTCTTTCATTACTAAACTAAGACAATGAATTCTCATCCTATCCAGAATTTTTTTCTCTATTCCAAAGATAAATACATGTTAAGGGATACCAATTATGCCTTAAAAAATAGAAAAACAAATAACATAAATATTTTGTTTTCTTAACACCTTATATACTGACATCTGGGGAGGCTCACTTTCTACTATGTCAAACATTCAAAAGAAGCACTTTATTTGAGTGACATTATACAGAAATGCACTTCACCCGTGCCTAAGGACAGCAAGGTCAGGGAGTGGTAGGAACTGCAGACCTACAATCAGGAAGCCTGCATTAACTATAGTTCCGATCCCATCCAAGTGATTTTGTATTCATCAGTTGCATCAGATTAACTCTCCTGCCCCACATCAGAAACCTTGCAATATCTGTTATCCCTAACACATTACCAGAGTAGAGTCTAGTCACGTGATTGCTTAAAGATAAGCTCACAATACTTTTTATATTTTTTGTGATGCTCCACTGTTCATTCACTCATCTAGCTTTTGTTGAGCTCAGAATCTGTTCACGGGACATACAAACGTGATCCTCCAAACAGCTAAATTTCTAGTAGAAGGAAACACATGAGAGAAGCAATTGTTTCAACATAGCATGATAACTGTAAAGGTAGAAGGAAGCTCAGAGGCTGGCACCTGACCTGTCCTCGAGGTTCTGGAAAAGTTTGTAAAAGGAAAGTGCCGACGCAAGGCAGTGGTGGTAGTTAATGGGCAATCTACCAAAGACATTACTTTGAAGTAGTTTAACTGAACTGGGGGAGAAAGAAAAAAGGATCTTCCTTTCTTCTCCTAAAAGAATCTGCAGGCAGGGGCACCTGGGTGCCTCAGTCAGTTAAGCATCTGACTCTCAGTTTTGGCTCAGGTTATGATTTCACAGTTTCTTGAGTTCGAGCCCCACATTAGGCTCTGTGCTGACAGTGTGGAGCCTGCTTGGGATCCTCTCTCTCTCTATCTCTCTCTCTGCCGCTCCTTTGCTCATGTTATCTCTCTTTCTCTCAAAATAAGTAAATTTTAAAAAGTTAAAAAAAAAAAGAAAAGAAAAAGAATCTGCAGGGAGAGTTCTATCACTCAAGCCTAGTGCCTTCTTTGATTTCTCTTGGATTGGAGAGAACAGGCGATGGGCAGAGGAGCCCAAGTTTCTCAGTTTTCAGTGTATTGCAACCTATGCTTCTTTGATCACATAAATTGGGGACATACCTAAACATGCAAATTCTAATGGTGGAGCAGCCTTACTAACCTGAAGACTGTCAATCAATATGTAACTCACACTCTTTACAATGAGAAGCCAAGTTTCACTGTTGCCGTGAGTAGGTAGTGCAAATGTTGCTCCACAAAAAGACAGAACTTTAAGTCCTAATCAAGGCAAACTTCAGCTTTTGGGGATGCATTAAATGGAATTATTTTTCTCTAAAGAATCAGATTTAAATGCCATAGAATTTGACTGGGCTCATGAGAGGTATTAGAAAGCTAGGCCTTCTAGCATTCTGCTTTCTTTAGAATCTCTAAGTGCTCATTTCCCTCAGTTGGATTTCCTTATGTTGTTATTATGACCTTTACCATCTTTTTACTACTGTTTTACACTGATGAATGCAAGGCTACATTTGGAAATATATGCCCACCTGTGGGGAAGAGACAAGACACAAATCAATTGAGACTTAAAAAGGGGTTCAAGTTTCCAATAACTTTGACCAGGAACCCCACAGTGCCTAGTGGCACGTGAGTAGGACTGTACCTTGTGTAGTCTGTCATTTGCCCTCACTACAGTGATGTAAACGGGGTTATCTCTGGAGAAAAGATAAAGATTTCTCCTCCAAGCGTTTGTATCCCATTTCTAGGTCATACTTGTTGGTGTATGGAGGATAGTAAATGTGGGACTCCTTTTAAACTCTAAACTTATCCAAATACAAGTTATTTCATGTGTAGGCTTTTATATATATGTATAGGTTTTGTGTTGTATAACTGTGTTGGGTCAAAGCAAAATCAGTTGAAAAATATAAGCCAAGTGTTCAGTTACACTGTCACACATTTCTCTAAATAGATACCTACCTCTTACCTAATAAGCTCTGAATGGAACACCCATATAAAAATTTATCAGAGCATAACTCTGTAATCACAGTGCAAAATTTATAGGAACTTTATTGGAAATATGATAATCAAATCTACAATTGAAAAAACTTAGGAGCCAGACCATTGACTTAAAAAAACTTAAGAGCCAGACTGAATTAAACAAGCCCTTATTTTGTTTGTCAGTTGAAAACATAGCTCTGAATTTAAAACAGTAATAAAACTGTTTAACACTGAGAGAAGAGTGCAATGAAGAAAGGGAAATATAAAAAGGCAGTATTTACTGGAAGTACTTAAATTCAGCTGTTAAAACAGGAAATGTAACTTACATCTTTAAGTAATATTTGCAAGTTAAGTAGTGTCTTGGACTTAAAGGTGTTTAAATTTTTGAAGTGTGGCTAATTTATAATAATATGTTCTGACTAATATGTGAGTTCCATTATAGTTACACAATTCTTGTTACTTGTCAGTTTCAATATAAAAGGAAGGATGAAAGGGAAGGAAATCACCTCATTCTCACCAGAGAAAGATGGCTTATCCATAATGCCCATAATCCAGATGGAACAGCAATATAGATAAATAATTTTGTTCTGAGCAGCTAGATCTACATGTAGGTGATATTGCTTAGCTGTTTGTTCCCCCCCACTTTTTTCCCCCAAATTTTATGTATTTGAGGGTGATTTGCCTAAATGGCAATTAACATGTGTTCTTGACCTCAAAAAGCAATTTGATTGGTTATCTACAGCCAATTTAAGCAAAATGCATCATTGGAAAACATTTGTTGTAAGCATATTTCACAGAGAGATGCTTTGCTGAGCTAGATTTTCATCACCCCTAAATACCATTAGCCATCTGATCAGTCTTAGCCTCATATTAGAACTGGATGACCCCTTGCTTCATTTAGAAATGAATATTTATCTTATGAAAGCAGTGGTACTCAATCACATGCTCATCAGAATTGCTGTGGAGCTTTCTAAATAGGTGGGCTATGGTTGACCCTGGACTAGATGTAATAAGTAAAATGACCCTTTACCTCATTGTCATTTCCTTAATTACCTATGAGAGAGCACTCTGATAATCAGGCATTGCCTAGATTAATGGAAAAGTAGCTTCTATTGCATTCTTACACAACTTCACCTCCTGAAAAGTTTCAGTGAGTTCCTGTTAGCTGGGTTGAGTCCTGTCTTGGCATCTACATGCATTCTGTTGGCTCTGAAGAAATATCCCTATTTCTGAGAATACTGAAGAGAGAACCTATGCAAGAGGGAAGAGAAGAAGGATGGAAATTATTTAAGATCAAGGGTTTTTTTCCTTGTCTATTGATTCTACATATATCCAAATTATTTTTCAGCCTCAACAAATCAGGAGACTCTGAAAAGCTAACAAGTTCCAGACATTCTACTGCCTTTATATTGACTCAACCAGATACCCACCAATACTTTTCTTTCCATTTCTTTATAACTTGCTTTGCTAATCATGTCCTTGTTACTTTTGAGGACTCTGCAGAAAGGACACAATGGAGTATATAATATCTGCATGTTTAAGTATCACCATTGCTAGTTTCTTTCATTCATGATTAATGAAATGAAAACCATTTTATTTTATATTTCTGTCAAAATTCTCAAATTCTGGCTGCATATTCACTAATATGAAAACTAATACTAATACTGTTACTGATACTAATGATACTTCTTGCTATTATTTGTCTCACGGAATGGATTTTTCTTAGAAGTATTTTTATACATCATGTGGATTATAAATTTAGCCTTTCATATGTTTCATACTTTTGCTACTTCACATGTTGAAAAATCTGAATTTAGGTTTTGGGTTTTTTTCCTCAGAAAGACAGTATGTAGGAAAAAGTGGTAAAGACCAGCTACGTGTTGATCAAACTCATTTCCTCCTCTTCCTGGCAAATGTACCTTGACTACATTTCTCAGTCTCCCTTGAGATTAGGTGCTGACAAAGATATAAGAGATCTGTATGATGAAAACTATAGAAAACTTATGAAGGAAATTAAAGAAGACACAAAGAAATGGAAAAACATTCCATGCTCATGGGTCAGAAGAATAAATATTGTTAAAATGTCATTACTACCCAAAGCAGTCTACACATTCAATGCAATCCCAATCAAAATTGCACCAGCATACTTCTCAAAACTAGAACAAACTATCCTAAAATTTGTATGGAACCACAAAAGACCCCGAATAGCCAAGATAATAATATTGAAGAAAACCAAAACGGGAGGCATCACCATCCCAGACTTTAGCCTCTACTGCAAAGCTGTCATCATCAAGACAGTATGGTATTGGCACAAAAACAGACACATAGGCCAATGGAATAGAATAGAGAACTCAGAATCGGACCCACAAATGTATGGCCAACTAATCTTTGACAAAGCGGGAAAGGGTATCCAATGGAAAAAATACAGTCTCTTTAACAGATGGTGATGGGAGAACTGGACAGCAACATGCAGAAGAATGAAACTAGATCATTTTCTCACACCATACACAAAAATAAACTCAAAATGGATAAAGGACCTGAATGTGAGACAGGAAACCATCAAAACCCTAGAGGAGAAAGCAGGAAACAACCTCCCTGACCTCCACTGCAGCACTTTCTTACTTGTCACATCCCCAAAGGCAAGGGAATCAAGAGCAAAAATGAACTCTTGGGACCTCATCAAGATAAAAAGCTTCTGCACAGCCAAGGAAACAATCCATAAAACTAATCGGCAACTGACAGAATGGGAAAAGAGAGTTGCAAATGACATATCAGATAAAGGACTAGTATCCAAAATCTATAAGGAACTCCCCAAACTCCACACCCACCCGAAAAACAAATAATCCAGTGAAGAAATGGGCATAAGACATGAACAGACACTTCTCCAAAGAGGACATCCAGATGGCCAACAGGCACATGAAATGATGTTCAGCATCCCTCATCATCAGGGAAATACAAACCAAAACCACACTGAGATACCACCTCTCCCCATTCAGAGTGGCTAAAATGAACAAATCAGGAGACTGCAGATGCTGGCGATGTTGTGGAGAAATAGGCACTCTCCTACACTGTTGGTGGGAATGTAAAGTGGTGCAGCTCCTCTGGAAAACAGTGTGGAGGTTCCTCAAAAAATTAACCATAGAACTCCCCTAGGACCCAGAAATAGCACTGCTAAGAATTTACCCAAGGGATACAGGAGTGCTGATGCATAGGGGCATGTACCCCAATGTTCATAGAAGCACTCTCAACAATAGCCAAAACATGGAAAGAGCCTAAGTGTCCATCAACTGACTTATGGATCAAGAAGATATGGTTTATCTATACAATGGAATACTACATGGCAAAGAGAAAGAATGAAATCTGGCCATTTGTAGCAAAGTGGATGGAACTCGAGGGTGTTCTGCTGAGCAAAATAAGTCCAGAAGAGAAGGACAGATACCATGTTTGCTCATATAGGTGGATTAGGAGGAACTTAACAGAGGACCATGGGGGAGAAGAAGGAGAAAAATAATTGGGGAGAGGGAGGGAGGCAAACCATGAGAGACTCTTGCATGCTGAGAACAAACTGAGGGCTGATGGGGTGGGGTAGAGGGGAAGGGGGGTGATGGAAATGAGGGAGGGCACTTGTTGAGATGAGCACTGGGTGTTATATGTAAACCAACTTGACAATAAACTATTTAAGAAAAAAAAAGGAAATTAAGTGCTGCCATATGACTGAGTTCTAACCAATGGAATGTGTGAACAGCAGTGACGTGCCCAGCTGCCAAGGTGGGACCATACAATACCTGGCAGCTCTGTACTCCTCTCAGCTGGATATAGGTGCCAGCAAAGCCCTTTGAAGCTATAACCGAAGCAAGCACAGTCTAATCACTCTGCGACACTGCCGCTACCCCATACATACACCTGCCTCCAACCACCTGGATTGTTTTCCTGAGGGAGAAATAAACTTCATTTGTGTTCAGGCCATTTTACCTCTCAGGGCTCTATTTGTTATAGTACATAGCCTGTCCCACCTAGTATAAGGACTATATAATAAAGAAATGAAGATGAAGACAATTAAACTGTGCCATGTGTTTTTAATGAGATGACTTTTTAAAAGGCCCCAGGCTTTAACAGAGCCTAGGAACATAAGTGCTTCCGGGTCCTCTGGTCCACGATGGTATGAAAAAGAGGAGGAAAATGCCAGCCCCTATAACCCTTTCAGTGACGCACTGCCTCCTGAGTCTCAGGAATATGAAAGTTACAAAATTCCTCTGAACACATCTTTGTCGCCCATTGATGTGCTGAGGTCCGTCCTCTCAGGACACATCCAGACACAGATGCTTCTGCTTCTTTCCAGAGCCCACCCTGATGGAGGCAGGCTCCCCTCTTGCACTGCAGAACCCGAGAAGACACGCTGCATGGGAAAGTGCCATTCAATCTTGGAATAAAGTTGCGACTGGAATCCGAAATATGATTCACATGATTCCTGTGCTGGGTTTATTGAACGGATATTTAAGCCATTGTTTCACAAAAGTTTAAGCTGATTGTTTTCATGGGAATTTTCAAACTGTTTTTAGACAGCATGCACTTACTGTTACTGCTGCCACTGTTGCCACTTTTGTGTTCTATTATTGTCATAAAAAGCCAATATCTTGTTCATTTTAGGTAACAGAATAAGCTGTCATATCTCCAGTTGCAAACTAATCACAGTTAACTTTCCAGGACCTTTTCTACACATCCACATGCATTAGTTTTACAGACAAAAAAAAAAAAAAAAGCAGCCATTATTTATATTATGATTGTAATTAGCTTTTTACAAAAGTTAACTGAAATCTTCCCCATTACAATGTATCCATATTACGATATCACTGTTAAAAGAGGAAAAAAATTTAAGTGTATGATTATAGCTTAATATAAGCAATCTGGCAGACATTTATACTGCTTCCAGTTTATTTTGCTTTTAAAATATATTTTAATAGACATCCTTAAATATTTCCTAAAAGTGGAATTCCTTAAAATTGCCAATTTATACACACAACAGCGGTTTCCATTTATCCATTTAACACATGAGAACCGACTTTTATGCCAGGAACTCTTCTGAAACTTGGGATTCAACAGTTGAAAGATGATAAAAACTCCCCCTCATGATCCTGACATAGTCATCCATGATAGGGGTTCATTTCCCTGAATTCATAAGATGTTGGGGCTTTTAAAATCTTTGCTACTTTGGTAGGGGAAAAATGAGCTGTTTTTATGTTTTATTGTTGACATGGATTATTTTTATAATTGCTTACCGGTTATTTGTATTTAATGATCACCTTTGTTTTCTTCAATTGCCTATGCCAATCAATACCTGTGCGTGCTAGTGTAAGGCAATAATATTCATGGAACAGAAAAGTTATTTGAAAATTGTAAGGCCTGATATGAATATTTGTTATGATAATTTAGACCTTTTAAAGATGACCTTTAAAAAAAATTTAAAAAAAAATAAAGTTGACCTTTAATACAAATAATCTACAAATTTATTTTTTTTTAATTCCTCAATAGAATGATCTAAAAGATATACAGATTGAGGGTACCTGGGTGGCTATGTCAGTTAAACATCTATCTCTTGATTTCAGCTCAGGTCATGATCTCATAGTTTGTGAGATCAAGCCCTGCATTGGGCTTACATGCTGGAGCCTGCTTGGAATTCTCTCTTCTCTCTTTCCCTTCCCCTGCTAGCCTGCGTACACTCATGCTTTCTCTCTCTCAAAAATAAATAAGCATTTTTTTAAAAAGAAAATAAAACATATAAAGATTGAATATTAGCCATGTAACTGAGAAAAAAAAACCCACTCTATTTCCTGATGTTATTTTTAAATTGCACATGTGTACTTAAAAGAGCTGACCTTTTGAGGTTAGAAATCTTTTAGTTAGGAATACCAATCAACCTCTTATGAAACCTGCTTCCCCTACAGCATAGGCAATCTTAAAATCACAACTGTATTTTCATTTTAATTACAATTTAATCATTTGTATCTGTCATGAATAGAAAGGCAATGGGAGAAAATAATTCTCTAGAAAATATTCTTCCCAGAGTACTGTCCACTAGACTTGATAAACGCTGTCTAGATATTTGCAATTTATTTTTTGTAATGTTCATTTATTTTTTAGAGAGAGAGAGAAAGCAAGGGAGGAGCAGAGAGAGAGGGAGACAGAATCCCAAGCAGGCTTCGCACTGTCAGCTCAGAGCCCAACATGGAGCTCAAATTCAGGAACTGTGAGATCATGACCTGAGCCAAAACCATGAACTGGACTCTCAACCAACTGAGCCACCCAAGTGCCCCTAGATATTTGCAACTTAGAACTTGTTTTGGAGATGATGGTGGTGAGGCTTCCTACCCCATCCATACAGCCGTTGTTGGTCACTAGGAAGGGATGGAGATGTGAGGGACTCCAGTTTCACTGACAACCCTCTGCATCCTGCGGGGGAAGAGGGGGTTGTATAGCAAGGTTTGCTGTGATTTAGTAATTCCTCATCTTCTCTGACATTCTCTCTAAAAAAGTTTATGAATTTATGGGGGCTAGCAGTGCATTGCAAAGCACACTGACTACGTTCAAAAACGCTCTGTGCCCTTCCTATGCCTTAATGCCTGCTCACTTTGTATGATCACTGTGTGCCAAGAATAAGATAGGTATTAAAATCTCATCAAAGTTATCAAAAGTGGTGCTTATTATTTTCCCCATTTTACACATAAGAGAATGAACCTTCAGAGGGGTCATATAATTTTTCTATAACTGCCTAGTTAATAAATAACTGTACCTAAGAACCTTGACCCTTAACTCTTTTTGCTTTAACATTTTTGGTGGGCTGTATCTTTGTATAATCCCGCAGAAAAGACCAAATATCTAGAGTGTGCTTCTCTCAATAGCATGCAGCTACTCTGATTTTCCTAAACCTCTGTATCTCTCTCTGTAGCCCACAATACAGACACCCAGTGATCCTACTGGCTGCCTGGCAACCCATAGGAGGGATTCCGACATCATATTATACTGAAAAGAACCTATCAGGAAAACCTGTAGTGGCAATTTAGTTTAAAAGCTGATCTTGGGGCGCCAGGGTGACTCAGTTTTTTAAACACCTGACTCTTGATTTCAGTTCAGGTCATGATCTGGTTGATAGGATCAAGCCCGGGTTGGGGTCTGCCCTGACAACGAGGAGTCTGCTCAGGATTCTCTCTTTCCTTCTCTCTGCCCCTCCCCTTGTCACTCAGGCACTCTCTCTTCCTCTCTCTCTCAAAATAAATAAAAAACTTCTTTAAAAAGCTGATCTTAAAGGCCTTTTACTGGTGTTAAGAGCTGAAATGTATTCCTGCCCAACCAAATTCATATGTTGAAGTCCTAACTCCCAATACCTCAGAATATGACTGCATTTGAAGGTAAGGCCTTTAAAGAGGCAATGAGGTAAAATAAGGTCTAATGGGTGGGCCTTCATCCAATGTGAGTGGTGTCCTCACCAGAAGAGGATATTAGGACACAGACACAGAGAGGAAAGACCATGTGAAGACACAGAGAGTAGATGACCATCTACAACACAAGAAGAAAGGCCCTCGAAAGAAGTCACCCATACAAATACCTTGATCTTGGACTTCCAGCCTCCAGAGTTGTGAGAAAATGAATCTCTGTTACATAAGCCACCGAGCCTGTGACACTGTTATGGCAGCTCCAGCAAACTAATACAGATGGGGCTGGATAATTACTAGTACTGTGTCTGAAATT
This sequence comes from Hyaena hyaena, assembly GCF_003009895.1. NCBI lineage: Eukaryota > Metazoa > Chordata > Mammalia > Carnivora > Hyaenidae > Hyaena > Hyaena hyaena. Next base: position 325,834 of record NW_024081838.1, read on the forward strand.
AAGAGCTTTCCTGATATTCAAAGTTCCCATTTTAAAACTCAGAAATCCAGACCAGAAAGCCAAATAGTTACAGGTACAATCTGGTAAGAAGAATTTCAAATGATTTCACAAGTTATTTAATCATACTGAAATTTTATTGCCCCTAAAGAACTTCACCAAGAGGATCAGTGACTGGGGCCTTGGCATCTTCTGTTACTCAGTTCAGGTTGATGTTGCTTATGGTGTTTGACTGGAGGGCAAATCAGAGACGTTTTGGGCATTTCGTCACACAGCTGATTGGATACATTTACCATAGAAAGAACAAACCTTTGCAGATTCTCACCCAATTTGCTGTGCATGGATAAATACAGTAGTGCTCGAGAAGTGACAGCAATGACTGCTGTTGAAATCAGAGGAAAATATGTGCATGGCTAATGGAAAGAGAAATCTCAACACAGAGAGGGAAAACTGAAGACTGAAATAAATCTGTTCAAAGACCTTAAAAAGGACTGTCTCTAACAAACTCCCTTTGGCTTTCAAGTCAATAAATATTTTTAAAGTGCATGCATGGTAGTATGGGGGAAATTAGAATTTAGAAATTAACCCTGACTCTGACCTCAAATACTTCTTGATACGATATGAGAAAAAAGACATAGACACAAATAGCCATAATTTCATGTAGTCTTTGATAACATCTGTCATGGAAATTAAAAATGTAATGAAATCACAGAGGACAGACAAGGTCATTGGACAAGCTGGCGCACTGGACAAGACCCACTGGGAGAGACGTTTGTTTCGGGTCTGGAGGTTGTATAGCGTTTACACAGGTGGGGTGGCAAAGGGAGGAGCTTTCTAGACAGGCAGATTAGCACAAAGAGAAACAGATGTTGTGGAGTGCAAATCATGTTCAGTGAAAAAGTGGGAATCTTCCATGACGGGAAGCATTGAGAGGATGGGGCCATTGACCTTGCACTTGGAGTTAAAGGGCCGAGGCTTGAGTCCTGTGTGCCCCATATACTAGATTTATGACCTCAATCTCCTTGAGCCTCAAATTCCTCACCTGTGAAATGGAAATAATGACTCAAGCCTCACAATTATGAAGATTAGAAGTGAGTCCCCTGTGTGAACTCTCTACCCAGCAGTCTGATATGCAACAAAAATTTAGCAAATGTTGACTGCACCTAAGTAACATAGGCTTGATTTTATAGAAAATGGAGAGCCAATAAGGTTTTTGAGCATGAAAGTAAGATGACCAGAAGTAGGCCTTTGGAAATTTATCCCTGTAACACTGTGTGTGTAGAATGAATTCAAAGGCAGCCATTAGCACAGATTTGAGGTGATGGGAACCTGAAGGAGAGCCGCACATGGGGGAATGTGAAAGAGGTGATGAGTATAAGTGTTTCTGGGACATAGGCTGCTGTTCAGAAACTCATGTTCCAGTTCTGTGGCTCTTTTCTCAAGTAGTGGCATGACTTTTACTGAGCTATTTAAGCTCAGTGGATCCCCAGTTTTCTCATCTATAAAACAAAGAGGTTGGAAAAATCTTACAGCACTAGAATACTTCATACCTATTTGAAGCAATAAAATTTGTGAAGCTGATTATATGGGAAGGCAAACAGCATAAGGGAGGTAGAGAAACTAATGGTAACATAAAGCAAAAAGCTTTAAACATGAGTTAGCGGGTTGGTGGCCAGTATCATTACTAGGAATGTGGAAGAGAAGAAAATAAACCGGTTTGGGGGAGAATATGAGGGATGTCATTTCTAACAGTTGAAAGGGCTTTTTTTCAAAGAATTAGACTTGTGGTTTTATGAGTCTTCAAGAAATACTTATTTTATTTTATCTCTCATCCTGTAAACATTAGATTTGAAAGCAAATATTTTTCTTTAATGTACAGATTCTTTTCATTGGAGATTCAACCAACAGAGGAATAATGTACTATCTGATCGAAAGACTAAATGAAACCTTGCAAGAATGGCAGAAGGTGCACGGCACAAAATTCTACCACAATGTCAATGGTGGGAAGACTTTGATCAGTTATTCCTACTATCCGCAGTTCTGGATAAGCCCTTCACTGAGACCAACATTTGAAAAAGCACTTGAACATCTCTTGCAAAGGTACAATGGAACGCTTATGTAAGGCACAATGCCACAATGTACTGATGTTTTACTAGCGGTCACAACGGCTCACTGTATATCAAATGTGCTGAAAAGCTTAAATGCCAAGTAATATGGCTGAAAATGAGTTGGAAACGACAAGGGGGTCCTGTGATCAGGATGCTAGATATGGTTCAGTGAAATGTGAGGCACTGCTGTTAAAATGTTTACCATCTGTTTCAAGGCAACATGTGTTGTTTTCCTTCCTGGATTTCAGATCACGTCCCCTGGAGAATACAGGCCAGACAGTATTGGTCGTTGGTGGTGTTCAGTGGCTTAATTCCAATCACCTGCAAATTATTCACAAGGTTTTGAAGAGGTAGGTTCCTGCAGTAATAATTGTCATACGTATTCTAGTTAAAAAGAAAAGTCACCCTTGATGTGACTAAATTTCATCAAAATTTTATTTAAAGAGCAGTTTGTAATTTAGAATGACATACTTGAAGTTTAGTTTAAAATGTTTCAAAATACTTTTGTCTCCAATCACAGGATGGCTCTTCAGTATCCAAATTTGTATTTACTAGAGCTAAAAACATGCCCACTGACACATAAAACTCTATCCACAAAAAAAACCCTAAAATATATCAACTTTATGAGAATTTAGTCTTCTATGCCAATTATCACATTCTAAAAGAATTCCAGTGTACTTATTTATGTAAGCACATAATCTAGAAATGTAATCAAAGTTTATGACCTCAGGATTCTGATTCACAGGGAAAATTTACTCAATATCCTTGTGATCATCAAAACTTTGGGAATTGGATTTCATCTCCCAGTGGATGGACTGCATTTCTTGACACAAGTAGGTCCATTGCCTCCAGGCTATGTGAACTTTGTGGTTCCTGTAAGAATCTTTGCTGGTGTCTGAAAAAGAACCCACAAGACACTACGCAATATTCAGCGGCCTTCATAAAAATCAAAGGAGGATAACATAGTCAAGGATTATGATTTCAAATCAATTATAATTATTCCGGGAAATAAGGAGACCATATCCCATAAACACGTTGTGAATAATGCTTTGAGCTCATAAGAGAAGAAAGGGGATGCCGAGCTATGAAAAAAACAAAGATCTAGGGGATAGATGAGAGAGATTAAGCTTTAAGTATCCCCTTACCCCACTAATGTTTCATACACCTTAAAGACTCATGCTGGAACCACAAATGAAATTGTCAGTATCAATGAGTACTTTGGGGAAGAGTGGCTTTTTTGAAGATGATTTCTGACTGATTGCTTTTCAAAAAACAAAAAGTCTTTGAAGTAGTATCATTAGTTATTCCTTTGCTTGGATATTCATAAGTGGGAGGAGTTAGAAGCCTCTGTCCAGTTCTTCTAGAAAAAAGTAAATTTGTCTCAACACTGAATAGAAGTCTAAGAAAAGAAAAGAAAGGCAACATCTGTAGGCAAGAGAACCAGCTGCTCTTGTTCAAGTGAGGAGAGTTCATGGGCAGGCAGGTTTGTGTGCAGTTGCTTCAGGGAGCTCAGGGGAGCACTGAGAATTGGGGAGGCAGGAAGCTGTCCATTTACTGTGTAAACTAAGTGAGATTTATTTTTGTGGCAATGTTGAGGGCTCCTAGCTTCCCCTGGCACAGATTACACGACCTCCTCTCCCTTTTGCAACCTTCCCTGCCTAGGTGCCAGATCTGTGATGCAAAAGCAGAACTGATAGAAAGTGGCCCAAGTCAAGCCTCCAAATTCAGCTTCTTGGAGTTAGTGTGGGGAGGTTAGGGTCACTTAAAATGAGTGGAGGTATTTTGCATGTTGGATACCTGAAGGTTGGAGACTGTGAGGGATTAGATGACAGGTCCTTTGATAATTTTTGCTATGGGTTTTGAGTTGAATCTCCTTTAATGTTATTTGAAGGCTATAGTCAAAGTTACAGTTGCTTCTTGAGGACTCTGCTTTGAGCCCCGCTTTCCTCCTCGCTGAAACTGGAGTACTTGGGCCCCTACTTATATGTAGGTTCCTAACTCCGAATCAGTTCATATCAGCAGACAGCAAACATTTCTACAGCACTTACTATGTGCCAGATCCTGTGTTAAATACTATGCCTCCCACCAGGGCTTTGATGGTCCTCATCAGTCTTTTCAAACTGAATGAAGACAAAAGGAGGGGAGGAGAGGAAAGAATAGAATGAAAGAGAAAGGGATAATAGCAAGTGGAGGCAGAAAATAAGGCGGAACTCAATTATAGGGTTCCATGGCCATGCAAGAGCTTGCCTCTGCCTTTCTCTGTAGACTCATCCCTACATATGCACAGACATGCACGCACACACACATGCCCCACTACTGAGTTCAGTGCACGCACACACACATGCACACACACCACAGCTGGGCAACTTTCAGTTTCTGCAGCACACCGTGCTCTCAGACACTTCTAGGTCTTTGAAGTCACTTTTCCTTCCTTACAGAGCCCACCCTCTCACGAACTCCTCATCTGAGCAACTTCCAGTCACCCGTCCAGTGTTAGTTTACCCTGGGGCAGACTTACTTGTGCACTAGACTTAATTGGCTATTACTCCTGCTAAGAGCTCCTATAATAGTGTCTCGTGTCTTCGTTCATGTCACTCAACAGATAACAATCCTTGGTCATCTGTCTCCCCTGCTAGACAATTTGCGAATCTCTCTCCCTGTGAGAGCAAGAGGAGACTGGGGAGAGAGGGCTGCATTGATCACTCTGGTACCCCAAATGCAAAATGCAATTCTCAGCAGATGGTAGACTCTCAAAAAATATCCCATGCAAGGAGTCAGTGATAGTTTATATGATTTAGCTGCTCCCAGATTGCTCCTTCAAGGCTGAGATATTCATTCAACTGGGCCACTGGGAGTGTGACCCAGTAAGGACTCACACCTGACTGATGGCAGGAATTACCTTTCTCTTGGGCAGATTCCCAACTTGCCAGTGCAGAAGTACCAAGATTCCACCCTCTTTACCCAATTTGGGCCATCCTGTAGGGACCACGCCAGCTCTAAAACTCCCAGTGGGATCCAGAAAAGCCTCTGTTGGAAACACATCACTTCTTTATAAGTGTTGATCCCCAAAGCACTTTCCTGTGATGCAAATTCCCATCTCAAAATCTGTTTCCCAGACAATCAAACTTTCTCTAGAAAACTCTCTTTAGAAATTGCTTACTGTAAAATTCCATATACCTTTCACGATCAGACATATTAAAGTCGTATCTAGACAAGAAGAAGCCTACAAACAACCTTGAGCATCACTGTTCACATGATGGCACAGACCAAATTCACATGTGTTTCCTTCCTCTAGATTCCTTCATTGAGAACTCTTTTTATTCACTACTTTTATTTTGGGGGCAACGATGTCACATAATGATTCAGTATGCAAGCACAGTGGAGAAGACAGAAAATCACACCTATGTGTACTGCTTCTATTATTTTGCAGTAATAGATCAACAAATGCAAGTCATTCACTTTTTCACCTGGAAAATGAAAAACACTTTTATCCTTTAGAAAAAGCAAGAGCAATCTCCTCCCTCTGTCAGTTTGGGTTTTCTAAGAAACAGACAGCAGACAGGATCAGCAGAATAAGGGGATTTATTAAGGAGAATGTCTGGAAAGGATAAAGGGAAGGGTGCCAAGTAGGCAGGAAGAGTTTCAGGCCACAGCACTCAATGCATATCCCTCAGTCTTGCACCAAATATTTTTTGATTGTCTACCATTCACTGGGTACTGTGGTTGGCTATAATGTGTCTGATATGAAGGGAGTAGAAGGTAGGAAGAATCTCAGGCTACAGGTCAATCTAAGAAAATCCCAGCCAAGCTGATGAGTAATCTCAGAGCTAGAGTAGTTAGTGGAGGGCCCCTCATCTCAGCAGTGGATCTGAATTAGACACTCTGCCAAGCACCGTCATTGCTTCGGACATGGTTGGGGAAGGAGGGAAGAATATGATCCAGAGAAGCAGCGGCTGGAACCCTCACTCAATTCTGCTGCCCCCTGAAACACACTCCCCTTCTCTGTTGCCCCCGCCCCCATTTGATAGGTAAACCTCACTCTGCACTGGAACCTCGTCCCGAAGCCTCGCTGTCCAGCTGTCCCTTGTTGCTGCACAGCTGGTCCTTCTTCCCTACTAGCACCGAGCCCAGTATATTTACATCCACTAAAGGACCGAGTAAATGTTTACAAATCTATTTTGCTTGTTAGAATACAACGCTTTAAGAGCAAGGGCCATGATTTATTTTTCCTTGTATTATTGTCCCTTAGCAGAGCTAAGCACAAAACAGAGACTAATTAATATTCAAATGACTAAATGAATAAAAGTCCAAATAGATGGAGACTGCCTTTGTGATTTTCAAATTTTGACTTTTTTAAAGTGAGAATTTTAAATATTTCAATGGATCTTTGTGGGAAATAAACCTAATTACTTTTTGTAGAGGAAAAAGTTCCAAACTGTGTGTCATTGTGGATATTTATGTATTGGTGTTTTATATATACATAAATGTTTATATTTATATTTTGAGTAAAAATTTGATAACACATCTTTACTTAAGAAATGCATGTGAAGGGCACTTGGGTGGCTCAGTAGGTTAAGCATCTGCCTCTTGTTTTCGGCTCAGATCATGATGCCGGGGTCATGGGATTGAGCCTTGCATCAGGCTCCATGCTGTGTGTGGAACCTGCTTATGATTCTCTCTCTCCCTCTAAAGCTACCCCACCCCTGTCACTCCTCTCTCTCTCACTGTCTCTCAAGTAAAAAAAAAAATACACGTGAAACTAATTCTTTTTCTTGCAATGGGACCTATTTGTAAAAGAGATGATATTTACATGATTTGTATCTGAGTTCCTAAACCATAAAACAGTCCTCTTAATAAAAATTCTCATTCTTCTCCTTTGCAATACAGAGTGAAGTTCAGAACTTATGGAAAGAAAACGTGATTATTCTGGATGCTGCAAAAACATACGGCTATGAAGTGGTTGACACATTTACTATAACGATGGGGCGATACAAAGAGTTTTTGCAGGGGACGTGTGGATGTCATTTCCATGAGGTATTTATTTATTATAGCTTTTGATTGTTTAAATTTCTCATTGTATCTTTATTTGCATTGTCAGTCTTACTTTGTATTAAAAAATTATGTCAGGAGGAGATTAAATGATGTATTTAGCATCACTCAGCCAAAGAGTTTAGCAACACAACTCGAGACTCTACAAAATAAGATATTAAAAAAGAATTAGTTTTTATGAAGACACTTAAAAACTAGGATCACCGGTCACTGCAAACAGGAAGATGGAAACCTTGAGAGCACTTGTCTTCACTAGTAGACTCTCAACCATCTCATAGGAGATTGTGGCCAAAGAATGTAGAAAATATCTTTGGTGGAGCTTGAAAATCATGGCAATTTAATGTGCTAAACTAATCAATGACCTTCCTCCTTTGGTTTATCCAGTGCATTAAACAGGTGGGCCTGTGTTTTGAGTAGTCTCCAACACCTGTGATGAAATTGATTTTATTTGTAGTTAGTAATGTATTAGGCTAAGCTGATAAGGTGATAGCAGACAATAATTTTAGCCTTCCTTCCCCACCTCCATGTTTTCAAACTGTGTGATTATTTCCTCCTTATCATTTGAATAAAATATTGGTAAGTCCCATAACTTTAAAACCACTTTCAGATAATAAAAGGACTCTAATCACTTTCAGGTAGAGGAAGAATATCAGTTCACTACTAAAATTGCCCAGTCTTGTGCTATAACCACATGAAGTCATTTCCTTCCCCCAGCTCAGGCCCACTTGGGTCTCAAAGCCCGATGGAGGAGAGAAGATGTAGGAGCTCTCTTTCCTCTTTCTCTCACCCCTTTCTTCACTGGGTCAGGTTAGGGAGATGTTGAGGACAATAAAAGTCTTACTTGACTGCTGTAAACATAACCCATTGGTATGCTTTCTGGGTAGAGAACGCTAATTCTTGTTAAAGTGCTTTTGTAGACTACCTTGAAGACCCTTCTTCCCTATAGCTTCCTTGATAGGGGCACTACCTGGGTTCCTTGGCTTTCAATTGTCCCTCCCTCTCTTGTGGGTCACCTTGCCCCTCTGGGCACCTTCTTGAAAATTATTCAAAATAGCACTAGGCATGCTATATTCAGTTACCCACCTTTGGTCCACCAGAGATATCCATGAATGCTTGCTCTGTTTTTGCTAGAAATAGAGTTAACTACCACTACAGCCCTCTTTCTCTTTCCCTCTTTCTCACTCTTGGTCTCACTCCTGCTATCTCACTCTCCCAGCCACCTTAAAGCTCATCTATAGCCACAGTGTCTTGCCCCCCAAACCCCAAAGGACTCATGTCCACTTCTTAAAGAGGATTTCTTGAAGGCCCCTTTCATTTGGCTTGAAGCAAGGGTAAAGCAGTTCCTAATGAGGGAGGAAGACCATCAATATCTGGACAACTTTTCACATAGAAAATCTCTCTCTTCTTTCATCTTCATTTTCCTACTCTTCTAATGAGACAGAGATTTGAGAAACTGGATTTTGTCTACATTCTTTCAAGTTTTGCATACATTGTCCAGACACTGCTTTGAAGTATGGGGTTACTTGGCTTCTGTTGTTTGCTCTAGATCTCAGGAGCTTCTGCTGAAACTGCAATGGAAGATGTCTCATCTGATCATTTTGTCAGACACGGGCTCTCTTGCTTTTTCTCAAATGGCTTCCTTGGTAAACCAGAAGGCAGTCATTGGGCTGACTAGGAAAATGACCACTACAGGTTTCCTGCATCCTATTTTTCAGCCCTAAGATGACTGTCAGAATCCATTTTGGTCTTCAGATTTTTATGGCTACCCAAAATTATTGAGACTGCATTTGTTCTTCTGGATAATCTATATTATATTTTTACATATAATTTTGTATGACAAATGGAACTGCATCTCAGGGAAGGGACAATCTGCACCCACAGTAGAGAACGTGGCATTTTAAGATTTGATCTAGTAACCTGAAGCCCGGCCATGCTGTTGCAGCACAGATTTTACACTGTAGGAGACTATGAATTTATTTGTTTCTTCCACAAAAAAAAATATAACACCCTTTGGGTTCCTATTCTATTTGCAAAAAGTCAAGACTTAGAGACACAAGAGCAGGTAGCCAAGAAGGAGAAAAAATAATCCTGTGGCTGAGCCAGCCCAGTATCATAGTTGGCTGCAAAAATAAGTCAAAGGTTGCCAAAACCCACATAAAACAGGGACTTTGAAAGACAACATACTGATCTTTTTTCTTTTTTTGCTTTTTTTATAAGAGGTTTGTTTATTTACTTATTTTTATATAATGTGTCTTCAATTAGTATTTTGGGGGAGGGTATCTGTTTTTCTTTTTCATCTTTAGTGCTCTGGAAATCTAAAAAGGAGAAGTCTTCCAAAGATTTCCAGCATGGCTCCAATTAAAAACAGAAGATGCCCTTCCCACACGATTGCATTACATGTATCTCCTGCCACAGCATTAACCGGTTGACACTAATAGTCATGGAATTTGAGAACTACAACAAAGACTCTTTGAACCATCAGAACTAAAATAGTGGCTTATAAATATTACTTATAAAAATAGATTTAATTTGCATAACAATGATTTAAGCACGTCAGGTGAAATTATGTCACTTATTTGACTTTATAATTATGTGTAATCATCATGTACAAATTGTTTTTTAAGCCCTATTTTTTTAAGTTTATTTATTTATTTTGAGAGAGAGAGAGAGAGCAAGAGGGGCAGAGAGAGAAGGAGAGAGAGAATCCTAAGCAGGCTCCACACTGTCAGTGCAGAGCCCAATATGGGGCTCAAACTCACGAACCATGAGATCATGATTTGAGCCAAAACCAAGAGTCGAAAGCTTAACTGACTGAGCCACCCAGGTGCCCCAAGCCCTATTTTTAATGCGTGTTGACTTGGCAAGCTACATAGGTATCCTCCAAATTATCTTAGTTGATTCTGGAGCAGCGTTACCATTTTGAAGTGTTATTGTTTGAGCTAAAATACTTCTGGGAGCATTTGCCTTTCCAGTTACACCGCAGAGAGATAAGATCATCTTTCTCAACTGGCTTTCTTCATCATAAAGTCTCTAAACCAGTTCATCACTTCGGCATAATTGCTGCTTAAGTCTCAAACAATATGCACCTCTCGTAGCTCAGAAAGTTTCTACTGCTGACTCTGAGGTTTTATAATCTTTCTAAGCTATCTCCCAACATCTTAAATCACTGTTAGCTTATTATAAACAATCAAGAAAATCTAAAGGCCCTTGCAAAGGATGATTTGATGATTAATGTGGCAAGCCAGAGAAAAGCAAATTATTGGTCTCATGCAAAAGATACTAAAAGGCAGAAATTTGTTAATAATAACCATTTTTTCCTCTGTGCTCATCTTATGAACTGGCAGAGCAATTTGTCATACAGGAATAGCTAGAATTAAAATCAGCTGTGCTAGAACCATGAGAATTTGAGTTTGTATCTTCTGGTGTTCAATTAAACCATTCCTGCAATAGATTCTCACACACCTAAGAAGGATTGCTACAACCATTGCAGTCACATCTTGCTGCATCCTCTGATTTGTGATGAGAACTCTGTCAGAGACATAAACCTGCATCAGTTGACTCTTGTTGCCATAGGTAAGAAGATGAGAGGTCTTGGGCACCTCCTTCATCGATCAAGTCACCGTGAGAGAGAATATGTTGCCACCATGAATCTCTAAACAATTTCCCAACGGGTGTGCATCAGTGTTGACTAAAATGTGCCTGCTGATTAGAAAAGCAGGTGTTTCTCTTCATGGCAGAAATGAAATTTTGTTTTCCCAATATTTATGCAGGACAACAAACAGGATCCAGGTAGCTTTTGCCCAAGAGTGGTTTTGGATGGTGCTGTTAGTTATGTGGCAAATATCTAGTATGAACAAGCTAAAACCTGGGAAGGATGAAAAAATATAATCAGCCCAAACCTGGCTGCAGAAGGGGCAAAACCACAACAGTTACGTGATTATTAATTCATCTAATCTGTTGTACAGACCTGATATGATACCTCTGTTTTCTGGCAGATGTAGCTACAGCTCTTGACTCAATCCAAAAAAAAAAATCCTGTGGCATCACTACCCAGCTCTAATACTACCAGGTTTCCTTTCATTTTGGCACCATGGAAAGAAGGCAAGATTGTTAGTTCTTTGTCAGAGATGATTTCCTATTATTATTTAATCTTCTTCTTATACTCTTGATTATTTAGGTTTAGTTATGTAAACAAAAGCTTATCTTGCCTAGAAAAGTTTTCCTTCTCTGTGATGGGATTTAAGTTTCCCCCTTTCTTGTTCAAACTTTAAAAGTTTGTCATAAGCCCAATGAAGAAAAACACCTTTAAATTCACTTATCTAGAAAACTATGGTAGTGGCTTTTAGCGAAAAAAGAACAACTAATCCAAATACAGTTAGCTTGGATAGCAGATCCCAGGATTTATCAGCATGGCTATTTTTAATAAATTAGCAATGGAAATTTAATTGAACACATTTTTGAGTATCTATGTGAAATGTACTAACTACTGTAAAGTGAGCTAGGAAAACATTTTTTAGGGTCTCCTTGAGTATCTCAAGCTCAACACATCCCTGAAGAGAGAAGGAATAGTCCCTTTAAACTTTCTTCTCTGGAAGACCTGAATTTACTCTATTGCATTCTCATTGACAAACTCGGATCATTCTTGAGGAAGATAAGATCCTCCTTATCTTTCCTCAGCCCCCAACATCCTCTGACCAGCTACTTACCAAGTCCTTGCCTACTAAATATTCTACCAAACCTTTCCCCATACTCTGTTCCAGTCGCTTCAACCTTGATTATTCTTTTACTTAATCGTCCAACATTTGTTTTGTGAATCCAGTTCTTGGGCTAAATGGTAGTGATGTAAACATAAATAACAAACACTCTCTTCCCTCAAGACAGTGTAGTCACGGGGTCAGGCACAAAAGCCCATATTATGAAATAATATGTTAAGCAGCATGTTAGACATATAAATAGGATATTGTAATAACACCAAGAAAGGACAGTTAACCCAATCTGAAGATTAAGTGAAACTCCTCTTGAAAGTTGTCCAAATTGATTGTTAAAGGATGAGTAGTCAGGCTAAGAGGGTGATGGCAGAAGGGAGGCCATTCAACTTCATGGGACAATGTAAACCACATTAGCTTTGAAATACCTTCATGTTCTCAGAAAATCACATGCAATTCTATATATTGTAGAACATAGATTATAATAGGGTCCTGGGAAAGGTGGGCTAGGGCCAGATCATGGTTAAGAGCTTAGACTTTATCCTATAGGTAGTGCAGAGCCAATGAAAGGTTTTATAGAGAAATGAGGTGGTCACATCTTTGTTTCAAATAGGTAAGTCTGATAACATCAAGGGGAACAGAATGAAAGAGGACAGAGTCTGGGCAAGAAGTTAGGAGACTTTTTCAGAAGTCAGGTGAGAGATGATAAAAGCTCACCCAAGTTAGGACAGAAACTGCAAGCATAAGAGAGGAGGAGACAAATACGAGCCCTATTTTAAAAATAAAACCTGTAGATCTTATCTGCAGCATGAGGGAGTAGAAAGACTAAAAGGTGATTCCTAACTTGGGTGGCGGATTAGAGTTGAACCAGCAACTGAGTCAGAGAATGACAGAAGGTACCAGCTCAGGGAAAAGATGATGAACTCAGTTTTGAACATGTTGTGCTTGAGGTGCCTGTAGGACATCCAGGTGGAGACCTCTTACAGGCAGTTGGCTACACAAGTCTAAAGTTTGAGGTACAGGGTGGGGCTGTAGATAAAAAGTTGGAAGTCATCAGGAAACAGAACAGTTGAAACAGTGAAAACAGATCATCCAGAAAAAGTGAGTAGAGTAAGAGGAACTGAGGAAGGAACTCTTGGAGACACCCATATTTAAACAAAGTTTGGAGAAATAGGAACATTTGAATTTAGAAAATAAACTGATAGAGGAAAACACTAGTAGAGTATGGTAGAATAGAAGGTCAAAAAGTGAAAATTTGTAAGGCGAGATCAAAATAACATCAATGTTGTCAAATGTAATGGATAGATTTATTAAGATAAGGGTTTTTAAATAGTCATTTGGCATTGAGGAGGTATTTTCTGATCACTTTAAAAGTAATTTCATGGGCGCCTGGGTGGCTCAGTTGGTTAAGTGTCTGACTTCAGCTCAGGTCATGATCTCACAGTTCATGGGTTCAAGCCCCAAATCAGGCTCTGTGCTGACAGCTCAGAGCCTGGACAATGCTTCAGATTCTGTGTCTCCATCTCTCTGCCCTTCCCACACTCAACTCATCTCTCAAAAATAAATACACATTTAAAAAAAAATTTTAAAGAGTAATTGTAGTGATGTTGTCAAATGTAATGGATGGATTTATTAAGATAAGGGTTTTTACATAGTCATGGATTTGGCATTGAGAAGATCTTTTCTGATCACTTTAAGGGTAATTTCAGAGGTGCCTGGGTGGCTCAGTCAGATAAGCATCCGACTTTGGCTCAGGTAGTGATCTCACAGTTCATGAGTTCGAGCCCTGTGTCAGGCTCTGTGCTGACAGCTCAGAGCCTGGAGCCTCCTTCAAATTCTGTGTCTCCCTCTCTCTCCCTTCCCGTCTCCCACTGTGCTCTCCCTCTCAAAAATAAATAAACTTTTTTTTAAAGAGTAATTTCAATAAAATTTTAGGGGCATGAATACAGGGACTATAATAGATTGAGGAGGTTTAAAAAATGTGGAAAAGAACCTGGTAAAGCCTTTCAACAAGTGAAAATAAGAAAAAGGTGGGCACTCAGTTGAGGGTCCAACTGTCCATCTCTTGATTTGGGCTCTGTCATGATCCCAGGGCCGTGAAGCCTGCTTAAGATTCTCTCTCTCTTCCCTCCTCTTAAAAGAGAGAGAGGAAGGAAGGAAGGAAGGAAGGAAGGAAGGAAGGAAGGAAGGAAGGAAGGAAGGAAGGAAGGAAGGAAGGAAGGAAGGAAAAAGAGAAAGAAAGAAAGAAAGAAAGAAAGAAAGAAAGAAAGAAAGAAAGAAAGAAGGAAGGAAGGAAGGAAGGAAGGAAGGAAAGATACTGGATTTAGAAAAGGAAGTAGTCTAAGGGGAAGTTTATAGGAAAGAACTATTTTTCATGTTTATGTGCAGAAAGGGAATAATCTATACCAAGGAACACATCGGTAATACAAAAAAGTGTAGGAAGAAGGTCCCTCATAATGTGGAGAGAGGATTAGGTCAAGGACACTGTAAATAGTTGGTAGGGTACTGGCAAATGAACAAGGTTGGCTGGAGGGTTTCTTCTCTACATTTATTTGCCCTAGACTTTTGCAATACTTTCATCTTAGAACCTTCACTTTCAACTACTCAGATTCATCCTTCATATCCCCACCAGGATGTGTCTATATTTCCAACCCAATGTTGTCATTTAAAACCTTTTGATGGCCCTGTAACTAAAGAGGAATCACATGAACTTTCACTGCCTACCATTTCTAAAACTTTTGGGGGAAAGTGACTCTAGACAGCTTATTCCGTGTAAAATTATTAGTGCTCATTCCATCATCTGCAAGTGAATTTTAGCTTTTTCCACTAGATGATTTGATTAGAAATCAGTGCCTGCTGAAAACAAATTCCTTAGCCCTAAGGGAGCCCAGCGTTTTCTGAGATGGTTTGGTACAAAATCCTGTTCTGGAAGGAGCATCCTCTAGTGAATGGTGGTAACACCAATTACATCAGGGTCTCTCCCTTTAAAAAGATAATTAAAATAAAGGATGAACAAAGTGTCAGTCACTCTATGTTAACTTGTGTGATGACACCATGAGGCAGCTATACACGCCAGTATGTGCAGTACTAGAACCTAGAATGTCAGCAAGTCTAAGAAAGAGATGCTAACCATAACAATTTCATGTGTTTTGTAATAAGCCCTCATTTTAGGAGGTTACTACCGACCTTTAAAAGTCAAGCTAAGATGGATTCTGCACTGCCTTGATTAGCATTTCCTATATTATGTTTTGATGTTCTAGCCAAGTAAAACTAGGATCTCTGTTTGGAGAATTCTGTGTACTCCTCCACTGTAAAGATTCTCAAATATTAGTATTTCCAATGATCCAAAAAACCCTTACAGCAAAGAAACTATGTAGCTTAGTTTGACCCAGTTTTTCCCAAACATTTTTGACCACAGAACCACTTTTCTTTCTTTAATAACAACTATTAACACCTCACTAAACACACTTTGGGAAAACTGGCATACAGAAGAAAGTCAAAAATCATGCATGGAGTACAGATTAAATGTGGCAGAATGACCACGAGCATTTATCTTCTCTTCCACTTGAAACTCCACCAAAAGACTTTAAAGACATAAAGCTATTCACCTCCTTCCCCCAAAAAAGACAGAAGACATAAAGCTATTCACCTCCTTCCCCCAAAAAAGACAGAATAAGAAATAACTCATAAGAGACAAGAAATCCAAATTCATTTTAAGAAGTTTAACTTAGCCTACAAAGGAAGTTACAGTGGGAAATGAGAGAGGAGAGATAGCGACTAGAGGGGAAGGCACACTCGCCCACAGAGCCTCTGGATGACCCAGACCTGGAGGAGCCCAATGCAGAAGAAGGCAGGGCTGAGACATGGGTCAGTCTGTATGCAAAACTGCTGGACCCCGCGTTCCTCACACCCCACACCATGGCTGTTCATACATACATCCATGTATATGATTTCTTTTAAAATTGAACATCAGAGCTGGACTCAGAAACAGGTATAGAAAAGAACAAATTGATCTAGATGCTGAACTCAGAAAAATGAACGTACAAGTTGTCACCTGAAGGGTAGAGCCCCTAAACTCCTCCCCAAACATCTAGAATACGAGCAGACAGGAGCACACCACTTCACGCAAATGGCTAGAGCACTCTTCTAAGAAGAAACTGAGTGGCCCAATTGAAGATTTTCTTTCATAGGCCAGAGTAGTGCTCAGTGGACCCCTACAGGGAAGCTAGCAGTTGGAATGTTGTTCCACACAAATTGGTTCTAAGTAACATTCTCTTGTTTAAGTAAAACTTCTCAGTTCAAGAGAGATTGATGGAAACAAATACCTGTGAGTTAAGACCAAAATAGTTTCCAAGATGTACATCTAAACAGAGGAAGGTTGGAACTTAGGTTATAATAATTACACTAATGAAAATCATTGCAATAATATCAAGAATTCAGTGACATGAATATTCAGCCACTTAGGAAATGGAGTTTAAAATGGGAACTAATCTCTGGAGAACTGCATAGGAGTAGCAGATAGAAGCAGCAGTGTATCATTAAATTGGTAAACTAGTGGTCTATAGCTCCTTATAAACAATCTGCTCACCCAGAGCTAAGGTCTGCCTAAGGATCAGCTGGACAGGAGGAGGCAAGATGGTGGAGAGAAGTAGGGAGCTCCATACATTTCGCTCACCTGCATCTCTCAAACAGAGAAGGCCTGAAGCCATAGGACACTGAACCACAGGAGTCTGGGGGGAAAAGAGACAGAGTCCACTAAGGAGACAGCCTCATAGGTACGTGACGCGGAGACACGGAGGGGAGGGAGCTCTCGTCGCAGAGAGCCATGGAGAGAAGAGGGGAAGAGAAAGAACAGCTGAAACTGCTCATAGAACTGTCCCTGGAGAAGAGAAAAACCTCGGCCTGGGACAGAGAAGGATCCTAACACCCCATCCCTAACTGCAGGGCTGGGTGCCCAGTCCCAGGAGGCGCAGGGAGAAACTGCTCCGCTGCTCTCCCGGCTTGATTCCCATCTGGAAAGTGGCCGGCCTGCAGTATTACATTTCAGGCAGTATCAATAAGGCATGCAGACTAAGATCTGGAAACAAGATGGGCTTGGGGCATAGAACAAGGTCCACCTTGGCTACATCCGTGGCCAGGGAGATCTGACCCAAAAAAGTGATTTGCAACACCTGATTCGAAAAGGGACTGGGATGCCACCATTTTTCTCCACACAACCACCAAGGTGGGACCTCAGGGAGTGGCCTGCAGGACCTCAGTGGAGGCCAGAACTGTTTACAGCAAATCACACCCATCCCCGCTAGAGAGCTGCTAACCCCCCCCCCCCCAGATACCAGGGCAAGACCAGCATGGATGCACTGCTGTGATTAATTCTAGATCAATTCTTTCTATTCAGATATATTTTCCCTTGACTCATTCCTATCTCTTCCCTCTGCTGGACTGGGCACTCTGGTCATTGGTTTGCTTAAACAGTCACATTTAATCCATTCTCTAGATGCATATTCTACACCCCTGTTGTTACCTTCCTATCTTTCTGTCTCTCTCTGGAGTAATCAGACTATATAATTTCTCTGAGTAACATTATCTTCATTTCTTTCTCCTCAGCTCCTACCATATTCACCTCTTTCTCTCTCTGAATTAAGCCTCTTAGTCTCTCTGCCTGGTCATTGTCCAATTTTGTTTTCTCCCCAACCCGTCATTTCTCTCTTTGTATATGCTCTTCCATCAACACTGCATACACCCTGCTCTTTAATTGTAGCTGGGAATTCTGGGTTTATGCTTTTAGATTGTCCTCTGTCTTTGGAACGTTTTTCTCTTTTCTCTCTTTTTTCTTTTTCCTTTTCCCTTTCAGTTTGCTTGTTTGTTGGATTTGTCTGTGCATTTCCATGCCTTTATTCCCTGTGTGTTTGTCCGACTGTTTTCCTTTCCAGGGCTACCTCAAGAAACAAGCCAAAGTACACATGGTGGAGACTCCCAAATACCACCACGAGTAGGGAGATAAAATAACCAAAGTCTCAATAAGAGAGAGAAGATGCCCCATTAAAAGAACACTTCCTCAATGGACGGGTCCTGGACAGTCAATAAGCCTTCTTTAATATAGCAGTACTCACAGGTGCAGAGCGCATAAGAAGCTTTTAAAACCAACAAGAGACAGAAAGATAGCCAAAATGACAAAACAGAAGGACTTGCCTCTAAAGAAATTCCAGGAAGAAGTGACAGCTAAAGAACTCCTCAAAACACATCTAAGCAACATAACTGAACAACAATTTAGAACAATAGTCATAAAATTAATTGCTGGGCTTAAAAGCACGGAAGACATCAGAGAAACTATTGCTACAAAGACTATGGAGCTTAAAAATAGTTGTGATGAATTAAAAAATTATATAAATGAGGTGCGTAATACAATGGAGGCAGCCAATACACAGATTGCAGAGGCAGAGAGAAGACTAGGTGGATTAGAAGACACAATTATAGAAAAAGAGGAAGCCAAGAAAAAGAGAGATAAACTGATCCAGGAGCAAGAAAGGAGAATTCAAGAACTGAGTGATACAATCAAACAGAACAATATCCGTATCATAGGAATTCCAGAAGAGGAAGATAGACTGAAAGGCACTGAAGGAGTCCTTGAACAAATTATAGGAGAGAGCTTCCCCAATATGGGGAAGGAAACAGACATTGAAATCCAAGGGGCACAGAGAACTCCCCTCAAACGTAACTTGAATCGATCTTCTGCACGACATATCATAGTGAAACTGGCAAAATATAAGGACAAAGAGAGAATTCTGAAAGCAGCTAGGGATAAAAGGGCCCTAACATACAAAGGGAGACCTATCAGAGTGGTGACAGACCTATCTACTGAAACTTGGCAAGCCAGAAAGGAATGGCAAGAAATCTTTAATGTGATGAACAGAAAAAAAATATGCAGCCAAGAATCCTCTATCCAGCAAGCCTGTCATTCAGAATAGAAGGAAAGATAAAGGTCTTCCTAAATCAACAAAAGTTGAAAGAATACATCACCACTAAACCAGCCCTAAAAGAAATCCTAAGGGGGACTCTATGAGAGGAATGTTGCAAGTAACGCAAGATACCAGAGACACCACCGCAACCATGAATCCTACAGAGAACACAATGACTCTAAACCCATATTTTTCAGTAATAACACTAAATGTAGATGGACTAAATGCTCCAATCAAAAGACATAGCATAACATAATGGAGAAAAAAACAAAATCCATCTATTTGCTGTCTACTAGAGACTCATTTTAGACCTAAGGACACCTTCAGATTTGAAGTAAGGGGATAGAGAAATATCTATCATGTTACTGGAAGTCAAAAGAAAGCTGGTGTAGCCATACTTATATCAGACAAACTGGACTTTAAAGTAAAGGTGGTAACAAGGGGTGAAGAAGGGCATTATATAATAATTACAGGGTCTATCCATCAGGAAGCGCTAACAATTATAAATGTCTATGCACTGAATTTGGGAGCACTCAAATACATAAAACAATCACAAAGAGAAACAATCTTATGGATAAGAATGTGATAATAGCAGTGGACTTTAATATCCATTTACAGCAATGGATAGATCAACTAGACAGAAAATCACTAAAGAAGCAATGGACTTGAATGACACATTGAACCAGATGGATTTGACAGATGTATTTAGAACTCTACATCCTGAGGCTATGGAATTCACTTTCTTCTCAAGTGCACATGGTACATTCTCCAAGATAGATCACATACTGGGACATAAAGCAGCCCTCAATAAATATAAAAGAATTGAGATCATACCATGCACACTTTCAGATCACAGTGCCATGAAACTTGAAATCAATCACAGGATAAAGTCTGGAAAACCCCCCAAAACATGGAGGTTAAAGAACACTCTTCTAAAGAATGAATGGGCCAGCCAGGCAATTAGAGTAGAAATTTTTAAAAATACGGAAATGGGCGCCTGGGTGGCTTAGTCGGTTGGGCGTCCGACTTTCACTTAGGTCATGATCTCGCGGTTCGTGGGTTCGGGCCCTGCGTCAGGCTCTGTGCTGACTGCCAACTCAGAGCCTGGAGGCTGTTTCAGTCTGTGACTCCCTCTCTCTCTGACCCTCCACTGCTCACGCTGTATCTCTCTCTCTCCTAGGAAAAAAACAAAACAACAAAAAAAAAAAAATTGAAAAAAAAATACGGAAACAAATTAAAATGAAAATACAACAGTCCAAACTCTTTGTGATGCGGCAAACGCAATCCTAAGAGGAAAGTACATTGCACTTCAGGCCTATTTCAAGAAACTAGAAAAAGCACAAATATAAAATCTAACACCACACCTAAAGGAACTAGAAGCAGAGCAACAAGACCACCCCAAACCCAGCAGAAGAAGAGAAATAATAAAGATCAGGGCAGAAATAAGCAATATAGAATGCAAAAAAAAAAAAACAGTTGAACAGATCAATGAAACCAAGAGTTGGTTTTTTGAAAAAATAAACAAAATTGATAAACCTCAAGCCAGGCTTCTCAGAAAAGAAAGAGCATCCAAATAGACAAAATCATGAATGAAAATTGACTTATTACAACCAATCCCTTAGAAATACAAGCAATTATCAGGGAATACTATGAAAAATTATATGCCAACAAACTGGACAACCTAGAAGAAATGGACAAATTCTTAAAGACACACTACCAATATTCAAATAGGAAGAGATAGAAAATCTGAACAGACTCATAACTAGTGAAGAAATTGAATCAGTTATTAAAAATCTCCCAACAAATAAGAGCCCTGGACCTGATGGCTACCCTGGGGAATTCTACCAGACATTCAAATCAGACTTAATACCCATTCTTCTCAAGCTATTCCAAAAAATAGAAATGGAAGGAAAACTTCCGGACGTATTCTACAAAGCCAGCATCACTTTGATTCCCAAACCAGACAGAGACCCAGCAAAAAAAGAGAAATACAGTCCAATATCCTTGATGAATAAGGATGCAAAAATCCTCAACAAGATCCTTGCAAATCGAATTCAACAGCACATAAAAAGAATTATCCAGCATGATCAAGTGAGATTCATTCCTGGGTTACAGGGCTGGTTCAGTATTCGCAAATCAATCAATGTGATACATCATATTAACAAAAGAAAAGATAAAACCAATATTTCCTGTCGATAGATGCAGAAAAAGCATTTGACAAAATACAGCATCCTTTCTTAATAATGACCCTCGAGAAAATCGGGACAGAAGGAATTTACGTAACATCATAAAAGCCATTTATTAGAAGCCCACAGCTAATATCATCCTCAATGGGGAAAAACTGAGAGCTTTCCCCCTGAGATGAGGAACACGACAGGGATAGCCACTCTCACCACTGTTGTTTCACATAGTGCTGGAAGTCCTAGCATCAGCCATCAGACAACAAAAGGAAATAAAAAGCATCAGAATTGACTAAGAAGAAGTCAAACTTTCACTTTTTGCAGACGACATGAAACCCAACAGACTCCACCAGAAGCCTACTAGAACTGATTGACAAATTCAGCAAAGTCGCAGGGTACAAAAATCAACATACAGAAATCGGTTGCATTTTGCACATGTACCCCAATGTTCATAGCAGCACTCTCCACAATAGCTAAAACATGGAAAGAGCCTAAGTGTCCATCAACAGATGAATGGATCAAGAAGATGTGGTTTATCTATACCATGGAATACTACATGGCAATGAGAAACAATGAAATCTGGCCATGTGTAGCAACATGGATGGACCTTGAGGGTGTTATGCTGAGCGAAATAAGTCAGGTAGAGAAGGACAAATACCATATGTTTGCACGTATAGGAGGATTAGGAGGAACTTGACGGAGGACCAAGGGGGAGAAGAAGGGCGGAAATGGTGGGGGAAAGGGAGAGAGGCAAACCATGAGAGACTCTTGAATGCTGACAAAAACTGAGGACTGATGGATGTGGGGGGGAGGGGGGATGGGCATGAAGGAGGGCACTTTGGGGATGAGCACTGAGTGTTATGTAGAAACTAATTTGACAATAAACTATTTGTAAAAAAAAAAAAAAACAAAAACAATAAAAAAGAAATCGGTTGCATTTTTATACACCAATAATGAAGCAACAGAAAGAGAAATCAAGAAACTGATCCCATTCACAACTGCACAAAAAACTATAAAATACCGAGGAATAAACCTAACCAGAGATATAAAAGATCTGTATGATGAAAACTATAGAAAACTTGTGAAGGAAATTAAAGAAGACACAAAGAAATGGAAAGACATTCTATGCTCATGGGTCAGAAGAATAAATATTGTTAAAATGTCATTCCTACCCAAAGCAGTCTACACGTTCAATGCAATCCCAGTCAAAATTGCACCAGCATTCTTCTCAAAACTAGAACAAACTATCCTAAAATTTGTATGGAATCACAAAAGACCCCGAATAGCCAAGGTAATATTGAAGAAGAAAACCAAAAAGGGAGGCATCACCATCCCAGACTTTAGCCTCTACTACAAAGCTGTCATCATCAAGACAGTATGGTATTGGCACAAAAACAGACACATAGGCCAATGGAATAGAATAGAGACTCAGAATTGGACCCACAAATATATGGCCAACTAATCTTTGACAAAGCGGGAAAGGGTATCCAATGGAAAAAATACAGTCTCTTTAACAGTTGGTGCTGGGAGAACTGGACAGCAACATGCAGAAGAATGAAACTAGATCATTTTCTCACACCATACACAAAAATAAACTCAAAATGGATAAAGGACCTGAATGTGAGACAGGAAACCATCAAAACCCTAGAGGAGAAAGCAGGAAACAACCTCCCTGACCTCCACTGCAGCACTTTCTTACTTGTCACACCCCCAAAGGCAAGGGAATCAAGAGCAAAAATGAACTCTTGGGACCTCATCAAGATAAAAAGCTTCTGCACAGCCAAGGAAACAATCCATAAAACTAATAGGCAACTGACAGAATGGGAAAAGAGAGTTGCAAATGACATATCAGATAAAGGACTAGTATCCAAAATCTATAAGGAACTCCCCAAACTCCACACCCACCCGAAAAACAAATAATCCAGTGAAGAAATGGGCATAAGACATGAACAGACACTTCTCCAAAGAGGACATCCAGATGGCCAACAGACACATGAAACGATGCTCAGCATCCCTCATCATCATCCCTCGTACAAATAAAAACCACACTGAGATACCATCTCATGCTGTTCAGAGTGGCTAAAATGAACAAATCAGGATACTATAGATGCTGGCAAGGATGTGGAGAAACAGGCACCCTCCTACACTGTTGGTGGGAATGTAAACTGGTGCATCCCCTCTGGAAAACAGTGTGGAGGTTCCTCAAAAAATTAACCATAGAACTCCCTTAGGACCCAGAAATAGCACTGCTAAGAATTTACCCAAGGTATACAGGAGTGCTGATGCATAGGGGCATGTACCCCAATGTTCATGGCAGCACTTTCAACAACAGCCAAAACATGGAAAGAGCCTAAGTGTCCATCAACTGACTTATGGATCAAGAAGATGTGGTTTATCTATACAATGGAATACTATATGGCAATGAGAAAGAATGAAATATGGCCATTTGTAGCAACATGGATGGAACTTGAGGGTGTTCTGCTGAGTGAAATAAGTCAGGCAGAGAAAGACAAATACCATGTTTTCACTTATAAGTGGAAGAGGAGAAACTTAACAGAGGACCATGAGGGAGGAGAAGGGGAAAAAATAGTTGGGGAGATGGAGGGAGGCAAACCATGAGAGACTCTTGAATGTTGAAAACAAACTGAGGGCTGATGGGAGTGGGGGAGAAGGGAAGGGGGTGATGGGCATGGAGGAGGGCACTTGTTGGGATGAGCACTGGGTGTTATATGGAAACCAACTTGAAAATAAACTATGAAAGAAAAAAAAGGAAAAAAAATAAAAAGACTCAGCTGTCAGTATAAGAAGGATTAGAGATTTGGAGGTAGGGAGGAGAGACTGAGACATTGCAAATCTGGAAACCCAAAAACAAAAAACAATTTCTCATTCCTAAAGAAAACTCTAGTCTTGCCATCTAATCCTCAGCATCTTTGACCCATTCAGAAGTTGGACTCCCTTCAATCAAAACATAGCTTATTTCATGTGGCCATGATTAAACACTTGGGGTGGGGGTTGAAAAAATCATTATCTGTAAAAATTGCATGATTTCCTGAAATGGAACCATGAATTATAAGGACTGGCTTCTAGCTATTGTTTGTTGCTTTATTTTTATTCCATTTCTGTGAATTCTTGGGCTACTTTTTCAGCTGGTCATAAATTTGGTGACTGGATCTTGGATTGAATATCATATCTGCAGAATGACGATACCAAATAGAAAATACTTCAATAGTATACATTTGTTTTAGAAGACCACATTATCACATTGTGGTCAAGCTCATGGTTTCCAACCGTGGGAAGTCACGACTCCCATTCTTCTTTATAACCCATCCATGTCCATGAAACACATTTATAATCAGAACATCCCCTCCCCCGCCCCCAATCCAGTCTTGAGAGATTTTGGAATGCTTTGCCACTGAAAATTGTTTTCTATTTTGTCCTGTGGATCTGGAATGACATCAGAAGTTCCTTGGGTGTTACTCAGGTTAAGATCAGTTTTAGGAAAGGTATTTGCTTATAATCTGCCTGACACTTTTCCAGTAATTCACCAAGCTTTCTTTTTTCTACTAACTTTTTAAAAATTCAAAGTTATTTCAGATGTAGCAGTTAATGACATGGTAATATACTCATTCTGATTAAAATTTATGTGAAATCAATATCAAATATTGAAGTTATATGCATTTAATAGTAAAACCTGCAATGTCAGTTTTATTGTGTAATTTATAACAGTTTTTCATTTCTTTGGGTAGTCTTACAATAGTGATTGGACAAAACCAGTCAATTTGAATTGTGGCCATCTGTATGCCTTCTAAAATGTGTGTATGCCCAGGTCTTTAATTACATAGAGATGTGGAAAGATCTACAGTCATAAACTGGGAGATCTCAATAAATAAACTATGAGAAAGTAAACTTATTCCTGCACGCCAAAGCACAGTCAATTCTTGTTACACTAGGTCAAAGAAAATGTGATCATCCATATATTCTATAATATGTTATCATGACAGCGCTTGATTCCCGCACCAAATTTACTCCTTTCTAAGTTTCTGTAGTTAATATATTAAAAATTTATTACTATTTTGAAACATTGTCATCTTTATTTGAAAGTCTATTTCTACATACAACTTAATCTAAATTTGAACATTCCCAAGAGAAAAATAATTTTTATTATTACATTTATACTTGTGATTATAGAACAATGCTGATCTAATAAGTTATCACACTTTATGATGACTAATTGTCCTTCAATATTGCTTTCTGGTTTTAAGTGTAATTTGACACAGTAAACTCATAAAAAGAATATAAACAACAGCAAACACACACAGAGCTAAAAACAAAGAGTTACTTTGGATTATTTAAAGTGTCAAAAGAGGGGTACCTGGGTCACTCAGTCAGTTGAACCTATGACTTCACCTCAGGTCATCTCTCACGGTTCATGGGTTTGAGCCCCGTGTCAGGCTTTGGGCTTTGCACTGACAGTGGCAGAGCCTGCTTTGGATTCTTTGTCTTCCTTTCTCTCTGCTCCTCCCCTACTCGTGCTCTGCCTCTTCAAAGATAAATAAATAAACGTTAAAAATAAGTCAAGTCTCAAAAGAATTGTCATCTAACATTCATGTTTAGAGTAATGTAAATGTTTGCCAATTCACATGTATTATTTAATAATATGGGATAGCTCCTTATCCCTCTAGGATGCATGTCTCTTTCTCAGTGGCCAGGTCATATGCACCTAAATTTAAAGAAGTGTTTGTCAGTGTCAAACCATTAGAATTTGTCTCTGGTTGACATGATCACTGTACAAAAACATCTGGAGTCTTTTGTCTTTGGTTCAAAGTCTAAATCTTTCACAATATTTTCGAATATCTCACTTTTGTTGTTTACTATTATTATTATTATCACTATGCCCCAGAGGTAACCTACCATTTGTATTGTGAACATTTCTCTTTCAAAGCCACATTTCAGTTTATACTTTTGTTGGATTTTAATAATCCTAAATGGTCCTCTGATTTTTGGAAGGACCCAAATGGGCACATTTCCACACAAGAGATCAAAGGAAAGAAGCAATTAGTTCTTTATTGTACAGGTATCAAACATCTTTCACTTGCATAACACTTTCAAGCCTTAAAATTATAGCTAACTCCTTTTCCTTCACTTTAGAGCCTGTAAGAGTAGGTCAAACAAAGTAATATTTTGAAACTTGGAGATTGCACTTTGACAGCAATGCTGGAGAATAAATTTGACAAATGAGTTCAAAGAAATAATAGCTGTGTGAACAGATCATTGTGCCCACTATAAATTAGCACTAAGTAATGTACGAAGAAACTATTCATTACGAGGAAACAACATGGTGCCTGACCTTGGGGAGCTAGTCTCAGACCATGTCTTTGAAGTCATTTCATTCTTGTGCTTACTTCAAGTATCTTAGACATGTGTCTTTATATAGTCCCCGTGAGGGTAAGGACCATATCTGAATGACTCCATGTGTTTTCTCACAGAGGACTCTGAAGATTGAAAATTGGATATTATATGCAAAAAAATAAATCAGTAAATCTCTTCTACTGCTTTTCTAATATAAAAGGATTACATGAATTCTTGTTAATGGTAAAAAAAAAATAAGTATATAGAATAAAAACAAAAATCTCTGCCCTTAGGGGCACCTTGGCAGGCTCAGTCAGTGGAGCATGCAACTCTTGATCTCAGGGTTATTGGTTCGAGCCCCAAATTGAGTATAGAGATTACTTAAAAATAAAATCTTTTTTAAAAAATTTCTGATTTTATGTCATATATACCCCTCGATTCTCATTCCCTTCCCCATTGGAGATTCTATTAGCAGTTTGGCGCATAGTTCCGTTTTATACATACACTCTTGGTTTTAATTCCATGTAATTAATACTCTTAATGCTGTCAACATTTATGATTGCTAGATTTATATAACATTGGGCTTTATTTAGAACTACATTATTGCTCTAGAAACACTTTTAGGGAAGAATAGCAGTATATGAAATGTAATTTAATCTGTAGTATGGATATCCCTTTATTTTCTCAGTATTGAATTCTGCTTATACTTGGCTTATGCAACAAAAAATTGGGTATGGTAGGCTGATGGTAGACTCGGTTAATACTGATGAGTGAACATCTGATAATGAAAATTGCCTCCCCCCAGCACTGTTTCTTTGGTTACTGGTCTTGGTTATTTCCTTACATTTATTCTTTAAGATGTATTTTAGGATTTCTTTGTCATGTTTTCCTCAAATACTGCTGAGATTACAATTGGCATAGTATTTTAATTAATCTGGGGAGATTTGTTGTGGTATGTCTTTCCATTTGTTTATGTTTCCCTCTTATTAAACTTCATGTTTTCTTCACCTGCATAATTGCTGAATTGAATGAAGTTGTTTTAGTATTGTAGTGGGATCTTTTCCCTAATAGGTCTCTTATTAATTATTGATAGAATATAGAAAAGCTATAATATTAACGTCATAACATCTCATTATTTTTTGGTTTTCAAGGTAGACAATCATATAACTATAAATAATTCTTGGTAATTTCCTGTAACAAAATATTTTATAATATTAAAGCTTACATTCCTGAAATAAATTGTATGTGCTTGTGGTATAGTGCATAATAGTGCTGGATTTTTTAAAAAGACTCCTGGACTCAATTTACAGTAGTATTCAGGAAGACTTTTTACATCTTTATTTTGACAAATCAAAATTGAAGTAATTCTTTCTCTGTAGGTTTGTCACCTTTCAGCAGTCAGCTTCAAAGTAATACTGGCTTAACCAAGGAATTAAGAAAGTTATCACCTTTGATTATTTCTTGCAAAATACCTTTCAAAGGCAACCAATTGAATTAAGTGCTGTTGGGCCAAGCCCTGGGATAGATGCGTTGGATTCAGTCTGGAAGAGCATACTGCAAGCAGTGGCATTGTGAGAGGCATAGGCAGGCCCTCAGAAGATGGAAGGGACTCCGTCATCCCGTCCTCCTTTCTCAGAGCTCACCTTAGTGGTTTAAAAATAGAAATACATCATCGACCTTCCCATGTGATCTGGCAACGTATTGACACTACTCTTAAGGAGAAGCTATATGCTTCAAGAAAGCACTGGAAATATACATTTTTGTATTATCTCTTTCATAAATCACATTCAAGATTGCTGTAAGCATCTACACTAGCATTATCCAACATTTGTAATGCAACGTTAAATGCGACCCTGAAATCATACAAAACATTGAGATAATTTAAATGATACAACCTTTTGCAACGGGATGTACTTTTAACTATTTGCATTTAATTAGCATGTAGATCATCTGGCAATTGCCAAAGCCAGACCTTAAGATAAACTTATATAAACAAAAGTAACCTTATTTTGGCTTCAGAACACTGAAATAATATTTTTTCAAGGTTTAATGTAATATTTATGCTTAAGTGTTTCCTTAAAAAAACTTCCTTAAAAATGTTCACTAATCTTGCTATTGTTGAATACACACCTCCTCCAAAACAGGCAGAACTTTCAGGAAAACATTGGGGCACCTCCCTTCCTATCATATTTAAAGTTGTAGTATAACCGAAGAGGGTGGAAGGAACTGCACATAAGAGAAACTTCCAACCTCAGGACCTGGAATATTAATCAGTGTTTCACTGCAAACTGAGCTCTGAATTACCATTCGTAGGGATTCCTTACCACAACCCACTGATTTCACTGGTCGTCTTAAGAATCACTTCATCTGAGGGCCTGATCATAAAAAACCAAACCTCCCGTAGCTACAGGAAAACAATTCGTTTCTTTGGGGTTAGCAGGGTATAATTGGTTTTCAAATGCATTACTATTACATTTTTTCTTCAGAACGGGAATAGCTTCAACATTTTTATGATTATAAAGGAATGTACATTTGTTGTTTTCAAATAAAAGAGTCAAGACTAAAAGTTACGAAGAGTACATTTTAAATCAGCTAGAATTCCTCTACCCAAAGATCGCTAACATTTTGGTTTAGATCTTTACAGAATTTCTTTTCAAATAAATCTTCTAAAAAGTTCATACTTACTTGCATATAACTAAAAATGCTTATCTTCAAAATAAATATCTTGTATTTGTTTAAATAGTCTGTATTTTTGGAGCTGTTTTCAGTGTATCCTCATATGGAATTTTAAAAATGTGGATCTAAATCATTATAAAGTGCTTAAAGGAATTTTAAAAATCTATGTGAGCCAGTGCTGCCTTCATTAGGCACCAAAATTACATAGTTTATGTGTCCATGTTGACCTAAAATAATGTCTTACAATTGCACTATTAATCATTCAGAAAGTGACTTAGTGATTTATTATTCATTTGTAAAGACACTCCAAACATGTTTGCCAGTATTTTCTCTCCTCCCTGCTTGCAGCCCTCTCCCCAGTTTGTCTGATCCCCTCTGGTTCCCTCTGACTTAACAACCTGAATTACATTAACCCAGTGATTGAAACTGACAGTTATAGAATATCACTGTCTATCAGGGCAACTTTTTCGTAAACTTTTCGTACAAATGGACTATAAATATGGCCTCTTTGTTTATATATGTGTGTGTTTTGATATTCATAAAATATGTGTGAATGGAAATACAAAGAAACTGCTAATATATGTTGTCTCTGGGGAAGCAGCTGAGTGACTGGAGGTGGGGAAGCAGAGATGGAGAGGAAACATTTGTTGTATATTTTTTATGCTTTATAAATGCTTTATAATTCTGCTTATTCACACAATTTTAAGATAAATATATTAACATATATACATATATAAATTACTAGCTTAATATGGCATAGGCTGCTTCTACAAATTCCATAACTAAGTGCCCAGAAAAATGAAACCAGTAATTGTAATGATATCAGCTTATTGTTGTGCAGTAGAAAAGTATTTTTCTTTTCTCCGCAAAGAGTTTTAATTTCCATTCTATAAAAGGATACCGTGACAAGTTTAAAGTACTGTATTTGATTCAGTGACCCAGCATAGGCACCTCAGTGTTTTCTCTGTGTGTTAGCATCTGGCCTAAGTACACACACACACACACACACACACACACACACACACAGGCAACAGTGTGGTAGAGAAACCAACTGAAACTATTTCTCGGTTGCACCGAAACCAACTGCCCTGAGGTAAGTAAAAAGGCAGAAATTCTAATTCCAACCTTGGGGGTTTTTTGACAGATAAGTTAGTCTGGCTTTTCATTATGTAGATCTTATTTATGACCTTTAGGCAACATCTGTGTGATAAAGATGCCACTCAAGTTTCTGAGTTACTTATACTCATCTATGCAGGGCTTGAATCTCCTTGATTTTGACTTTTTTTTGCTCTTTATTTGCAGGTAGTGAAATCAAAGTTACCCAAAGAATATCACTTTATTAAAATGAAACAATCAAGCAATCATCTTGTGGGAAAATATTTCAGCAATCAGAGCAAACGGCAACAAGACGCTGTAACCAGTTCTCAGTCACCATATCATGTCAGAGGCCCAATTAATCAGGTTTGCTCTGAAATCCTTCTCAGCAGGATATGTGCAAGTAAAAGAACTGTGTAGACTGCCTGTAGGAGGACTGAACTTGGAATTGGAGGCCAGCCACTCACCGGGGCATGGTCTGAGAACCAAATCCTTACATCACGGGTATTTTGGATTGACTACACACTCATGCACACTATCACATGCATACACACCAATGCACACATGGCTAAAACAAGTAATAATAACACTTTTTTTTCCCTACAGCTTTATAAGGTCAGTATGTGCACTTGAAAATCACTTGGTTTCAAGGGGAAAGCTAAAGTTTGAAAAAGGTTACTTGAAGTATAATTGTAAATTGGAACCGCTGTGGGCTAGGTATTGCATGGTGATAATAGGAAGAAATACAGACACTTGAATTATGTGGACAAAAAGGATAATGCTCTTGAATGTTGTGTTATCTTCTCTCTCGGTACATTAATACTGAAAAGGGGAAAAAAGCAGTCACATTCCATTTGCAAGTAGGGATTGTGCTTTTGTTTTTTACTAGGAGAAAAAGTGATGTGTATGATAGATTACACTTTGTAATCTAATGCTTAGGAAACACATTTCTTCCTATACTTTTTAAATTTTATATTTTAAAGGAGAAGAACAGGAATGTTCCACAGGGAATTCGGAGGGATTCTTGGAGAAAGATAGGAAGTGAAGTAATTTACAGTTAAAACACCAATGTATTTAACTTTGCACTCTTTGTACTTTTCAAAAACATTCCCTCCTACCCTGTCCATGAACTTGGATGGGTAACTGCAGTATAAGTTGATTAAATATGTAATTTTAAAGTGAGAAACAGAATATAGTTCCTCATGTATTACTTTATTATGTTTTATTGATGATGCTACTCATGAAAGCTTTTGTTTGCCATTAGAGCCCTCTGTAATTTAAGGTTATGTTTTATATAAATATTTTCAAAGGATTAGGCATTTGCAGGTGCATAGGCATTTATGTTCATAAAGCATTTGTATATGTCCACAAATAATATGTTACTAGTAACTATATTTTGATTTATCTAATCCAAACTGAGAGTAGGTATAAAATTATTTTTTTATTAAAACTGTGGCATACATATATAAAACATATGTAATTCTACTATTGAGAGCTTTCTCATCTATATTTTAATTTCAAAATAGTGAATTTCTTTATTTTACAAGTGTTTTGTCGTGAGCTGTCCCACAGTTCAAATTGTTTTCTGAAGGATTATTTTTCTTTTGGGGAAAAAAAGCTGGGAGGGTTATTCAATACATGTCTGAAATTACCAAACGTACAAATACCTCAGGTTCATTACTACACACAAAAAAAAGACTATTTTGATTGATAAGTTCCTTGGTATGAATATCCACCTCTTTAAATACTCTATTTTTATATATATTTTTATATGGAAGTAAACATGAATTTATATTTAACTGTCTTAAATTATATTTAAGCACAACTATCACTTGATATAAACAATACATATCTGCCTCTGACAGATGATAGATTTTTTTTAAGTGGTACAGAATTAACCTTTAAAATTAAAGGTTTAGGGGCACCTGGATGGCTCAGTTGGTCAAGCGTCCGACATCTGCTCAGGTCATGATCTCATAATTGGTGTGTTCGAGCCCCGCATCAGGCTCTGTGCTGACAGCTCAGAGCTTGGAGCCTGCTTTTGATTCTGTCTCCATCTCTCTCTGCTCCTCCCCTGCTTGCTTTCTGTCTCTGTCTCTCTCAAATATAAAATAAAACATTAACAAATTTTAAATGAAAGATTTTTCTAATATCTGCAACTATATGCAAACACTGTTTTTAGGTTTTTTATTATGTTTTTAGTGGTATAAAATATTGCCAATTCATGCAGCCTATCCATCATGTTTTAATGTATTACATACTCTCTGATAGGTTTTTAGTCATTGGATGTTTCTTGTAATTTACTGTCAACCTAACTATAATAACCATCTGACTGAGGTTAGCCTGGCATTTACCTCTTCACCATTGAAATAATAATAGATTTTAGGAAAAAGTGTAATAATACTATTAATAAATGTCTTACTAGTAACAGTCTGTGTTCAAAGAGTATCTTTTATTTTCATTTTTACTGGAGGTACGCAACGATACAGTGATTACTTGGCAAGGATACTATGATACACATTCAGCTATTTGAATGTGGTTTAATAGGATAACTGTCCAGTTCCTTCCAATCCTGATATCCTCTGAATTTTGATCAGATGAACTCCCTGCTGTGCAATAACCAAAACTTTTGAACATAGGACATAACCTTTTAAGATAAGGCACTGAAATGCTAAGATCATTTTCATTACTCCTTAATTGAAAAAACATTTTATTTTACCTTAGGGAAATAGGTGTGTGTAGGTGTGTGTATGTGTATTTGTATGTGCTTAACAAGTTCATAATTTGAATGAGAAAAAATAAGAATAGGTATTTAAACAATTTTTAGATGTAAAAGTTTAAGGAAGTGTATTATTTTTGGTAAGAATTGATTAGCATCCAATCTAAACTGAACTAAACTAAAGAAAACATTTATAATATTAAAAGTCAGAAATAACTGCATAAGTATTTCCAAGCATTACTGTTGACACTGTGTGTGTGTGTGTGTGTGTGTGTGTGTGGTGTGTGTATTTAAAAGCACAGTGGGCTATCTGCAACCCATCCAGTAGGCTAATAGGATCCTGTAGGGACATATGAAAAAGAAAGGTTCACCATTGGCTGCCAGTTGGGCTTACACTTGGGTCATCTGATCTTCCTCCCGTTAGTTACCCCTGTGCTTAGCAGTCATTGCTACAAAACAGTAATTTCTACTTAGAAAGAGTTGGCATAAATCACTGATTTTTGAAATGGAAATAGTTCTGGTAATATTTATGAGGAAAACATAATGCTGTTATGCATTTGAAGTTTCTTCCTTCAGTTCCATTTCACTGAAGGATTCCAAGAAGAAAAACAGAAACTGATCAAAAAAATGTGTAACCCACTAAGAGTTATTTCAAAGCAGTAATGCTTTGGCATGGTCAGGAGACAGGGGTCTAAAACAGTAATAAGGTTAAAAGACTAGAGAGATTGTCAGGGTTAGGAACTTATTAATTATCATCTTATGGCCTTCTTAAGTTGAGCAAAGACTTAAAGAATCAACAGTATGTAAAGTTTTCCCTGTGAATTTTCCACCTTGCAAAAAGAAAATGTCATCAAAATCAGCGGCTAGGATTATTGTACTTAAAATGAACAAACATAAATTTGAGTAAGCTCATGTGGGCTGCTAACTCCAAAATATATATATCCAATTGCAAAATGACACTACAGCAGATTCTGACCATTTTGACTCAATCAAGAAATCCTTTCTCTGCAAATACTATAGTAGTCTTTTTTTTTTTTTAAATGTGTGTTTTAAGTTCAATTGATTTTGACTGCTGTTGGAAACTAAGGCATTTTGATAGATCACTTTGACTTAAAGGGATGAACCAGAAGTTGTTAGAAAACCCAAAGACCTACTAAAGACAGCAGGATAGTGCCAGGGCTTTCAATTTGGCAAGGCTTTCAAGGTTTCAAACTGTCAAGGAACATTTTATCATGTTTTTATTGCTGTAGTAACTACTATTATCAACTTCCATATTTCTTTTATGATTCAGTCACCTGGTATAGGGGGCTATAGAGCTCATTTTTTTCTAACTGATATAGACCATGCAATCCTCCTAAAATGGGGTTCCATTTGTTTTCTTTATGTTCGCTGAAATATAAAGAATTTGTTTTATGGCTCTATTAAGTGTCATATCCCTATGTTTTAACACACACACAATACACAATCAAAACACTAATGCTTAAGCTTCTCAAGAATATATACAACTTTTAAGTATATCTACAGTGTAAATGAATATAAATATTTAAACCCAAATAATAGGAAGAACAAAATTAAACAGTTGCTTTCAGAGAAAGCACCATAAAAGGGTCTTCTGTATATTCCTACAAGGTCATCATATGTAGGTAGATTAGGTTTTGAATCTGATTTATGCTGAGTTATGACGAGACAGGTTATATATCTAACCAAGATATTTTTCTCAGGAAAGCAACATATTTTTATTACGTGAAAAGGTAATTCCTGTAAAATTTATTTCAATGTTTTGATATTTTTAAAAAGCAAAGAAATTATAATTGATTATTTGTACATCAGAATTCAGAAATAACATGGATGGCCTCACATATATATATTCAATTGATTTTCAACTATTTAGTGAAAAATTTCCTTATTTTATGGTTGGCTGGTAAAATACATCAATATACAGGTTTTAGTAGTAGGCTAAATGATTTTTATATTATGTATAATTTATATACTTATATATCATTTATAACTTATATATTATTTATATTTATTTCATTTGTATTTCCATTTTTTCCCCTATAATAAAATCTGTTCAAAATGTGTAGATTTGAAATCTCACTGTATGGCATCAAGATCAACATTTTAATATCCTTCACACTCTATGATATGAGTTTTTATTTGGTCTATAATTTATATGCTTTTGAAAATAACTCAAAATTTGAACAGGAGGAAAAAAAAGTTAAGAGCATTAAAGTAAAAAAGGCATATGTTGTAACATCTAACCAATCATATACCCACTTAGAGATATGAGGTTCTTTGGTCTCCAGCGGATCTTACATTAATAGCTGGAATTCAGAATTCTTGACGTCTGTGTGCAGTGAATACATTTAGTTGAGAGGATGGTACAAAATGCCCACATGGGAGCAGACATGGCCTGAGTGAATCCCGACAGCCCATCACAATTGCTCTGGTGGAAAGAAGAGGCTCCAGGCTAGGCCTGCCTCTCACACTGGGTTCCAGGATAGCTCCGAGCCCCTTCTCATGCTGCCTTCGACAGACCTTGCCCATCTCTTCAAACCTCTTCCTCATACACAAGTCCTCATTCCTAAGCAAAAAATAAATAATAATTTTCAAACTTTGCTGGACCGAAATAGCAGCTGAATGTGACTTTAATGATACTTTCTTATTTACAATCTGGAAAAATAGAAAATGACTTCTAACTGTCAATACACTGTATCCCCTGGAGAACTGGAAATAGCAATTCATTTTTCAGCCGTGGAATCATTCACTCTCCATAGCATTTCCTGCTTGTCTTTACCTTTGTCTTTGAGGTGGAACTTAGGCAGCGTTTTCTGTGTGCATTTCATATATAATACAAGGTACACTTTTAAACTTAGAGTTTTAATGTTTTCCTCCTCGCCTTAATTACACGTAACATGAAGCTTATGTTTTAATGGGCATGAGCTCTCCAGGTTTATAGTATCATAAAAAGTTTTATAAGCCTTTTGTTAAAAATCAGTGCCTATGTCATTGGCAGGGCATGAAATTATTTGCAGCTACTTCTTCTACTGACAAGGTAAAATTTGAGCTGATTTTAGAAACAGTACAGAGAGAACGGATTGAAACAATGCCTTTGTAGACTAAAACCAGGATAGTCATCAAATGGCATGGATTTGGGTTCATCAGTTTCTACCACATATGCACACCCCCTGGCGAAAACCTGGTGTCTGTTCATACTTGTCTCTAAAGAGTCCCCTTTCAATGCTCATGTTAGCTATGCAAAATCAATGGCATGTTTATAAAAGGCTATGGATACAACCCTTAGCACAAGTTATTCCTGCCAAACAGGAATCATTTCAATAGGATGGAGTTCCAGGACCATGTTATTGGTAAACATCTGGGACTCTCTCTTGGGCACCCATCCTATAAATAAATTGATATTTTCCATGAATAATTTATGGACTCTAAGATGAGACTGATAGCGACACTGCATCTCAGGTTTCTATTTCCCAGAAGAAGGGGCGGTCTCAAGTGGGCGATTGGCCCAAGTGGTATTTTTCTGTTTCCTGGGGTCATCGTAAGTCTTTGAAGTACAGAGTTTCTGGAAGTCAATTTCTCTTCTGATGGAAGCCTCCCTGGGCATCATCTTCAGTAAACTGTTATCAAATGCAGTGAAAATAAATGCCTTTCCCTCACTAACTTGTCATGCTGCCTTTGTAGACATGAAAGCCAAATCTGTGGGGCTTAAACCAAGCCTTCCTTCACTTCCAGAGTGATTCACACTCTGGGCAGAGTGTGTATCAATAAGGAACTCAGGAACAGGAATTCTGGATTTTTTTTAAATAAAACCCACAATGAATAAACATGCATACACACTTATGTGTGTAAATACATGTGTTTGTGCACACATACACAAAATGTAATAAATAGTAAGTACTAAATAATTGTTAGATTCATTGCATTCACTTCTTTAAGACATGCCTTTTATTTTTAAGTTTATAGTAGCTTGCAAAACCTTTAGAATAACAGGTTCTCTATCTCTAGATGCCTTAACCAAGTGCTCGTCTGGACATGTGGGGAATGTGGTTGGAGGCCTCTGTAAAGCAGAGCCGGGAGGAAGGAACGAGAAGAGGTGTCTGGTAGATGCCTCTCTTAGGAGGTGACAAGTGACCAAACTGCCAGAAATCATCAGACTGGGAAGATGCTGGGAAATCTTCAGCTGCAGAGTCATGAGGATTCCAGCTACTAAATCGATAAGAAGAATGTGCAGGAAGGACTGGGCAGCTAGCTCTGGGCCCTGCTGAAAACAAATGGGTCAGTAGAGCTCTCTTGTGGGACTTACTCTTGGTAGGGATTCCTGTCATGCACTTGTCCACCTCCCTGCCCCGGAACTTTCTTGGATGGCTCTGATCTCACAGGGCTTTCCCCTTGGCCAGGACAGACTTGAGGGAAGACAGAAGGCATTAGCGGTAACCGAACCCTGTAAGATGGGACAGTCACTGCCAGTGGGAGGCCCTTGGCAAGATGGCAGTCCCACAGCTCATAAGGTTAAACCATCACTGCTTTTCCCCAAGTTTGAATTTTTACTCAACCATCACCTGCTTGACTGGGTTGGTTTCCCCTTTTTGTTATTTCCACAGTCTCTGTGCCCATCTATCTTCACCTCTTTCTTTCCACCCCACTAGCCTCAGCCCCTCAAGGCCTACGATTGAGTCTTTCTATCATACAGTGTCTAACAGAGAGTAGAAGCTTGGCAAACACTTGTCTCCCAGTCTCCTTTCTCTGTCTGCCTCTTCTCAGCCTGGATGTGATCTCCTCTAGGGATTTTTCTCTGATTCCCCAGACACCAAAGTGTTCTTTCTTTGTGCTCCCTTGGCCACTCTACCTACCTTCATGCCAGCCTTTTTGTTTCCTTGGTTTCATATTTTGAAGCCTCTGGAATGTCAACCATAGGAGGAAGGAACTTTTTTGGTTGGTTGGTTGTGTTTATTTATTACGTATTTTTAACTATTTTATTGAGATACAATTTACATACCATAAAATTCACTCATTTACAGTCTACAGTTCAATGGTTTTTAGTAAATGTACACAGGTTTGCCATCATCACCATAATCTAATTCTCAAACATTTTTGTCCTCCCAAAGAGAAATAAAGCAATCACTTTCTACACTTCCCCTCCTCCCCCCCAATATTAGGCAACTGCTGATCTGCTTTGTGTTTCTATAGATTTGCTTACCCTGAACATCTCATATAAACAGGATTATACAATGTGTAGTCTTTTGCGGCTGGCTTCTTTCACTCAGTATTTTAATCTTTGGATTCTCAGTTTGGAAATATATTGCCGAGCAAAAGAAAACACACTCAATGAATTTTTATAGCATGGAAAAATAAATGCACTAACAGACTTTAACATTTTCTGGAGATAGAAATTGGGCTCGAAATGGAACTTGTCTAAGAGGCTTTGATAAAACATTGCGTTAGAAAATCACATTATCACTTCCTCAAACCCTCTGTAGCAAGTGCCAATTGTTTGTTGATTCCCTTTGTGCCCTGAGGAGGAGGACTGAGGTGGGGGGCCCAGAGAGCTTGCTAGAGGAGGTGGGAGCCCCATCTGGAAGTCTCCTGCCTGCATTGTAGAGAGGCTGCCTGATGCTGTGGGAGCCGCTGACACCAGGAGCGGGGCCTGAAGACTTCAGTCCACACAGACCTGAGGTGCTCCGGACTTCTTCTCGCAGCACCCCACTCAGTGCTCATCTCAGCAGTCACCAATGCTCTCTGCCCTGCCCCTGGCAAAACTGGAAAGGGGGTCATGTCATGACGCCATGCCCAGGTTTAATGAATCAACAGGCCTTATACCCCAAGCCCTCACAAGGGTACTGAACCTTTAAAAGAGGACAAACGAAGGCATTTTTAGTTGTGGAATTCCCAGACATCGGCCATTCAGAAATGGGGCTTTTGAAAGAAGCAGGGAGCACCACATAATTTATCCCAAAGGTTCTGCCATCGCAAGAACAGAGGAGATGGGAGAGAACGGGCGGTGATGGCCAAGGGCTGCCGGCTAACCAGATCCTAAGGTGTGTGGCAGGATGTCCACACAGGCCCGGCCCTTCTGGCATGCATATCAATGGAGCATGACTTCTGATCTGTAGAAAACATTCTATTAACTTTCTTTTTCTACCATACTATTGTCAAATGCAATAGTAATGTAGCACCAAAAGTCATCATTTTTATGTCATAAATCTTCCTATAATTTTATATGTAATAAGTGCTTACAGATGCAAATCATGTTTAAATGGAGGGACATAATGGTTAAAAGAAGTATTGGCCATATTGTAGTAATTTTGCAAACAGCTGTTTCAAGTTAACATGTGTGTATTCCCAGTCTTGTGTATATGAGATACAAGTTAATGTCAACAGTACATTAACAATGCAACTGAATTTAATTACAGAACTGAAAATGCTTTGGGTAGAGGGATCACATTTTCACTCAAAAGCCTAGGTAGGGAGACATCTGTTTCTGGTGCATTTCAAATGGGTACTTGCATCCTTTACACTCCCTGATTCTGTAATTTTTTTTGCAACAGTGAGTTAACTGAAAGATTTCCCTGCATATTTTTTCCTAAAGCAAGATAGCAGATCTGTTCATCAGCAACTTAATTTTGCAAGTGGTATAATATATGCCTTCGAAATATGAATCTGGGACGTGTACAGAGGACTGCAAGCCATGAGAAAGATACTCTTAACTTTAGCACAAAGTTAAGTCTGGAATTAAGAGCGGAAGAGAAGGCCTCCTTGCTTTGTTACCAGATGGCTCCCCCACTGTGTCCACAATTCTTTATTTTACTAGGTTCTTCTGTTTGAAATCATTCAATTAGGGCAATCATTCACGTTAACCTCCAGGGTCTTTTAAGATGCTAATATACTAGGAAAGTTGGAGCTATTAGACATTTGTAGTATGAGTGAATTTAATCACATCATTTTTCTCCAAACAGCTGGCAAATTCAACGCACTAGGTAAATAAGAGGATGTAGGATAATTATGAAGGGAACCCTATTGCCGAAAAGATTCCTCTGGGAGAAAGGGGGACCTGAGAAGCAGAGGGGCATTGGTTTCCAATGAGCCACGATGTCCAAGCGCCATGTGGTGCCATGTTCACCTCCCCAGGCTGAACTTTAAAGTCACCTACAGTTGGGCAATGGACTTGGAATATAATGCCTTATTGGAATCGCTACAGGAATCTAAATTACTCACCTAGAGAGGTGACTTGACTGGGTTACTCCCGTTACCCATCGTTTCACATTTTATCAGTTCAGCTCAGCTGGAAGACCTACTGAACACTGTTTGTTGTCCCCTCTGGTTGCTGGTTTCCGCCGCTGCCCAGAGCAACAACAGATTGTGCTTTATTGCCCTGCACTTTCCAAGCAGCACCCCCTGCATGTAAAAGCAGGCCACTTCAGAGGGTTGCCAAGGATGTAAAGCGTTGTTAAAGTGAAAACAGTCAGTCATCTGCTTAACTGTTGATGGAAATAAAATAAATATGGGTATCTCTCCTTTATTGCTTAGAGGAGTTGAATGTAAGTACAATCTTGCTGCTATGCCAACGGCTCCAGGGCTGCCAGCATCAATTTAGGGGTGCTGGTGGGCTGAGGGTTCTAAATGTTTTATCCATTCTCATGGCCCCATGCAGGTGCATTTTTTTCAGAAAGAAAAGGAGTTATTCAACCACATGTATGACAATGATTCTATCCTTCTAGAGTCTCCGCACAATCTATTACAGATAATTTATATGACAGCTTCTAAGACATGAGTGGTTCATATGTTCATCAAGCTTCTAAGACATGAGTGGTCCTTGACAAATCAGGAAGGTTGAAATTTTTTGTGCTGAAATTCTATGGTTTAAAGGATTTTAAAAGATTTTTAAATGTTGACTAGATATGCCGATTGTTTCTGGATTGTCTCTCCAGAGAAGTAAAGTAGATGAGTGGTTTGAAGGCAAACTATGAAAACTTCTATGCTTCCGTTCCTTTCATGCACATAAAAAGCATAACATTTACCTAAATAGAGGGTGTTCTATCTCGCCGTGTTTGTTCCCGTGCAATACTAGCAGCTGACCACTGGTCTAAGTTTCCTTGGGGAACGGGATTCAAACACTTACACCACCGACTGTTAGGATTCCAGAAATATCAGCTTTCTTGTTCACTTCTTTTGTTTTGTGTTAGATCTAGAACACCAGGTGGGAAGGTAAGCCAGCCAGTTTTGTCCATCAGGTTATGAGAAGAAAAGAAGAAAAAAAGAAAGAAAGAAAAGGAGAAGGTCACAGAACATGAGAAGAATAAGAAAGAGAGGCGATGAGAGCAAGAAGAATTCAGGGGAGAAAGAAAGAGGCTGTTCAGAAACCTTAAGAAATGGTGGCAGATGTCATTCGGTGCCATGATTATCAGTCAGCACGCATGGCCTGCAGTTTAACCAGAGTCAGTATGTGCCTCTTGGAGGATACGCCACAAATAACAAAAGGTCACAGTCTCCAGTTGAAAACTAAAATTTTCAATTATCCAGCTGTGTGCTTGTTCTCGTGGCCATTAAGTTACTACATTGCTGGTGGAATACAAAGATGCTCTTAATCAGAGAGAGGATAACTGTAGGCACAAAAGGAAAATGTCATTTTGTACTAACTAATCTGATTAGTGCTACTTTTGTAACTGCCTTTTGAAAAGGACTAATCCTTTCTTTCAGCTGGGTCTTCAGAATCATGAGTTTTCTTGTTTTTGGAATAAACCTAACCACTGTAACTCACTTGCTAATTGCATTTCTCACATTTCCCAGCAATAAAAGTTGTCCTTTATTCCGATTCAACTTTTCCAGTGCAGAAACTTAACTCTTGTTGAAGTTATCAAGCTATTTCAATGTGAGCACTGAATTGGATTTTCAGTACAAGACCAGCTATACTAAAACAAACACAAAAACAAAAGCAAAAACAGAAACTCAATTTAGACTGCAATTCCTTGAGCCTCTCAAGTCCTCTCCCTCACTAAATTGAAGAACATTTCGACAGTATCATCAAAATAGGAGACGGAATATTCTTCTCTGGGGAAAGTGACCGGCCTAAGACACAAGACATAAATATATTGCTCCGGAAGATTCACCCAAAAAATAATGCATTGAGACCACCCTAAAGTAAAACTCAAATCAATAAGTCCTACCCATGTGCTCCGAGCTTCTGACTGGCTTTTAGTACTTCATGCATAATCATGAGCAACAAGCAAGGAACACCAGACATCTGAAGCAACTTCTGGGAGGACAGATAGACACAAAGCAAACAGAATAAAGTGAATTGGAAGAAGCAGCGGGAAGAAAATTGCAAAAAATATATATCATTAATAATACTATGTGAAACACAAGAGTCACCCCCCAAATACGTGCGCATCTGACTGGTTTTCCAGGGCTGTCACAACAAAGGACCACAGGCAGGGTGGCTTACAACAGAATTGTATCCTCTCACAGTTCTGGAGTCCAGAAATCTGAGAGAAGGTCACAGGGCTGCACTGCTAGAGGCTCGAGGGAAGAACGCTTCCTGCCTCTTCCAGCTTCTGGCGGCCCCCAACATTCCTTGTGTCTTTGCTCCACTGTCTCCAACCTTCACATAACCTTCTCCTTTTCTGAATCTGTCTCTTCTCCTGTTCTATCTCCAATAAGGACCCTTGTCATCGGACTTAGGGCCCACTCAGATAATCCAGGATGATTTCATTTAAGAGTCTTAATTTGAAGGGCTCTGTAAAGAAATATGCTTTGGAAAAATCAAAATTAAGATCCCATTCACAGGTTCTGGGTGTTAGGTTGTAGGCATATCTTTTGGAGGGCCACCACTCAACCTACTACAATGTCCTAATGTCCAGAACCTATGAATATGTTACCCTTCATAGCAAAAGAAATTTCGCAGATGTGACCCAGTGAAGGATCTTGAGAAGGGAAGATTTTCCTGGACGACCCAAGCAGTCCCAATGTAATCACTAGAGTCCTCCTAAGAAGGAGGCAGGAGGGTCACAGTCAGGGAAGGAGATATGACAATAAGAGCCGAGGTCAGAACAACGTGAGGAAGGCAACGAGAGCCAAGGAAGGCCAGCAACCTCTAGAAGATGGAAATGGCGATGAAGCAGACTTTGCATTCCTTCTACCCAAGTGGCATGATGGCGAGGTGGATCTCAGATGGCATGGGCAACAGATGTGGGGGCTCCTGTTCCGTATTGGAATAGGTCAGGGGACACTGGGGAACACTGAGTCATAAAAATGATATTAAAAGAACGTCTGATGCCCATGAGGAGGTTTGGGAACTGGCAAGGACTGACATTGGACTTGTGATAAGCACATAGCAACCAGACAAATGGGGAAAAAACGCAAGTGAGGAAAAGGAAAAGAACCACAGCATATCATGTAGCTTAGCATGAATAGCATGATGTGTGAGAAGAAAATAAGGACTGACAGCTGATCTGACCACAATTTTGAGACATCCGTACTGGAGACATAAAGGGGATCAAAGTGTACATGTGCAGGGGGAGGGTGTGAGGGGTGAACAGAGCAGATCCTCCACTTCCACAGCAGGAAGGGGGTAGATAATGCCTAACAGTTTGAAAATTCAGAAGTAACAGTATAAGTATGATATTTAACAAATTGGTGCAGAATACCAAAAGAATACAGCTGAAAGTTACCACCTCTGGGGAGGGGTAAATGGCCAGTGTGGAAGTGGGAAAATGTTTTCCATTGCAAGACTTAGACAATTCTTTAATTACCTCATCTATATGATTTCTTAAAAGCCTATGGCTTTGTGAGAAGTTCAGTGAGAGGGGCCATTTTATTTAAGGTTTTCTGCAAAGTCCCATTGATTCACTGCTATACCCCTTTGATTAGATTACTAAGTTGGACAATTTAAATATTAGGAAAGGAGACACAGAAAGATTCTAACACTTGCTGAGGGCTACTACATAAAACTAAGCCAGGAAGAGAAACAAATGTTGCATGACCTTAATCTTTTTAAGTGGTTCTTCTGATTTCCCCAGCTGTGAAATATATTTATCACCTTCAACTCCTTTCTTTTATTCGAGTTTGAATTCTAAATCAGCAATTAACAAAAATAACCCTCCATCATAGGTGTTATCAAATGGTTTGAATTACCCTGAAAAATAAAGCATATATATTTCTTTATA
The DNA here is from genome assembly GCF_003009895.1 of Hyaena hyaena. NCBI lineage: Eukaryota > Metazoa > Chordata > Mammalia > Carnivora > Hyaenidae > Hyaena > Hyaena hyaena. Next base: position 369,846 of record NW_024081838.1, read on the forward strand.
AACAATCACAGGCAGCCATCACATGTTTTGTCTAGCCTGACAATTTATGCAATCTATCAACAAATAATTGTGCATATTAGATAAATAAAATATTTCTTCGGCATTTTTATGAATATCTCTATACATCCACATTACAATGTATTTCTCCAACTCAGCCTACCGATCTTAAGCCGCCTCTTGGTTATTAATTTTGTGATTCGTCCTCAACCACCTTTCTAACTTTATATCGACGAGGCCACCCAATATGCTTCTGGGCCACTTGCCTGAGATGACAACGTGTGAGGGATCATGAGTTCATTTTAACGTTACCAAGGGAAACCAAAAGCAGAAAAATAAAACAAATAATGTGTCCTAAGGTTCAAAGAGCGGAGAAGGACGTTGCTTAGGGACACTTATTTTCTGTGTGTGAAATCATCCTTCTGCCCCTTTGGGTTGAACCTTTGCAGTCCAGAGTGATTGATAAGGAGACACGACTCTCGTCTTCCCACAGCTTCCAAAGGCAGAAGTGGCTAGAGTTACACTGAGCACTGATGTGCCCATAACCACTGTGTCACTCTCTAACCGCTGTGTCACTGTAGAACTCGTCTTTCCTCAGAATACAGTCCTGAGCATTTGTGTCACAGGTCCCCTGCCTCTGGCTTCCGCGAAGGTTCTTAATCTGCCGGCCCATCTGTTTTGAAGACTTAACAATACTACATTTTCTAGTAGGTGGTAGAACTGATGGACTTGCTCTCTTGGCCTAAGGAAGTGAGGACCTCCTTCAGCGTGTCTGTATTCTCACTTCTTTCTTCTTTCGTGAGGGAGTCTGTACCCTATTGCCCTGTGGAGAAAGAGCGGTCAGTCAGCAGGTGCCCATCACCAGCAGGGGCCCCAAAAGCAAGATAGTCCCACTCTCTCTCCTCATAGACCTGCATGTCTTCAAGTAGCAGGAGCTCTTGCCTGACGTTCTGTTGCCTCATTCTACCCCCTTCTCTCAGGTCCAGCTTCCCGGCCTGGGGCTGGGGGCGCCTCCTGGATCAGCCTCGCCCTGTCAGCCTTGCTGTCTTCAAATCGGTGGGAGGAGGAAGAGGAAGCTTCACTTTGCATAATCTAGCTCTACTAGGAAGCCTTACACTTGATAAAGCCCAGATACTTTGCCCAAACTGGTTCAGTTCTCTCTGTGCGTGCTTTATTCATCAGAACCCCTGGGGCAGGGAGGGGAGGGGCGTAGGAAGGGTAAGATTCCAGCACTGAACCCCGCCCTGGGCTGCCAGCAATTCCTCTAAGATTAAGACGTGCTGAGGGCCAAATCAGTTCCTGAAGGAAAGCTTCCAGCCGAAACCTGCCACAACTCAGTTAACCTAGAAGGCAAATATTAGTTCTCTCCCCAAAACAGCATTAAAAAGTGGCTCCGCTGTATTTGTCTGGTGCTGGTTTCACGAGTGTGCCCCGGGGACTCCAGACAATGCGCTGGTGCTAAATTAGCAACTGGAACCTTTTACCCAGCCGGCTGGACTCAGGCTCTGTTCTGGCATGTGGCCCAGTGTATCAATATTGTGGTTTTCAGCCCATTTTGGAAGCTGCTTCACTAAGCCATGTGACAGCCCCCAAAATTGGTCTGGCACCAGAAGACTTCATCAGATTGCGAACTTGAGAGCCTCCAGTCGGCTGTTTTTGTATTGATGCCTCCCTTCGTAATCATTAACAGAAGGTGAGAGGGCCGCATTTGGAACACACCTCACACCTATTATGCCGCTTGTGTTTATGTCTCTGAGCCCTCGTAAATCTCCTGGGCTTGGAGCCCTTGCCTACTCAAATACAAGCATTCTCTGGAGGAAACTCCAGTAAGCGGTTGAGTTATTAGCCCGGCTCAACGAACGTACCTGGAAGCAGCACATGGCCCAGCTACAGGTTTGTCAGAAAGATTTAAGAGTATCCGTTTATTTACCGATTTTAGCACAAGCAGAGACTGAAGCTGTGAATACTCTAGACATAGCCATCTGGTGGTCCCCTTGGAACTTGAGCAAATCATGTGGCAAATACTCATGCAATGTACTAGGTACGAGTCTTGGCCAATTTCCAGTTGAAAAGTGGTAAACGAGTAGATTATGTCAATGCTGACAGCTCTCAACTTAATGCTTTATTGATTCCACTGTTATGAGAAATTCCTTGTCTGTTAAAACAGCAACCGCACAACCATTACTGAATGCCTAATACACATTCAGACTTATGGGCAATGGGGGCGGGGGGTTGCAAAGAAATTTGCTCGTACTCCTTGATTTGAAGACATTTACGATCTATTTGGTGGCTTACACTTGAAGCACCCAAAACTATCAGAGAGCAAAAGTTAATTACATGACAAATTTCCCGGTAGGTACCTCAGATAACATGGGACCTGGGCAAAGAAAGACATTAATATGGTCAACTGTGGAAGGCTTCTTGAAATGGTATGACTCAAAGGGTGGGGAAGCGGGTTTGGGTAAAACCCAAAACGAACGAACGAGAAGAAACGAGAAGAAAAACGAACGAGAAGAAAAGTCTAGGCATTGAGGCAGTGTTTCTCAAGAAATTGAAATAGGAAAATGCAGCCCCTGCTTATGGAAGACAGGAGAAAGAAACTGGGCTGTCTAGGAAGAATGAATGTGCTGAAATTGAGCGAATTTCATCAGAAATGACTGCTCTAGACAAATCCTGAATGAAGGATTTAGAAGTCAAACTGAAGAGTTTAAAATTTAAATAGGAATAAATAGGGGTGCCCTTGGGTGGCTCAGTTGGATAAGCGTCTGACTTTTGATTTAGGCTCCGGTCATGATCTCACGGTTTCATGAGTTCGAGCCCCAAGTAGAGCTCTGTGCAGACAGTGCAGAGCCTGCTTGGGATTCTCTCTCTGTCTCTCTCTCTCTCTCTCCCTCTCCTTTCTGCTCCTACCCCGCTCACAATCTCTCTGCCTCTCTCAAAATAAATAAATAAACTTTTAAAAAAAGGAGTAAATAAGAAATTGTGAAGGATTTCAGTCAAGAAAGTGAAAACATTAAAGTCAAGTTTAAATACAATTCTCCCCGGGGATGCCTGGGTGGCTTAGTTGGTTAAACAACCTACTCTTGATTTCAGCTCAGGTCATGACTGAGCCCCATGTCGGACTCTGCACTGCAGCACAGAGCCTGCTTGGGATTCTCTCTCTCCCTCTCTCTGCCCCTCCTCTGCTCATTCTCTCTCTCTCTCTCTCAAAATAAATAATAAATCTTAAAATTAAACAAAAATATATGATTCACCTCTGTGTGAAGACAGAGACCCAGGTAAACCCCAAATGCTGTTAATCGGTTGGGCAGACTTAAACTCCACTTGAGCATGCATCCCACCCACAGTGAGGACAGTAGCCAGTGGTGGAATGTGAATGGCAACTTTGAATACAAAAGCAACTTCAGGGGAGCCTGTGTGGCTCAGTCGGTTAAGCTCTGGACTTTGGCTCAGGTCGTGATCTTGCGGTTTGTGGGGCCCCCTGTCGGGCTCCGTGCTGACAACTCAGGGCCTAGAGCTTACTTCGGATTCTGTGTCTCCCTCTCTCTGTCCTTCTCTCACTTGTGCTCTGTCTCTCTCTGTCTCTCAAAAATAAATAAACGTTAAAAAAAATCAAAAGCAACTTCAGCATGGGCTGATTTTTAAATGGTCTTTTACTGGCCAATTATTTATTACATCCTAACAATCAAGTGTAATTGCTTGGCTTAGCAGTTAGAATAACATAGACACGGGCAAGTTTCTAAAGGACTCTTCCCTCTAAATTTTCTCCCTTAAAATTTAAAGTTGCTCAATTTTAGTAAAAAGGAAAAAACCAGAAAAGTTGTTTTTTCCATTATAGACAGCCCAGTGAGCACCCTAAAAGTAGTACCCTAAGAAACATAAATGCCAGATAATTGAAGTCATTTTCTTGATATCGTATTAAAATCAGTAATTATGCATCGATTTAGTTGTTTTGTTTTACAAAATTCAAACAACAATTTTTGAAAGGAGATAGTGAGGAAGCCACATCCTCTGTGTGTTTCAGTTTTGTGTGATCTGCCTACCTGTGCCCGCGGGCAAGAGAGACCACTCTTGGTCTCTCAGTGGTGGCGTTTTACTTTCATTCCCTCCTTCCAAAAAGATCGCCACTAGAGATAAGCCGCGTCTCTCCTTCAACCTTGATTTTTAGGACGAGGAGACAAAAAATTTTCACTTTCACACTTGCGGAAATTTAAAAAGCAAGACAGCACCATTTTCCAACTCCTCTTTGTCTTGGGTCTGTCCCTGACGTCACTTCTGCTGCTCCAAGTCTGACTTTCCCACTGTCTTTCCGGGCCACTGAAGGACAGCGGGACATCCAGAATATCATTCTCGGCCCCCTGCCCGAGAGCCAGTATTCCCAGGCCCCTGCTCTGCTCCACACTGGGAGCATCCAGGTGGAATTTAAAATAGAATGGATGGGGACCCAGTTATGTAAAAAGTCACCTCTGCTCTTCTGTTCTATCATGGGAGTTAGGACCAGCTGGGGTGCTTCTGGTATCAGTTTCCAGTGCATAAGTCTCTGTGATCTGAGCAGAAATTCTTACAACAGGGCCCTTAGAAGTCTCGTTCTCTGATGGATTGCCAGAGGCAGAGTCCAAGGCATATCTGTGCAGGCAGACTTTTTGCTGAGTTTCCCAGGGACTAAGAGAAAACTACCAGAAGGAACAGGCTCCTCTCGGTGCCGCAATGAATAATCTGCAAGAGTCCTGAGTGGGCAGTGGCATTTATTGCCAGCCAACTACTTATCTGGTTCAGTTGGCCTGGCTGGTCAAAGATGACCCCGGTCACGACAGATTCAGTCCCTTGAGAGAGCTCTTTTGAGTGAATGAATATGCTAGAAATCTGGCTTTCCTCCTCCTAAACATCCTCTTCCAGAATACAGCTCAAAAGTCCTGACCTCTGCTAGGAAAATGGGTTCAAATACACATCCTCCTTATGGAATCAAGACCACATAGATGCTTCAATAACCTGTGCAAACTTGGAGTCACGTGGTGCTTTTGTTAGTGTTAATCAGATTTTAGGTAGTTGGGTTCAGATCATGAGATGACATAGTCTAAGTCTGGATTTATGAACAGTGAATGATAAAATCTTTGCAACATTTTACAGATATGGGTACCTGAAGCTGAGAAAGTTTGCATAACACAGTGAAACCTCAGGTCATATTCTACTGGCTCGTTAATAGTGTGTCCTTTCTCCAAATTATGAAATTGTAAACAATCAATAGGAACCAAGGCTCCTAGTTGCTCCCTAAAAAATTTACAATCTGAAATGTGTAGTTATGTGTATGTTTGGATTTGACCCATCGTTTACTTTATTTTTCTCTCTAAATAGTATAATCCCCATCAATGGTAGGAGACCTGAGCCATATTCTATTAGAGATATAAATTAGATTATAAAAGAATTCCTCACATTCACATTCCAGAATAAATAAAATATCTGTAACTTTATCCTCAAAAAAATTTTTCGTATTAGAGCACCTGGGTGGCTCAGTCAGTTGAGCATCCGACTCTTGCTTTCGGCTCAGGTCATGATCTCCCAGTGGGCATGGGGCTGCATGCTAGTGTGGCGCCTGCTTAAGAGTCTTTCTCTCCCTCTCTCTCTCTCTCTCTCTCTCTCCCACTGCCCCTCCCCCACTTGTATGCACACATGTGCTCTCTCTAAAAAATTTTTAAAAAGATAAATAAAATTTCATATGGCATGATAACATTAGAATGCATTTTATTTTTATTTTTTTAATTTTAAATATACTTTTAATTTTTTCTTAACATTTATTTATTTTAGAGACAGAGAGACAGAACACAAGCAGAGGAAGGGCAGAGAAAGCTGGAGACAGAATCTGAAGCAGGCTCCAGGCTCTGAGTTGTCAGCACAGAGCCTGACGCAGGGCTCGAACTTGTGAACTGGGAAATCATAATCTGAGTCAAACATTCAATTGACTGAGCCATCCAAATGCCCCTAGATTACAATGTATTTTAAAGCTCAACGATTTAAAAAAAATTTTTTTAATATTTATTTATGTTTTGTAAGAGACAGAAGAGGGGCAGGGGAGGGGCAGAGAGAGGGAGATGCAGAACCTGAAGCAGGTTCCAGGCTCTGAGCTGTCAGCACAGAGCCTGATACGGGGCTTGAGCCCAGGAACCGTGAGATCATGACCTGGGCTGAAGTTAGTCTCTTAACTGACTGAGCCACCCAGGTGCCCCTAAAATTCAACCATTTAAAAAGATTTTTGCAATTAAAAGAATTAATTTTAATTGAAACTCAGAAGCCAAAGTAGAACTGGAGACGCAGGATGGGGGCCCAAACATACTAACCTGTGTTACCCTGGAAACTGGGCCATCACTCAGGTAGACACGCCCTTGTCAATAACTAAGGCTTCCTCCTCCCAAGGTTACAAACCCACTAGCAAATGCAGTCTCCCCCACCCCCCCCACCCCACCCCCACACACACATACTCACACCACTTCCCCCCCTCCAGCCCTATCGGAACACTAGTAGGAGATTCAGATCTGAAAGAGAGATTTTTATAATCTTAAAAGTGAGAAAACTGAGGCCCAATGTTGAAATGATTGCCTAAGAATATAACTGGCTGACTGGCGCCTCAGTCACCAACTCACCCATTGCTCTCCCCACTGCTCTGCCCAGCCCGCAGAAACCAGACAGTGACGCGAGCAGGCAAGTGGCAGGATGTCCGTGTAGACGGGCATCTGCCTCAGTGAGAGCCACTTCAAGGCAACCCATCATGGGTCGTATCTTCAGAGGATAGACCAACTCTTCAGATGGAAATATCTGTGAACTGTGATATGAAGAACTATGGGACACAAAGGAGAATTTTAGCCCCCGAGGCCCAGCGATATGGGATTTAACCAGGAAAAAAAAAAAGTTGTGAGTTAGGTTATGCAGCAGTATATTGAGATGGAAAGAACCAGGCGTCTACAATAAAATGGATTTTTGACTCTATTACTTAAGTGACCTTGAGCAAGCTCCAAATTCATTTTTAATCTATAAAATGAGTATCAATTTGGAAGGGTTGAAATTTTGTGTGGAAAGAGAGAGAGAAGAAAAAGACAGAGTGAGAGTAAGAGTTGAATACTAGAAGCACTCATGAGGCTCGCCATGCATGCAGGTTCACAATGCCTGGCCAAAAAAAAAAAAAAAAAAGGCACTCAAGTGTCTGTTCATTGAATGAAAGGTGTATTTCTTCAGCTCCATCAGCTGGTGGAAATAAATTCCCTCTGCTTTAGAGGTATGGACAGAATAATCCCTAAGTATTAATATTCTCTCCTCCTCCATTCCCCCCCGAAAAGGAAGTCACTTCTCTTATTTCATCATTTAGACCACTTAGGTATGTGTTCAGGGTGTTGCTCATCATGTAAATCCACTCAATAAATTCTGTTCAAAACCAAGACTTCATGCACTGCGCCCAATGGTGGGGATATAAAAGAGAATGCTCCATGATCCGCCTGGAGAGGCTCACAGAATAAAGTGAGCTTGGATGAAGGCTCTGATTTTGAGAGAGGCCACTAGCCATTAGCCAAAATATGTCTGGATCAGTAACTACACCCTATCATCAACTTGACTCTCTAAAAATTACAATGTGGCTTTAGGACCTGGTACATAGCGTTCACTCAACAAATATTTGTTGGATAAAGGCATGAATGGGATGGGATGGGAATTTCAGTGAGCTTTTATTGCTCAGGGCTGATGGAGGAGAAATGTGGCAAATAAAATCCTTTATTTGAGGACAAAGCGAAGGAAAGCCAATCTTTTATCTGAGTACGTTTGGATTTGGGCATCCACCAAGCTGGTATGTCCCCCCTGAGAATTCCCTACCATTTCAGAAGTCCTCTGGAGAGCAGGTGACACCTCTCAGCAACATTTCATGTCACCAACGAGGTGAGGCAGGACTGTCGGATACCACAGCTGAATGCGTCCAGCTGCCTTCACGGCTCCCCCAGAGGTCTTCTATCCTGAAAATCCCCGGTTAACAAACCTCCCTAAACTGCCAGGCACCATACATTCTCTGGCTTCCCAACTCTCTTTGGCTCCATAGAGTACCTCACTGGACTGTATACTCTCCTTCATTGAAATCTCCAATTCTTTTGCTTTAGGTTTGTCTCTGGGGCTGGTGTGTGAACTTGACGGAAGCAGTATTATTTATAAATTCCCACAGTACTGGGCAAACATTAAGCATTTAATAAGTAAGTTTTTAAAGTGTGTCTTCAACGTGTAGCCTTGTCCAAGGTCTCCACGTGAGCCACAACACGGAATGGCAATGAGGGTATGGACACAGCCTTCATCTACTCTGGTGCTCCCCAGAAGCTCTCTTGCACATTCTGTCTCTGCCCTCCGTCTTCTCACAATGCTCTCAAAGACTGCAGGAAAGGAGACACACTGGGAAAACGAAATCACATAACACCACGTAAATACGGTAGATTAGATACGAGGCCAGAAACTTCTCTTTGGCTAAAAATAAATGTCTATTTAAATGACGACGACCTCAAGCCTAACAGCATGTCACCCATCTGAAGTCTCCTGACACGTTGAGACCTCAAGCGGGAGTGTTGAAAGGTCAACTTGTTTGGTACCAACTCTGACTCAAAAAGATTACCCTCCTGTGAGGTGAAGGAGAGGAAAGAAACGGGGGCAGTGAGGTTTTCCAGCCACTCCACCCAGAGGGTAATTAATCCAAATGCGAGTGGGGTGGGTGGAACTCAAACGTCTCCCATGCGACCCACGCCTTCCCCCAGGGTTGCTAAGACAGAAGCGGCCCTCGCAGCCTTCGGGTTGGATCAATACCCCTCCCGCAGAGACCCGCTCTGAGATGACTGTGACGGGAGGAAAGGTCACGGACACACCCGGGTCTGGACGCGCGGTCCGCGAGCAGCGGGCCCGAGCGCCCCCCGCGGAGCCCGCTCGCAGCCAATGGGAGCTTGAGGTCCGGGGCCGAGGCGATGCGGGGCCGAGGCTGGGCCAATCAGGCTCCAGGCGCGGCCCGGGGGGAGGCGGTGGGAGGAGAGGCCGGGGGCGATGGAGACAGCTGCATCCGCAGAAGTTTCTCACCTATCGCAGCGTGGGGCGCTCCCGCACCTCTGCACACCTCCGGCTCCGCGCGGGAGGGAGCAGGGCCCCAAGCTACTTTCTCCACCTCCTTTCAACGGCTCCCTGCACGCGAGGGGAAGGCTGCTGGGAGCCCCTACCCCCGCGGGCCTTCTTTCTATGTTGTCTACCGGGAGACAGGGGGCGAGGGACCGCTTGGCGCTGGGGAACTGACCTCGGGCCTGGCGGGCCTCTGGGAAGCGAGGGCAGACGTGCAGTGGCTGCGGCTGGGGGACTCCATGCTGGGGCCATGGACAGAGCGGCGCTCCTGGGACTGTCCCGCCTGTGCGCGCTGTGGGCAGCCCTGCTCGCGCTCTTCCCCTGCGGAGCCCAGGAAAACTGGATGTGAGTATGGGGGCAGCGCGGGGGTTGTGGCAGAAGGGGCGCCCAGCGTCGGGGAAGTCTGAGCTGACGCGGGGGAGCAGGGCCGGGGACCCCAGGGCGGATGACCCAAGATTTGGCAAAACCTGTGGGATCGCAGAGCAGCGGCGGGGAGCGGCTCACGCCAGGGGCGGCGGTGTCTCACAGGTGGCTGGGCATCGCCTCCTTTGGGGTCCCGGAGAAGCTGGGCTGCGCCAACCTGCCGCTGAACAGCCGCCAGAAGGAGCTGTGCAGGAGGAAGCCGTACCTGCTGCCGAGCATCGGCGAGGGCGCGCGGCTGGGCATTCAGGAGTGCAGGAGCCAGTTCAGACACGAGAGATGGAACTGCCTGGTCACCGCCGCCGCCCAGCCGGGCGCCAGCCCCCTCTTTGGCTACGAGCTGAACAGCGGTAAGTCGCGGGCCCTCGGGGACGGCGCAGGAGGGAGGGCGACAGCCCCTCCAAACTCAGTGAATAAAGGGGTGCTCTCGTGGTCCGTCGCTCTCTAGATCCCAAAAGTGGTCCGTTAGTGGACGAGACATGGGGGAGGGGGGGTTGGGGGGGTGACGGAAACCAGGCCCAGGTGCAGGTGCGGACCTGGAGGGGGGTGACTCCCCAGGTCCAGAATGGGGCGCCAGGAGCTGTAGCTCTTCCTCCGTCCCGCGGCGCCCGGCGGGAGTTGCAGAAAAACTCCGACACTCCACCCCGCCGACCCCTCGGACCCCGTAGCGCCCCCCTACGTGGGTGACCAGCTGGAGAAACATGATGTCTGCAGCAGGGAATGCTGCCGCCGCATCTGCTTTGATTTAAGAGCTCCGCGGCGCACCGAGCCCTGGACAAGGGGCTGCTTGCAGCGAAGCCCCACGTTTGTTGGCGCCTCGGAGCGCGGGGCAGCCAGAATAATGGTGGTTGTGGAAGGGAATGTCCTGGACAGCTCAACGTGCGGCCAGCCCGCGCGCGACTGCTTTGGCTCTCCGCTCCCTTCTCCTTTCCTTTTATATCTGCCCCCGGAGAGCACGCCCGCGGCGCGGGAAGCTGCAGTCAAGCAAAGTTCCACTTACACGTGCCCAGTGACCCCGTAGGGAGAAAGGCTCAGGGAACCAGGATTGTTCTAGGAAGATCAGCAGAATCAAAGAATTTGAGAACCTGCGCGCTGAAAGACTCGTTGTTTTTCACATTCATTTCCGTTCTCCCTCCGCCTTTGACCCTTCTCCACCGGGTCCCTACACGCATCGCCGCCTAAGTATTGCGTGTGCCGCGCCGCGTTTCGGCTGGCACGCCCTTCCGAAGGAGCCCTGATCCCCTGCGGAAGAAAAAAGAAGGAAGAAGGGGAAAAAAGAAGGAGGGAGAAAAATGAAGGAGGAAGAAGGAAGGAAGGAGGGAGGGAGGGAGGGAGGGAAGGAAGGAAGGAAGGAAGGAAGGAAGGAAGGAAGGAAGGAAGGAGGAAGAAGGAAGGAAGGAAGGAAGAAGGAGGGAGGAAAGGGGAGGAAGAAGAAGAAGAAGAAGAAGAAGAAGAAGAAGAAGAAGAAGAAGAAGAAGAAATGCTTTAGTTGCTGAAATCCAGGGGCATCAGCTGTTGAAAAGGTTTATTGGACAACCGACATGCAACTATTTCTACTCCAATCTTAACATCTCATAAGAAAAAAAGGTCACCTGTTGAGTCTCTTCTAGCCCATTTTACTAATGCTTTATTGGGACTTTAATTTTCAAAGATTTGAGTTCAAACTCTATTGCAGATGTGCTAAAATATATACTCAGTAGTTTTTTATAACAATTCTTTTTTTTCCCCTTCGCTGGTGACATTTCATTTCTTTGCTTGTGACTTTCATTGCTTTTAAGACTGTAAAAGGATTAGCTAGCACTATATAAAATACTTAACTGTTCCATATTAATATCAGTGATTGTTATTTATGATATCCTTGAAAAAGAAAAAAAAAAGACCAGTCTTTGATGTGAAAGTAAACTGTAACATCTACTGATTGCTTTGGCCTTTGCTTAATTTTAATTTGCATTCCGAAGTGTACTATTTATACAAACAAAACTCACACCAAATTTTTCAGCTTGTGTTTTGTGAGAACACATTTGAAATGTAAAAATAAAGAGAATCTGGACTCTTTGAGCATTGTATTACCGTTTACTGTATCCACGCAAAGGATTTTAAATTCAATTTGTACTTATTGAACTTTTATTGTCTATTAAGCTCTGAGCTAGGTGCTGGCATACTTTCAAATTTTAAAAATAAACAGATGATTCTAATTGTCATGAGGGCAATTTATGCTATACAGTACATAAAAATCTCCCCAAGTGGAATACTGAAAATTAATGTTGCTTTTTTATAAGACTAAAACAATGCGAAATTGTCCTTTCTAAATATGTACTCGTTAAAGCATCCATTGAAAGCAATTGCAAAATCACTTTCCTGCTAAGAGGGTAGGCAGTAGGCTTTGTTGTGAACATAAACAGACGGGAGGTATGGCTCTTCCATTCAGCAATTTATGTTTTGTTCTAGGCACCAAGGAAACAGCATTTATTTATGCCGTGATGGCTGCAGGCCTGGTGCATTCTGTGACCAGGTCATGCAGTGCAGGCAACATGACCGAGTGCTCCTGTGACACCACCTTGCAGAATGGCGGCTCAGCTAGTGAAGGCTGGCACTGGGGGGGCTGCTCCGATGATGTCCAGTATGGCATGTGGTTCAGCAGAAAGTTTCTAGACTCCCCCATCAGAAACACCACAGGAAAAGAAAGCAAAGTACTGTTAGCAATGCACCTACACAACAATGAAGCCGGAAGGCAGGTATGTATCAGAAAGTGGAATGCAATGTAGTGCCTTTAAATAACACTGAGATGACGCTTCTGAGTGAATGTGTCCAAATGATTTTAAAAACTTACATTGGCAGAAACATATATGTTATCTATATGTAAAATATATGTGTGTGTTTATTGTATACATAAACAATATGTATGACTTCTACATCGATTTAGTTTAAGTTCTCCATCAGATAGGGGTTGAAATTTATTATAGGAGGTATTGGTGATTTTATACTGTGTCTACCTGGAACGCTAATTATAACATAATAGATGTGCAGATGCCTTTGGGTACTTTTGTTCCGTCCCCTTAGTTGATAGAGCCAGAGTGAGATCTATAGGATCTGCCTTTCTAATGGTACTGAATCAAATTCCATCTTAAATATGACTTTTGATTATTTCTTGAAATCTATTTTTAGTAGGCAATGTCTTCTAAACATCATGTGATCAATTTGTCTGTACTTTCTCTAGCAAACATTCTTGAATACATTAGAGAATACATAACTCTTAACTAATAGTTTGGTAAAACAGAGCGTTTCTTAAGAGAATTAGTTATTTTATTATAAAGTGATATAGATTCATTGTAAAAAATGATAAATGCAGATAAATGTAAAGAAGCTATAGATATATTAAATGTATGGATATTTAAATATATACATATTAAAGATTGAATTTAATCTTTATTAAATTTGAAGAACCACCATCTAGTTAACCTCTTTTATGAATTCTGTGTTTTATACTAAGTTTTCTTAAAATGAAATAAATTTGTAGCTTAATTTAACTTTTACATATTTATTTTAATGAATATTTACACAATAAAGTTTGAGTTCTATAACATAGCTGAATTACTTGGCAATTCATAGTGAATTTCCTAAAACAGTCAAAACCTTTTTATGAATATGCATTTTCTATGTTGTAATAATCCTTTTAGGACAGGAATATTAGCACATATCCTATATTATTGTAAATATACAATAACCTATAAAGGTCCCAAAGCAGTCACTGCAATCTGCCACATTCTCCTGAAATAAATTAAAACAAGTTGCAGTATCTGTCAGAAATGTTTAAAGTATATGTTACATTTGTTTTACATTTTTTGGAAAGTGAATAAATGGAACCCACTTAGAATAGGTATAAGTTTCCGCCAGCTTTCTTTACTTAGCCATTCTGGTTTATAATGCAAAAACAGAAATCTCAATAAATGTTATTATCACCATGACTCTTCCAATTCAAATTTGAATTTTTAATTTCACTGTGAATATTGATTCAAAATACTAAGAAAGTCAGTAAATAGCTAGGTAGGCTTTTCATATTTTTGTTTAGAAATTTTAAAATGTATTAAAGTAACTCTTGCCTGATACCATAGTTATGAACATTTCTCTTCTTAAAGTTTTCCATGTTAAAAAATTAAACAAATGAGGTTCTGCTTCAATTTAAACATTACCCACTAAAGGATTTTTAAAATTACCTCTAACATACGAATATAAGAGATCAAATATACGCTTACACTTTTTAATACTTTTTAATACTTTTTAATATTTTTAAAATATTTTTTAAAACTCTAGAGTTAGGATGGGAAATGCATTAAGTCAATTTAATATCTTTAAAAAAACACAAATGAATATTGATTATCAATTTAGAGCTCAAATCTTATTTAATCGTTCTTTAAATAATTTTGTAGGGATTTTTAAAATTTCACTAGAAAACAAAACTTGGAAATTCATGTCATAATTAATTCCCTTGAATAAAGTTATCCTTAAGCTTCTGAGAAGCTCCGCAGTATTCTGTGTTTTTATTAGTATTATTAGGCTGGTATTTAGTGTTACTCTGTTTTGTGTGTTGTTTCTAATGAGGTAGCAATATTTACCTCAGTAACTATTTGATCTTCAACTAGTATTTATATTCTGAGTTTATTAAAAACATACAACTATTTAGCATCAATTTTAATCCACTGTCTTTTGGCAAAAAAACAATCTTCTCACATTACAAAAGTTTTTGCTATTATTCTAATCATGCAGAAAATAAGTCAGCCTATATACATATATATACATATATATATGTATATATATATACACGTACATATGCATTTTGTGTACATTTGAGTTTTCTCTGTCGAGTCTTTTTGTTCCTCATTGGTCTAGATAGAGTCTTAAAATATTACAAAACATTACCTGGACTGGTGTTTTTGTTGGTCTGTTTTCATGAAATATTACAATTCAAAGCAATTTTGTATTTTTCTTTCCACTGGCAGCCAAAAAAACCCCACCACCACCACCACCACAGCCACCACCACAGTCACCACCACCACAACAACAAAAACCGACCAGGTTTCTAGGCTATTATCTAATATGGAAGAACAGTCAACACCATTTTTAAGATTGGCAATCAGGATTTTAATCTAATAGGCATATTCTTCTGAGTAAAGTTCAAGGTCTGCATCCAATTGAGTTGATTTTCCTTGTCTCAAAATCCCAAACTCAAAATGTAGGAAAGCGTTCAGAGAATTGTGGGTACTGGCGCTTAGTAGTGCTGTGAGCAGGATAGATGATTTTCTAACCGCTGACCTTAAATACTCTGATTCCCACTTGGTTTCTGACACCATTCCTAAAGTTATGACTCCAAGAATAATGTTGCTGAATGGTGATTGGCTAACAGAATGATGTGATGTCTTCCAGGGGCAGAACTTCTGGGAATAATGTGACTTGGAATATTTATGGGTATTTCTTTTGGTGTGCTTAAAATATTTCCATTCTTCCCATGTCCACCTCATAAACTTTTAAGTTTCCCTACCCCATAATTTGTTTTATGATGAGTAACTCAAAAAAGTGGGAAGGGCCCAACCCCAAATTTTCATTGACCTGTTTCAAGAATATTTATACGTACTTGAACAACACATAAGTGTTTTGCTTTTCAGCAGGTTCAAATATATTTTTGGACCGAAAGAGACAAAATGGGTCAGAGGAATAGGAATTCTACATACAACCATCCAACCTTATGTCACAGTTTTCCTAAAAACTTAACCAGATCATCTGATAGTTGACAAAATGAAATGTTCATAACAAAATGTTCCACAATAGTTTGAGTTTTGTTTTGTTTTGTTTTGTTTTTTTTTTTTGGTCATTTCTGTGAAGTTTGGATAAAGCAATATACTGGAAAACAATCATTGCCTGCTGTGTTACCTCTGAATCAAAATTGTGGGACCAGTCACTCCTTAGACCACTTCTTAAGCAGTTTCTATTTTTATATTAAGTATTAATGATACATCTTTCCTATTTCACTTCATTAGAAGTTCACCAAACTAAAACTTAACACAAAGAGCCAGTTAATTAAATGCTACCCTCCTAATTGCTCTCCCATAGTTGAAAAATATTCCACCAAAATGTGCACATCTGTTTGCAATAGTTAACAAAACATTCCTCTGTTAATATCGTTATAAACCTTAACAACTCAACTAGAGTAGAGAAAGGAATTTTCTCATAACCACATACTACTCATACGAATGCTGTTCACTTACTTTTCCTGTTAGCAGAAAATGGCAGCTATCACTATAGCTCAGCGTGGCTATTTGACATTAATTAAGAATCCTGGCTGAAAAGCTCCAGAATATACTTTTTTGGGGGAGTGTTCCTGCCATTTCCTTAAATACACTCCATTCTCCACTTTCATTTTTCTCTGTTCTACTAAAATTCTCCTGCTGCATATATAGGCTTTCCATCATATATCACCAACTTTCCTTATATAGATCAAGTGTCTTCACCATGCTGTTCATTCTTTTGTACAGTTGAAATAATATGTAAGTACATGTTCCTTAACTACCTACTGTGTGCAAGGCATTTCTTACTGTAAAACTACACCAAGTAAAATAATTTATGAAAAGGTCCTCTGAGTAACACTAAGTTCTGCAGTTAAACTCTGTGTGTGTGTGTGTGTGTGTGTGTGTGTGTGTGATCTGCCCTCAACTCTGCATTTCATCAAATTCTCCTAATGGTAATTACATTGCTTTATTTTAATCCCTATTAGTCTAAGTTTCTTCGAGTTTTCTTTGGAGGATATAATCATTTAAATTTCATGTCAAGTTATTGGAATTCTTCACCTTGATGAAATTTTATTTGTCTTTCTATCCTAGACTATATTTGTATCTATATCATCCATATCTATACACATATACATATATAGAGTAGTATATATGGCAAAATATATATAAATAATAAAAATATTTATGATAAAATATAAATATAAAATATACATATGATAGAAATCCTATATATACTTACTGTTAAGGAGAAAAACATAATGAAATTGAAAGGTAATCGAATAAAACTTAAAAATATCATCTCTGAAAAGTTATAACTAACTCCAGGTATTTAAAAGATTATAAGTTTTTTATAGCAAGAAAGTCTCCCCCAAATTCAGCAGGTGATATCATTAGGTTTGAAAATCAGTCTCTCCTTTTATCCTTCAAAGCTGGGAGGTAATGTGTCACTCTGCGGACTAACACTGTGGCAGGCTGAGGAATTGGAAGAAAGCTCCGCAGGGTCAAGACCTCTCCATTCTGTTGACTCTGCTGACAGTGACTCCTTTGTTTAAGATTTTCAGTTCTTCCCTCAGATTCAGAGCACCAACAAAGAATGAGTTAAAGCTGTTTGAGTGAGCTGGACTAACTATTCCATGAGTATTTGGTGAGCATCTACTCTGTCCTCTGTGCTTTGCAAACTGGCCACACCATACATGATGTCTGAACTGGTTAAGAAACAAAGAGTTCACCCCTCAGTAAGATCCTGAGCGAGAGGCAGCTTTAAATCACTAAGTGATGACTGTGAGGAATGTTGATCAGGTTTAAATACATAAACAGACATTCTTAGATTTTTGGCTTTCTTTGGACAATTTGTTTTGTTATTGCCTAGCATTAGCTGAGCTCTCTTTTTCTCATATCCTTCAAGCCCTTAACATCTGAACAAAAGTAGGCAGATTGCATTAAGTTGAACATTTATTTGCCTGGAGACATTTTAAAGAATAGAAGTCCTTGTGAATATCAAATGCCATAAATTTAAGCAAATAAGCTTGTGTACCACACTTTATAAATTGCTTTCATATCAATGAAAGCTATCTTTTGCCTGAGTGAGTAAGAAATAGACATAGCTACTTGCTTCTCAGTTTTATGAATTCAAAAAGAGCATATGCGCTCTATTCCATAAAGGACAGGGTTTAAATATTAATCTGTTTATTATTTTCAACACTAATAAGTATCGAATATTGCACAAATCAATACCATATGCTTTCACTCAAGGTTGCAAATATTATAAATGGTCCGAAATAGTCCGTTTCATGAGATAGTTCAGAAGCTTTAATTTTTTAGGAAACCTAACATTCCACAGACATGTCAGCGTCAAGGTTTAGTATAAAACCTGTCATTTTAGAGTCTTGATAAGAACTGTAAGTGGAATTTAAGCTGTGAGGTTTTTCCTTTCTTTGGTGAGATGACACACATAATTTCCAAGTTATTGAATGGGCAGATCAATTTCTCATTTTACCCAGCATGCTGACAGACCGTCAGCGCTGCAGCTAGTGCCGGAGATTTATTAATCTGCTCTGCCGTCCTCTAGGGACCAAAGGAAATGTGTTAACTAGCCTGCTGTGTAAGAGACTAGAACCCCCAAATTCTTGAAATCTCTCTATTGCTTTTGTACGGTGAGTCCCATTTAAAACTTTTTCTCGTCTCTTCCCAGACCTTCTTCTTCAGGGAGAGGGGGCATTTATTTAGATTTTAATGCGTGCCAGCCAATGGGCTCTTACAGATATATGTAATTCCATTTGATTCCTCAGGCTGAATAAACCAAACTCAGCACTTTCAATTGAAAAATTACGTATGTATATTATCCCTTTTCTATATTAGGATAGTGCTACTGATCCATTAAGAATAGGACGTATGTTTTGAATTAATTTTCCAGAACAAGGGAAGAATTTGCTGGGAGCAACCACACTCTCCAGCCCCTTCTCCCTTTGACCAATTTAAGTTGATTAGTCAGGGTTTCTCATGCGGTCTGTGACCAGAGGATACCACGGTCCCCCAACCCCGCACGAACGGAATAGCCTTTTACAGTGATCAAACCTGAGAACTCTCAATCCATAGATCTCAGGCTTGGATGCCCGTTAGAGTCCTCTGGGCAGCTTTGTGGAAGTGCCGCTGCCTGGCCCTCACCTTGGCCAAGTCAGTCAGAGTCTCAGTGATCAGTGCATTTGTTATTTGCAATGTTCCTCAGATGCCTTCTGCACTTGTGAGTCCATGACGACTGCCCTATCAGTGCTTCTCAAATTTTAATGTGCACACGAGTCACCTGAGAATCTCATTAAAATGCAGTTCCTGAGTCTGTGGGACTGGCGTGGGGCCAGAGAATCTGCATTTCTCACAAGTGGTGTCGGTGCTGCTGGTCTGTGAACCACACTCTTGAGTAGCAAGGTGCTGAATGGTATCAGGAACCTGGAGGCATGCACGAACATCTTCTCACGCCCAAAATTAAACAAACAAAAAAATAGAAAAATAGTTTCCCTTGGTTGTCTCAGATAATCCTTGATAACACTATTAGCTTGGTCCACTATGTTAAATTAGACTTAGAAATATTTGCTCTGCAGTGTCAGAAGGACAAAACACTGGAACCCTGAAGCAGTTGTAAAGATCCTTTATGTTTAGGGCACCTGGGTGGTTCAGTCAGTAAAGCGGCTGACTTCAGCTCAGGTCATGATCTCATGGTTCATGGGTTTGAGGCCCGCGTCGGGCTCTGTGCTGACAGCTAGCTCGGAGCCTGTCTTTAGATTCTGTGTCTCCCCCTCTCTCTGACCCTCCCCTGCTCATGCTGTCTTCATCTCCGTCTCAAAAATAAATAAAACATTAAAGTTTTTGAAAAAAGATCCTTTAGGGGGGGAAGGGGGGATGGGCATGAAGGAGGGCACTTTGGGGATGAGCACTGAGTGTTATGTAGAAACTAATTTGACAATAAACTATTTGTAAAAAAAAAAAAAAAGAAAAAAGATCCTTTATGTTCAAAACTATTGTTTTTACACAGGACTGAACAGACCCAGAAAGTGAGGTCAGCTGTGCTTCTGTTACTGGGTAAAACACTTAATGAATGACATTTAATGCAATTACTGTTGGTTTCAGGCTGTTGCCAAGTTGATGTCAGTAGACTGCCGCTGCCACGGAGTGTCCGGCTCTTGCGCTGTGAAAACGTGCTGGAAAACCATGTCTTCTTTTGAAAAGATTGGCCATTTGTTGAAGGATAAATATGAAAACAGTGTCCAAATCTCAGAGAAAATAAAGAGGAAAATACGCAGGAGAGAAAAAGACCAGAGGAAAATACCCATCCGCAAAGATGATCTGCTCTACATTAATAAGTCTCCCAATTACTGTGTAGAGGATAAGAAACTAGGGATCCCAGGAACGCAAGGCAGAGAGTGCAACCGCACGTCAGAGGGCGCGGACGGCTGCAACCTCCTTTGCTGTGGCCGCGGCTACAACACGCACGTGGTCAGGCACGTGGAGAGGTGCGAGTGCAAGTTCATCTGGTGCTGCTACGTCCGCTGCAGGAGATGCGAAAGCATGACTGACGTACACACTTGCAAGTAGCCCCTCCCTCCAGCCCTGAGCGACACTCCTCAGTGACCAACAAAGGAGTGTCATCCGGAGGGTCCCTCCACCAGTGCAGGGCTGGTGAAGCCGCCTCCTGCCCCAGGAGTCCTGGGCCCTTGCGCCTCTGGCAGAGCCCCCTCTACCTGATGGATATCCAATCACACACTGAGCACGTGGATTTTTTGGGATGCCAGAGTTGACAAGGTTTGGGTTCATCCTTTGGTGGTCTGGAAATACATACTGATCTACCAGGAAGATCATCCGTCTCCTAAACAAGAAAGAACAGGAAGGAGCCTTCATGTGGGGAGACTAGGTCCATGCTCAGGATGAGATCCTTGAGTATGGAACTCAGCTATGGAGCTCAATAGTGGTGGGTTTAATATTAGATGTTTTTAAAAGACGCATCTTATAAAGCAGCAAGGAACAGTAAACATGATCTCATTTATTCTCTCAGTAGTTTAGATGAAGAAATCATACCGTGCATAGAAACAGACTTTGAAAAGTTAACAGAAGTGGAAGGTGCTTACTCACCCTTCCATGCATTTCAAAAGGAGGGCAATTAAAAAGAATTTTCATAACAGATACAGTATCCCTAAAACATGTTTGCTAAAGATGTTTAGTGACAAAAGGGAAGAATCTAAACATAGAAACGTAAAATGTATGATTTGGATGTTAAGTGCCTTTTAACTAGGAGAGTTTATCTAGAAAAATCTCAGTGAGACATACAGCAATCTTTTATCTTTGGCTTTATTCTTTAATTGTAGAAGTTTCTACTTTAAAATCCCAGCTCTGAAATAATGGAGAAGAGAGGGATCTTGAAAGCACATGGGAAAATTAAAGGTAAAAACATAAAGGGCTTTCATACATCGTAAGGGAAAGCACCTTTTAAATGTGTAGGACAGTATTTTGTACAGTATTTTGCTAAAAAAAGTTATATATTTTGTAAATACAGTATTTAAGTTATATGATGATATGTATTAAAACTTAAGACATTTACTGCCAAAGCCCAAGAGCTAAGGTAATAAAATTATCTCAGAAATAAGATTAGCTTCTGTTTCTTTTCATACTATTAACTCTGACTTTTTTTAAACATTGAAAAAGAAGTTAATTGAGCAGTTAGTTATATGGATATGTTTTTCTTGTCAAAATGACAGTTTTACATGTTATAGATTAAAATATGCTGCAGGATATTGAGGATTGTGTTATTTCAGCAGATTAGTTAAGTTCTGCTTTTAATTAGTTATGTTTAACTTGTTAGGCTATTATAATAAATTATGCAGTAAAAGTGTTAACTGGATAAAAGAATCTAAATCAAAACATTGGTCAATTTGTGTATTTGATATCCTGGATATTTATTATATTGTATGTAATGCTGCATTTCCATGTGAATGTTGAATGGTCTAAGTTTAGTATTCATGCATGTATAATTCATCATATTTTACAAGTTCTTGGTAAAAATTACAGGGCTCTATTTAAGGCTGCGTTTTAATCTAGATGCTTATGTTTTTTATGAACTGTTAACTATTTCAGTATTCTATAGGAAAAAACTTCTAACTTCAGGAAGGACAAGAATATTCCTTTTCTAATAATAAGCTAAAGAAATGTTTCCTTGCCCATAAGTCTCATCCTATTTCCTTTCAATCTTATTTCCCAAGGCAGAGCAATAATTTGCGAAAAAGAACAAACCCAAGGAAAATGTCTCAGGCTTCATATTAAATTCAAGGCTAAACATTTCATTGTGACCCTTACAGTTTAACAAAGAAATATTATTAAAAATGAGAAACTAAGAAATGACAATTGAATAAATATAGTACTTATTTAAAAGAGTGGTTTACCAATCTTTAGCATCACTGATTAGAACAGCCTGAAAGAAAGATACTTATTTTGATGCCTTTTTTTTTTTTTTTTGCACAGTAAATCTATTTTGTCTGCATTAAAATAAGCACTCTTTTTGTTTTTTAAGATGAAGGATATTTCACATTAACAACTAATTTCTTCTATTACGAGACAGCTTTTCATAGTTACCTTGCCAACCAACTGGTAGAACCAGGCAGCCTCTAATTCCCAAACACCTGATTACTATTCAGCCATTGCTTGAAGACAGTGATGCCAGCTCAGACTCTCTTCTATGGGATGCCTGGGCAGGCTCTCCTAACTCCAGAGCTGTGTCTTCGGCTTCTTCTTTTCCTTCTCCTCCCTGGCATCACTGTGGAAGCTATTCTTGAATTCCTCACCAGTTTTATTGACGGACAACCTGGACTCGGCTTGTTTTCTTCCCGCTCCCCGCCATGCTACAGGTAGCACTGTGGTGCTCTCGGGAATACAAGTTGTGGAGCCCAGATGTTCCTACTCAGTCTAGGCTATTTTGCCTGCACTGTTTAGGGCTCTTCATGTTGTAACAGATGACGCAACCCAGACTGACAAATGTTACAGGAAATGCATTGATTCAGTAACTGAAGAGTCCAGAGTCCAGACAGGTTCCCGTTAAGCTTGGTTGGAAAACTTACCACTATTTCCCACGGTTCAGGTCTTTCCAGCTCCAGCCTAAACGGGCTGGCTTCTGCAGTGCTGCCTTCTACTTCAGGCGCCACAAGGTGGGGTGGACCCTCACCACCGCATGCCACTCCCAGTGGCCCCAGGCTCTCCTTTTTCTTAGCTAAATGGCTGCTACACTCCCTCCAGACCTTACATTCTACCATTCATTCTAAGGAACGAGAGATGTTTGGTTGCTCCTACAGGAGAATGGACAACTTTTTCTTCTCCTACTCCTTCACAAAATGCCCAGCGAAAGTAGTTCTGAGACTCTTTGGCTCTGATTGGTTAATATGTCCATCCGGGAACCTATCACAGTGGTCTTTGGACATTAGGGTTAGGGGGTAAATACACTGATGGTTTAAGGCAATGAAAGATCCAGGGTGGAACGTGGCAGTGAGCGATTCATTCCAACTAAACCCACATAGCTTGAGAATAGGATAGGGGTAAATCCGCAGAGGAAAACCAGGGTGTTAGGTTAGCATTAAAAGGTACCTGGGTCCTGGGCAGCGCAGACATTAGATGTCCTCGGCTCCAGTGGTGTGTTTTGCTAACAGCTTTCTGGCAGCACTTGGGTGAGGCTTCCAGACAGACAAAGCACTCTGAATTAGGTATAGGGTACAAAGAGCCTTCACTTGTTTAAATGTCCTTTATGATGTTAAGAGGGGGAAAGGAGAGGGAGGTGCTCTGGTGTATTAATTTTCAGCTTAGGAGCTCAACTATTTTGTAAGTTGGGAAATGCTTAATACAGGCAGTGGTAAGAGGCAATGATGATTGTCTGAAAATGATATCAAAAAAAAACCACATCAAATGGCATTGTCTGTAACCTCTTGATAAAGAAGTTTGCTAATTAAAACCTTTCCCTGGTAGTAGTACTTTACAACACAGTAAAAAATGAGTTAACTTGTTTGACTATAAACAACTGCATTATTTCCTTATTCACTATCTGGATGATAGTCGATAGACTTTTGTTTTTAAAGAACTAGGATAGCTATATTTAGAATAACAACAGAATTTAATTATCTAAGATGCTATGACCCTTTGTTTTTGCAGCTTTGTAATCAGGTGATATTCACAGTAGATATTTTAGAAACACACATTGACTTTCTGAAGTACTGTCAGTACTGGTATGTTTGGTTTTGACTTAGTTTAAAATGTGGAACCGGAAAAGCTTCCCATCAAAATATTTACTTATAGGCAATTTGATGAGCTGTTGGAACTTGTTGCATCAAATCCCAAAGGCCCAGAGACTATGGAGTTAAACCAACCATTTGGAGCCAGTTAGTTAGTGATCCAGAGTACTATAATCCACTTAGCTAACTTGAAGGAAGAAAAGTTCAAGTCCAATCTCCAGGAACCAGGAATACTCCTCAGGGCAAGCCCTTCTTAAGGAAAGTTGGCTCAGATGCCTTGATTTTTTTTTTTTTTTTAATTTCAGTTTCACTATAGACCAGATGTGATGAGTCATAACATTTCTCGGAGTAGGCTGATTAGGTGAGCTGAGAAGGACAAATGCATGTGGTGCAGCATGAAAGGGGGACATGACTGTACACCAGGGACTCATTTCCTTTGAAATAGAAAATAATAGCAAACAGCTCTTACAGTGTACCAGGCATTAAGTAACTCCTATGTATTAGTCAGAGTCTGTGCCCTTCACCACCATGTGGAATTGTGCCTCACACAGCATCAACACTGTCACACATTGAGTTTACAGTATACTATTTCCAGAGTTTGGGGCCTTTGTAAATATAATGAAAATTACAGGATGTTTCTTCATGGTTTGGCTATATAAACCTGTTTGAAGAGCAGTAGAGAGATGATAGAAGAACCAAGATCTTAGAATTCACCATGAAATAGAATTAAAAGACACTGCCTCTTGATTTCTAAGCTCAAAGTGATTTAAATCGCCTGCTATTTTGGATCCCAGTGTGGGCTAACAGTCGGATTATGCAAGCACCTAACATCATTCCAAAACGAAATGACTGGGGGTGAAGATCAAACTAATTTAGTGTGACATTAAATAAATACTTACATCCTTTCCATTGTTGTGCTTACAGCCAATTGTTACATAAGGTGTCATTTTTAATACATGGGTGAAATTGACCATTGGTAACAATTTACATTCACATCCAAAGGAAAACCACTAGAGGTGGTTTGCATGATTAAAACCGCTTGAAACAAAATTAGAATTGAAAAAGTAGACTCTCCTACTGATTGTAAAGGGAAAGTAATAATAAACGTGGACCAAGTCAACACAAACCACAGTTTCGTATGTGACTTTTTAATCTGCAGAGTTAAGTGAAAGCCTGACTTGTGTGTGAGTGGTGGATATAGGGCTGTCTGCTTCCCTCTGTTGATTGCTGTTCTGAACTCTCGGAGAGTCTCCCCTCCACACAGGCCAAGGAGCCTTCCCTTTTGTCCGCTACTAACAATCAAACCTCCCGTAATCATGCCATATCCAGTCGGTCATGTTAGCCAAGAAGAATTAAGGTGGCCCCTTGTCCTTAATTGTTCTTTGATAAAAGGGGAATATTACTAATTCTTCATTAATTAAAGGTAAAAATATACAAAATGTTAAGTCAGTAATTATTTGTTTCTAGTACATAATCCCGACCTTTCTTTTTTAAAAAAAAGTATTTTTTTTGTAAGTTGTTTCGTTTTTATTCCCCCCCTCCACAGCTTTCCTGAGATATAATTGACATGTAACATTCTGTAAGTTTAAGGGCCTATCCATTGCAAGTACTTCATCTCAAGTTCCTCAGTAGACTACCAATGTTTGTTCCCTACGGCTTTATACGAGGCAAGCCAGCAAAACGGGGAACCTGAAAAAGTGAATGTGATAAAACTTCCTTAACATGCCCTCTATTTAATGGGTATGGACAAATTAAGTTTATAAGCTGAAAGATAAATTTCACAACCCAGAATGAGAAATTCTCTCCTCTTGCCAGCTTGAACACTTGTCCTTCCCCCCCAGATGCTCAATATATCATTTCTTGAGAAACCACTTTGAACTTTGTTGACTAAATAGGGAACTACAATTTTGATTGTCACAACTGTAACTGTGTCCATGTCTGACACACCCAATGCTGTAGAATTATCGGGAGCCTCCTCCAAACAGATTATTTCCATAAGAGAATTTTAACATTCCCTTGCAAGTTGTTAATAGTTCCACAAGAACTGGCTTCCAACCTCGTTCCTGGGTTAGAAGTTTCAGATCTCAGGGCACCTCGGTCGCTCAGTCGGTTAAGCCTCCGACTCTTGGTTTCACCTCAGGTCATGATCTCACGCTTCCTGAGACCGAGCCCCATGTTGGGCTCTGCACTCATAGCACACAGCCTGCTTTGGATTCTCTCTCTCCCCCTCTCTCCGCCCCTCTCCCACTCACACACACACACTCTCTCTCTCTCAAAATAGATACATGAACATTAAAAAAAGTTTCAGATATCTATAGGAGTACAAGCTCATTTACTGATGTTAAACCTTGGGTCCCCTCCCTCAGCGAGAACGGAAAGCCAGCGAGAGGCACCAGGGCCCGGAGCTTGCTCCTCAGACCTCAGGAAATTCTCACCCGCTGACTCTCCCACCTCACCTACCTCTGAGAACCTCAACTCTCAGGCACCACCGCCTTCCCCATCAACTGAAAAACATACTTCTAACTACAGCTCTCAGAATCATGTGCTTCTAAATCTTGCCTCTGTTCCGAGCTTGGACTTGCAAGACCTTTTCCTCAGGGCTCCTTTCTGTTCTGGTCCAACACTGCGCACAGCTCTTCTCCAGTCCGGCTCCCGGCACACGTGGGAATGCAGAAGCTAGACATTTTTGGAAGCTGAAACTTAAAATAATTGAAAAGATTTCTATGTTCAAATGAACATCTGTAAGTGATAAAATAAACCAAAATATTCACATGAAGTTTTAGGATGGGAGAACTTCTCAGACTGAGACTGGGCTCTTCGCTAAAACCTGATTTCCAGAGGTCGGCCTGTCCTCTCCTCAGCTTCGAGCGATCTGCCTGCAGAAAACAGGGCAGTTCCATTCGCCATTCCGCTGGTGACCCTGAGGCTAAGATGGCTTGGCAGGGAATTCAGCAGCCCCCGTACTGAAAGCATGTCCATCCGAGGATGCCAGATCCAAGCAGCAGGACAGCACATGAAGGCATAAGGCATTGCAGAAAAAGTGTTCCCAAGTCAAATGTATAAAGTTCAAATAATGAGTTTACTATTGTAAGGAAAAAGTTGGTATCAGAAAGTAAAAAAAAAAAAACGTTTCAAAATCCATTCAAGACATTCCTCTCCGGCCCAGGCGACCCTTGCTAGTGGGTAAGAATGTCCACAGGCCACAGCAAGAAGCAATGCTGGTGTGCAAGAGGGTGCCAGCAGTTTCGTGTGTACCAGGCACCGGGGCAGGCACCACAAACACGTGGTACTATCCCTACCTCACGGTAGTGAGAATATGACTTTCTCAAGTTCCTCATGTAGTCAGCAAGTCTGTACTCTCCACCAGTATGCTACACTCTCTCCATTACAGAATTCATTCCTTAAGGTTTTGGGCCCCTTATCTCTCTGGTGATTGAGCGAAATAAATATGGGCTGATTACATGAAACATTATGAGATTACAGTTTCATAAACTATTTTTCCCAAATATAGGACTTTTACCAATTAAAAATTTTTTTTAACCTTTATTTTTTGAGAGACAGAGTTCAAGCAGGGGAGGGGCAGAGAGGAGGAGATACAGCATCTGAAGCAGGTTCCAGGCTTTGAGCTGTCAGCACAGAGCCTGACATGGGGCTCAAACTCACCAACCTTGAGATCATGACCTGAGCCTAAGTCTGACACTCAACGGAGCTATCCAGGCACCCCCCCTTTTACCAATTTGTCTCAACTTCTTTCAGTGTTCAGTGCGCTCTAGTGATGGGCATACTTTATGCAGAGCTGAACAGGGAGTTTTGTTTTGTTTTCTAAGTAATCTCTATGCCCAATGTGGGGCTCCAGCTCACAGACCCCCAGATCAAGAGCTGCATGCTCTAGTGAATGAGTTAGCCAGGTGACCCTAAACAATTTTAGTAATGGCGGCAAGATGTACCAGTGAACTAGCCATACCGGGAAGATGATCTTCGTCTTAAGTTTGCTTACAAACTGCCCATGGAAGAAAGCCAAGGGAAGCCTTTCTTCTGTCTCTAACTGAAGGATCAGCCAGTCCCTTTTCCTTTCCAAAGAGACAGCCTAGTGTTGAAAGCATTTGCTCAATATAGCTGCCCTCCAGTTTGTCTGCACCCTCACCGGACTGCAGGAAGGTTCTGTGGAGGAAGTGTCGTAGGTTGCCGGATGGCTTTCCCAATGCTCCTTCAAGCTGCCTAGCAAGACTGCGACTCCCAAGCCAGGCCGGCCAGCTTTTTGCTCTAGCTAGCCTTGATTTGACAGGAACCTCAAGAGGGTGTGGGGGAGGAGAGACCAGAGGCAGGACAGTAGTGAGACTAAGGGAGCTTTGAGGGGAATGGGATTAACTAGCTATTGGCATGTGACAATCAAAAACCAAGTATGTGACAGAAAAACCAAGCTGGGAAGAGGCAGCAAAATTCTGAGGGGTGCTTTAGGAAAGGTAAAATCTGGGGCACCTGGGTGGGTCAGTTGGTTGAGCGTCTGACTTTGGCTCAAGTCATAATCTCTTTGTGCGCTCAAGCCCTGCGTAAGGCTCACTGCTGTCAGCTCAGAGCCTCCTTGGGATTCTCTCTCTCTGCCTCTCCTGCCCCTCCCCTGCTTCCTGTGCACGCTCTCTCTCTTAAAAATAAACATTTTTTTAAAAGTAAAGGTAAAATCTGGCATGTTACTCTGTAACTGTTAATTTACATGTACTTAAGGCCTCACGGAAGAAGGTAAGCAGGAAATCTTTTTCCCTGATCAACACAAGCAATTGTTCCTTTCCTATTCATTTAAAAAAGTATTCTACACGCATTTCTACTCTTCATATTCCAACTGAACACAGCACATTTCTCATTCCTTCAGTCAATAACGGGGTATGTCAACTGAATTGAACTATCCTCTCTTTTGGGGAGAGGTTCAAATTAGAATTTGTAAAAACTGTTGAAGTACAAAGTGCAATACAGGCTAAATGCTTTGAGTTTCATCTGGCATAATAAGATATTAGTTGATTCATTTTTGAAACAAATACAAAATGTAGACAGAACAATGATAAACTTTAATCAACTTCAAGTCAGGAATATAAAGACTCTGGCTGAATTTTCCTTTAATTCCCCAATATCATTATTATTTTCCTATTGCCTCCGCTTAATTTTAATAGGCATACTATAATACACTTGTTCTGGAAAAAAAGATTTGTGATTTCAAATAAAAAATATGCATCCCAAAGTCCTTATACACCATTTAATATACCAAAATGTCAATGCCAAATTTCTGATTTTAATAAAGAAAATTCTTAACATGAAATGAACATTGTTACATTTACAATGCAGACTTTTACAAGATATCTGAAAATAAAGTGTGGGAAAATTATTGCTTCCAATGTTGGCACCATCTATACAGGAGAGAAGTGAAACGAAAGCGAACTGCACCGACGCTGCCACAGAACAGATCTTTGTCCCTCCTTGTGACATTCTGTAGAACTTCGCAAAGCTGTCACTTCACACTTTTCACCTTGAAAGGGAGTCTTGCCATCTGGACACTTGAATTGTATACACAGGTCCTGAGGATATCAATCAGTGTGTTCGAGCACAGGAATGTCTTAGATGTTCCACGCTGAGCAGTACAATAAATGCTTGACAAACATTACTGTGAAGCTCTGTAGGTACGTTACGTGGCCAGATAATACAACAAAACAATTCACAATGCGAAACCGAGAGTATTTCCATTATTTAAAAAAAAAATGCAAAAATACAACATCAATTCACCATTCCTGGAACTAGAAAATAGCTATTCTTTTTAATTTACATAATCTAGGGAAGTATTTTAAATGTCAAAATATACATGCTGACGTGATCTAGCACATGAGCACCAGAAATCTGAAAAATTTACAAAAATTCTTTAAATGTATAAGGTGCATTTATTCTTGAATTACATTCAGTTTGAGAAGAACCAATACCCCAAAGCTCATTATTATTTAAGAAAGAGCTGAATAGCTTTCAAGTTGGTTTACGGCAAAATAAAAATACTGCCTTTAGTTTTTTTTATACAAGTCATCTAAAATTTATATTCAAAATTTAAGTGTTGCCTTTTACTGTGAATAGCAGTTTGATCATTAATTTATGTTCCAGTTTACTTCATGCATAATTGTATTTAACACCCTAAAAGTATGAGTATGTGTATATGTGTGTGCGCATATATATGTATATATATGTGCATACATAGGTATGTACATATATATATATGCACACACACCTTGAGTCATTTAGTGAACATCTCAAGTTAACAAGATTTTATGGAGAATGGAGTATGAAGTCATCTGGGATCAAATAAAATTATTTTTCAATGGTATCACTCCACTCAGTTAATTAGGACTTTTCTAAGTCCCTATATCTTCAGACATAAATTGCTATTATGAAGTTAGATGAAGTAAATACAGAATTATATTTCTTGGCTGATCATCAAAATAATTGTGATATTAAAGCAGGCCTCTTTCCAAACTACTTGGTCAATGCTGACAACAGTTCAATAAGGAAATCTATGCCGGCGGTACTCTCAATGACACCACCCGGCTGCCCTGTACCGCCTAGCTGGGATGGGCAAGGGACATGGCCAGCTTCCCCAGCTCCGTGGGGCTGTTTCCCCCAGTCTTGCTCTAAGCAGCTTCTGCGAGGTGGTTACTCACACTGCTAACACGAAGCTCAGCAAACTACAGTCCTGGATACCATCTACATTTCCAGATGTACATTTTTACTGTATATATTAAAAAAAAATTTTTTTTGCATGTGCTTTTCACATATCTGAAACAGCTTTTCATATCACTTTATTTCTAGGTTTTTTTGGGAAGAGAAAGACTAAGAAAAAAAGTAAAGCAGAGAGTCAGACTGTAAAGTAACATTACACACACAACTAGCCAAATATCTTTTTAATTTAAAAGATACTATCATTAAAAAGCAAAATATATAGATATAGATATGTATATAAAAGAAAACAAAGTTTCCTCCCTAAAATCCATATTGTTCCATGATAGGTTTTCACAGCAACCAGTATATATATCAATATATTTTTCACAATCGGTTCAGTTATCCACTGGGTATGCCTGTAGAATTAAAAGATGTCATTACTGTAGCAGTCTAACCCCTGTACTATTATTATGGAAATGTGCTTAGAAATGGTGCAGTGATTTGCTCATTATGATGACTATTTACAAAGGCATCTATTTACGTTAGCAATAAATAATCCTGATATCAAAAGAGATAATGCTCATGCACACACCTAGATGGCTGCATGCTCTTAAAGTATTTACACATAGCTTCTCTGTCACAGCTCCGTCATTAATGGTCAAAGTGCGTCTCCTTCAACTTCCTCTGCCTCAGTCTTGCTTCTGGGGGATGCATCCTTCCATCTCGACCACTTCGGGCCATCCTTCGTATTTGTTTGTGTCCTTATTGTTCTTGATGTGCTGTTGGAATACAAGCAGATGCAGGTTTAAGAAGCTGTATGAATGGCTTTACAGTAACGTGCTTTAGTGCACTCATTTCAGTGACACTCACGTCAATGACGAGTGCATGGCCAACTGCTGTGCCACACCATCAATGAGCCGCCCCGGGGGTCTGGCAGCCCTTCAAATGGCCGAAAGGACAAAACACTGCAGAAGTTTCCTAAAGGAGGGGCGCCTGGGTGGCTTAGTCAACTGGTGGAGCGTCAACTTCGGCTCAGGTCATGATCTCGCGGTTAGTGGGTTGGAGCCCCGCATCGGGCTCTGTGCTGACAGCTCAGAGCCTGGAGCCTGTTTCAGATTCTGTGCCTCCCTCTCTATCTGACCCTCCCCTGCTCATGCTGTCTCTCTCGCTCTCAGAAATAAATAAAAAACATTACGAAAAAAATTAAAAAAAAGAAACGAAAGAAGTTTTCTAAAGGATCGTCTGTTAGTCAAAAAGTGAAGTTTACATTCTTCTAAGTTCTACTGTATTTCTAAACTTAACTGATTATAGTGTCAAAAGCTCAATTAAAATCCTTAGTAGTCGATGCTTCCTAATGGTCCTGATAAAAGTACTGACATGCCAGTGCACTGTCATATAGGAAAAAATTTTCTATTTAAAAATTTGGATTTTAAAACAGTGCCATGGTTATTTCATATAATTGATTACCAAGAACTTATGAAAAATATATGAAAATATTTAATGGCTGCTTTGTCTAAGTTTCAAATAACTGGGATAGGAATATGCATTGCATAGTTTCACATTTATTTTTGTCCATTAATTTTGAAAATCTAAGACACTAACCTGTTCAAAGGGGCTTTTCGTCTTGATGCCTTTCCCACCACAGAAGACCCAGTTGTCTCTAAAACCAAGATTAGTAATAGATGTGCTCCCCAGTTCAGCAATGAGCCGCCGTGCCTCATCATTGAGTCTTAAAGAGGAAGAAAAAGAATAATACAATAAACACAGTACCCTATATTATTATATTAACATATAACATGAGATGAAATGAGAAAGTATCAGCTTAAATGAGAACATAAAAAAGAATAAAGAATTTTTTTCAGGAGCGTCCGGGTGGCCTGATAGGTTAAGCATCCAACTCTTGGTTTTGGTTTTGGCTCAGGTCATAATCTCACGGTTTCAGGAGTTTGAGCCCTGCATCAGGCTCTGTGCTGGGAGCATGCAGCCTGCTTACGATTCTCTCTCCCTGTCTCTCTCTGCCCCTTCCCTACTTGTGCTGTCTCTGTCTCTCTCAAATAAACTTAAAAAATTTTTCTTCAGAGAAACATTCCTACTATTTGAGTTCTTTAGTGACAAAAGACATGAAATCAAGCAATTAATTTCAAGCTTATTCTATTAAGAAATACCTTTTAGATTTCTTTATTTTTACAATAATTCACTTTAACCTATATCCACCAAGTAAATAAGGGATACCGCAGTTAGCACTTGCCTACCTAGGTTAATACAAGGTCTTAAGCAAGCAGTATCTTTGTAAAACTAGAAATCACTTTGAATTTCCACTAATTGCTTTGTAAATTGCATTTGAAAAAAGGTAAATGCTGACAGAAATCTAGGTGTTTCAAATACTGTGTTTTATTTAAAAGAAAATGAACCTTGAGAATAAATATATAAACTGTGCTTCAGTAATAACTGCTGAGCAGTTACTTAATAAAAATGAATATTAACCACAGAGCAGTTAAGTACCTGCCAATGAGGAAGGGCACTGGCAAAGTTAACTGGTAGGGAAACAGCTAACTGAAAGACGGCATTAAGAAATGTTATGTAGGTTATCATCCTATTGCTGAGTATTCTCGGTCTCCTCTGTCTCACAAAAAGGAAGAAATTCAGTAGATGCACCCTAGCTGTAGAGCTTAAAAAAAAAAAAATAACAATAAAGGAACAAAAGATAGCTAAGGGCCACCTGTGCAGGTACTTGATAGTCCTATACGTCTCCCAAAAGATGCTACTTCTAGGTCATTTACAGAAGCCTGTTCTGCTAAAATCTGAGGCAAGGTAAGTTTTATATCTGCAAATAGCACAAGGGTCAGTGAGGAAGGTACTTATTTATCTGACAGTGTTCTCTGAAACATCTCATGCTAATATCAGTCAGCTCTCTTAGGGTACTAATGAAAGAAACACTGGGTAACAGAGTTCTCATTTAACTAACGTGACAATGAACAAAATTTGTTAAAAAAAAAACTTCATAAAACAAGAAAGAACTGCATATATATTAGACTTCCACAATTTATGAAAATCACATCCATAGACAATGGAGCTGGGTTGTGTTTTCTTTTCATTTTTATTTTAACTCCAGTGTAGTTAACATACAGTGTTGTGTTAGTTTCAGGTGTACAATATAGTGATTCAACATGTCCATAAATTACCTGGTGCTCCTTCAGGACAAGTGCCCTCCTCACTCCCCATCACCTATTTCACCCATCCCCCCACCCACCTCCCCTCTAGCAACCATCAGTTTGTTCTCTATAGCTAAGAGGCTGTTTCTTGGTTTGTCTCTTTTTCCTTTGCTTGTTTCTTAAATTCTACATGGATGAAAGAGATCATATGGTATTTGTGACTTGTTTCTCTTAGCATCATACACTGTAGCTCCATCCATGTTGCTCCAAATGGCACAATTTTATTCTTTATGGCTGAGTAGTATTCCATTGTGCATGTGTGCACATGTGTGCCTGTGCATGTGTGCATATATACCACACCTTCTTTATCCATCCATCTATTGATGGACACTGGGCTGCTCCCATATCTTAGTTATTGTAAATAATGCCACAATAGACATAGGGGTGCACGCATCTCTTGAATTAATGCTTTTGTATTTTTGGGGTAAATATCCAGTAGTGGAGCTGTTTTTAACTACCGCCTGGGCACTGCTGTCTTCTTGGAGGAAGTTCAGTAGAATCACTGAGAAAATCAGCTATAGCCCAGAATATTTAAGCTTTCGGACTCAAATCTATATAACGTGATGCCCTTGCAACCTGGTGAAAACAAAAACAAATGAAATGCCTGTGCAAAAGAAACCCTGAAGTCTCGTTCCTCTCTGAAGATTTTGAGACCTTCAGAGAATCAGGTGTACATGCCTCTGGCTTTCTCCCCGAAGTCCGCGGCCATGTTTTCCTGTGCCCATTTTACGTAAATTAGCCATCACTTTTCATTTGCTTGCTCGCTTACTGGGCAACCTGTGTATTACAGGGACACTCTCTGAGTGCTTGCCCGAACCCTGTTTACTTGTTTCCAAATGGTGTTAGGATGTCATGCATCTGGAAGACTGTCAAATTCTACTCTTCAGTTTAACCAAACATTCTGTTCTCTGGCTACCTTCCCAGAACATTTTACTTGCATCACCAGCACTAGCAGGTGAGTCGTGCTGCAATAATAAGAATAAATAATATTAAAACGCAGAGAGAGTAGGCTCACAAGGCAGCCTAGTTACGACTGACCGCTTATAGAGGCTTTGCAGGTTTTTTTGTGTGTTAATTTATTTTTCGGCGAGGAAGGGAGGGGGAGAGAGTGCGAGAGCGAACACACATAAATGGGGAAGGGCAGAGAGAGGGGAGGGGGGAGAGGGGAGCGGGGGTGGGGGAGAGAGAGAGAGAGAGAAGATACAGAATCTGAAACAGGCTCCAGGCTCTGATCTGTCAGCACAGAGCCGATATTTGAACTCACAAACTGGGAGATCATGACCTGAGCTGAGTTGGACACTTAACTGACTTGAGCCACCCAGGCGCCCCAAGGCTTTGGGATTTGATTCACGTTTATGTCTCAGAAAAATTACCAATTGGTACCTCATGGGCTTTGGGGTTGGTCCTAAATAGCTGAAGGTGAGGTTCACAAATGCCAAGGGACTGCTTAATACGCAAAAACTGCTTGCAAAGTCGGTGGTTTCTCCGACTGCAGGCCTGGCTCCCTGCTAAAAGTATGAATAAAATCTTCCTCATGTATGAATTTTATATCAATTAAGAAATATATTGAAGGGCAGTCATTTTTACGTCTTCTGAATTTCAGAACTGGTCATTTTGATGTGCATGAATAAACTAAGCCTTTAGCCAGACCTCTAGATGCAACTCGAAAATTGCTTTGACTCCCTCTGTTCATCTCTTTACTCCCTCTGCCCTGAGAACACGCTGAGGTCCTGTGCGGACGAGGGCAACGGAGCTGGCCCACGATGGCTGGCCCCGGCTGGCGGCTGGCAGCTTGGATGCGGGGAGGGCTCCCACCATTCCCAGAACTGATCCGTATGGGTCACAGAGCCTGTACTGCACCAGCAGTGCCGTTTATGCTCAACGCCTACGTTCTGTCTGGGAGTCTGGAATTTGGGGATGTGTTAGGCAGAGGGTGTCTATGTGACCAGCAGCCAGTGAAATCCCTGGGCACTGGGTCCTTAGTAAGCTTTCCTACGAGACAGCATTTCACAGCGTGGTCACCGTTTGGTGCCGGAGGAATCAGGCCTGTCCTGTGTGGCTCCACTGGGAGCACTCTTGGAACGTGAGCCTGGTTCCCACCAGACTTTGCTCTGTGCACATTTCCCCTTTTTGCTGATTCTGCTTTGTATCCTTTGGCTGTAACAGAGTCGTGAGGGGAGCAGGACCACATGCTGAGCCCTAAGAGTCCTAGCAAATCCTCAAACCCGGGGGCGGTCTCAGGTTCTCTGCCACATGCCCAGGGTATATCTACTATAGTTTTAGAACAAGGTAAGCTTCTCAGTAATTTCCAAAATTGCTCCACCTATGTAGAATTTGGAGGATTTCACTATTCCTTTCCAACATCTTTTATTTAAATAAAAGAGGATTTCATGTTTCAAAAAGAAGTTTAAAATCATGCACCATAACCAATATTCTCAGCACTTGATTCAATAAACATTAGGTACCAAAATGTCCCATTTCTTTATTTCTAAAACTTTTTTTTTTTTTTTTGAGAGAGACAGAGAGACAGAGCGGGAGCAGAGGAGCAGAGAGAGGGAGACACAGAATCTGAAGCAGGTTACAGGCTCTGAGCTGTCAGCACAGAACCCGACGTGGGGCCTGAACCCACAGACTAGAAGATCATGACCTGAGCTGAAGTCAGCTGCTTAACCGACTGAGCCACCCAGGCACCCCTCCCACTTCATTAAAAGCCAGTGTAACAATATATACATAGGATAAATTTTAAGAATATAAGCTTTTATTCTATAAAGACCACTGTGAGTTTGTTACATATGTATTAATCTCTACTAATGGTCTTAACTAGCTGAGATGTGAAAAATTTCATGGACTAAATTATTTTGGTTAAGAATTTTCTTTAAAATGAATGAAAAATTATTCTGTGACAAACAAGAAAGCAGACGGAGACAGAGATCAATTTCTCCTAGAAGAGATGCTACAGCTGCACAGAGGCAAGCAGAAGTACAGGAAGTGGAGACCGCAGGGCAGGCGGCTCAGAGATCTGCCTCCATCTTCCTGGGGGAAGAGGAGCCGCTGCGAGCCCCAGAGCCACACCATCCCAACAGGCTAATACTCCTTGTCTTGAAAAGCACAGAAAGCAACATGGAGAATTAATGTTCTGGGCTCAACGCTGACTAACAGAGAAGAGCCATTTGGGAAGCAGAAATGTAGGTGTCAAGAACTTTGGAAGAAAATCACCATCCTACCTGCAAAGACTGAAGAATAAGCAACGCTATATAGGCACAGGTGACCCTGAAGCCTAGACTTTATAAAGAGAGCACATTATATAAAGTTCAGATTAGAAGCTCTTATGTGAGAAAAGGACCCTTAAAAAACAAACCAAAACCCCCAATAATTTTCACTGTATAATTGCTAATAATCTCAGAAAAGAGGAGGATAGGTTCTAAATTAGTGCTGCTATAGGAGTGTTCTCTGATGGGCTCAAACTCAGAAAGCATCCAAAAATGTAGGGCAGATCATATTACTGATGGCAACACTTCAAATACTACTACCAGGAAGACGTGTAGTGAGTGCCCAGAATAAGATGAGACTCATAAAACAGTAAGAAGCCACAGAAAGAACTTTTGCTACTAAGTGCAAACAACTAAGTGACCCCCTGTTTCACAAGAACGATATAATATCGAGATCAAAGCTTGCCTGCCCTTTCCGGGGAGGCAAACACTCTGCTCAACATAAAAAGGGAAGAGTGGTCAGGAATGTCTATATAAGTGCTTTCAAGTAAAGTGAAGCCTCCAGGCCCACACACGTCACACAGTTACATTCCGAGGAACTTATTAATATAATCTTTAAGGCAGCATCCATTATTTTAGGAACACTATGGAAAATGAAGATGCTAG
The DNA here is from genome assembly GCF_003009895.1 of Hyaena hyaena. NCBI lineage: Eukaryota > Metazoa > Chordata > Mammalia > Carnivora > Hyaenidae > Hyaena > Hyaena hyaena. Next base: position 407,186 of record NW_024081838.1, read on the forward strand.
GTCATTAAAAGTTATTCTACTCTTCAAAAAAGGCGAGGGAATTTTTAGAAACAATGGTTCAAGAGAACCACTTCCAATTCTTAGCGAATTCTAGAATGGATTACAGCAAGGAGATCCTGTGAACATTAAAAAAAAAGAAAAAAGGGGGGGGGGAGAGAGAGAGAGATGAGGAATGACGGGGTAGTAAGGAGGTGAGAGAAATAAATTAATCAAGTTAGTGTCATCTCAGGTATTCAGCATGTAAAGAGGTTTTTGAGTGGTGGATCAGGCTACTGTAATTAGCACAGTTCATGAGTTTCAAGTGAGCATCTGAGAGTCTTAGAAAATAGCCTCTATGAATAAAATAACGAAGCAGCAGCTGGATGATATGCTTATTAGGGTACACTGGCAGCTGTTTAAAAATAGTTTCTGTAGTTAATAGATGAACCCCTTGGAGGAGGCCCTTTGGAGGGGGGCACACTGCCCTTGGCAAACAGTTTTATCAATGACTTCAATTTAGACACAAGAACAACTTTGGAAACACTACAAAGCCTGGATCATGGAAATCTCATAGGACAAATGTTGGAATCATGACCTAATGGGCTAAAATCAGCAAAATTTAATTTAACAAGGATAACAAGGATAAATGAAGTCCTTCACTTAGATTAAACAAAACCAAGTCCTGAATGGGGAGAAAGACCTGACTTGGCAGTGGTTTCAAAAAAAAAAAAAAGGTCTGAGATCAAATGAAATGATCTGAGAATTTAACTTAACCAAAAATTCATGAGCCAAAAATGTGATGTGACCATTTAAAGAAAACTAATACAATACTAGTTGGGATGAATATTCAAAGAAATGTAATCTCCAGAATGGTAAAAGCTAGCATCTCCCTGCACCCTGCACTGGCCAGACCACATCTGGAGCCCTGTGTTTGATCTGGGGCACTCATTTTAAGAGCGCTGATAATCAACCAGAGAGCTGATGCCCAAAAAATGCAGCCAGGAGGGTAATCCTACCCAGAAACTTAACATGATGAAAGGTGACAAGAGTCCTGTGTACAGAGCAGGAAAATGGAAAAATGAAAGAGAAATGCTAATTAGTTTCAAACATGTGAAGTATCAAATGGTTTGGGGAACATACTTATTGTTCCATTTACCCAAGCTAAGACTACCAGGTGGGATTTAGAGGGAGACCAATCCTGAGAACATAACGTCTACTGAAGAATAGTTTTTTTGCTCTGTTTGGTTTCAGATAAAGCGATGACGAGATACTGGCCCCTTCAGAGGCGACCAGTTCAGCAGACGTATTTGTAGACAATTTCCACAGGAATGCCCCCTCTCCGCCCCCCATGGCTTGGATGCTGTGTCAAATGACTTAAGACCTCTTCCTTCAGGACACCCACACTTAAACCTTTCACTTAGCCAGCAAGTTCACATGTCATAGAGCATTGTCTCCAAAAGGAGGGCTACCATGGCAAAACTTAGCTTGCTCAGTTCTTCATTAAAGCAACAGATAACTAATTTTAGAAGGGTCAGTGTGGTGGGGGGGAAGCAGGCATCACTGGAGATCTGTACTCTCCAAAACGCAAGTTTTCTTAAATACAGGTTTTTTTTTTTTTTCTGTTCTGTTTTTAAAGCGAGCTTCCTTGTTTAAAATCAAGAAATACTGGGCTGAACAAAAGTAAAGAGGTTTCCTTAGGAGCAAACGTCAGGACCTTGCATTTTAAATCCCCAAAAGAGGCAAAACGCAAGGTGCCATCCCCCAAACTTATTTGACCATTACAAGTTTAGAACACACTCTGGGAAGTGCTGTGATGGACAGAAGTTCACAGTACAGCCAAGGAGCTCACTGCGGATAGGAGGAACTGGGGTCAGGCAGGAGCACTATGGAGAACCGACACCAACTCCCAGTCTTGGAGAGGGCAGGCACATCCATTTCAAATTCTAAACTCTTTTGGTATCGGGTATAAGCAGGAAAACAGACCATTCCTTATGAAGTAAAATCCAGAAGCCTATGGAAAGAAAAGCCCTTAACACATTGGTTGAAGCATAGCTTCTATTCCCAGAGAAGACTGGTATAGCACAGCTGATGAATCATCTCCAATGTTCCACAGATACCTGCCAAGGTGTATGTTTATATTTTGTTACATTTAATAGAGGCAGATGGCCATTTCTAAAGACTGTCCACTTTTGTATAAAGGACACGATACTTACAATTTATTTCACTGGTGTTTAGAAGAAGGAAATATTCAAAATACAAATTCATGTGCCCAAACTGAAAATGCAGACAACTGAATTCATTTAAATATACAGAAGTTGAATCCCATATTGGCTAAGTGTAAAGGCATCACAACTTTTTTTTTTTTTTAATTTGTTTCTGAGAGAGCACACATGGGCAGGGGAGGGCCAGAGAGAGAAAGGGTGACAGAGGATCTGAAGCCAGATGTCAGGCTCAAACTCACGAGGCATGAGATCATGACCTGAGCTGAAGTCAGACCACTTAACTGACTGAATCATCCAGGTGCTCCAAGACATCAAAATTTAGATTTCTACTTTTGCTTTACAGGTTGAATGTCTTCTGAGTCTGCTTTTGGTATATATGATGGGCCCCAATAAATAGGAGTTAAAGAAGAAACATCATCCTGTCTTAGTTCTTAGGTATCACCACAATTTATTAGAAGCAGGGAAACAGGTCTGAAGTAGCCGGGTATAATTATGAAATAGCATGATGAAAAAGAGAGGTCATGTGTATCTATTCAGGAAAGCAAGGTTTTTAAAATGTTTAAAACCTTAAATTATACAAATTAAATAATACTTTACTCTATCAGCAAAAGCAAATAGCAAGTTACTTGTTTTTTCATAAAGAAAAACTAATTATATTCTGTTTTACTTCTATCTAGCTAAATGGCAGTGGATGCATATGTCAGTTTTATTTAACCTTCCATCTATGCATTTAACACCTCCTTAGCTGACTCAGATAAAATGTAGTCAGAGAAAATACTTCCACTTTAAAGCATTCACAAAGTAGCACTGTTTTCTTAGTGCAAATCGGCAATAATGTTATTACACATTAAATGCATGTACCAAAAAAAAAAAAATCAATAAATAGACATGCCATATTCTTTTGTGGAACTTACAGTTTAGTTTTATAGCCTTTTCCATTAAAATCTGTAAGGGATGTTTTTTATTCCTGATAAAAGTACTATACTTTTCATCTGGATAAAATATCACAGAAGGAATTTGAGAAACACTATTAAAGGTGTCTTAACCACCCCGGGAAGGTATTAAGTACAGTTAATTTTTATAAAATAGTTATTCAAAAAGCTGTAATAGTGTCTTACAAGGGCAGGAAGAAATAGATGAAAAAACTTCTAAAAACGAAATCAAATCTTCATGAAAATAGGCATTATAAGACACTAGGAAATAACAGATGTATATTTTAAAATTACATGAAAATAGGGGAGTCTGGGTGGCTCAGTCAGTTAAGCGTCTGACTCTTGATCCCCGCATAGGTCATGGGATTGAGCCCCATGTTGGGCTCTGTAACAGCACAGAGCCTGCTTGGGATTCTCATTCTCTCTCTCTCACCCTCCCTTACTGACACATATGCATGTGCTCTCAAAATAAACATTTTTAATAAATAAAATACATGAAAACAGTGAAGTTGCTGGAAGAAGAAAATCTACTAAATATTTAATTTGGAGATAGGAAAATACTTCAAGTATGAAAGTAGAAGAAACTAAAGTGAAAAATCCATACACTTGACTAAATAAGTTAGTTTAAACCCTTTAATGTGAAAAACCACCATAAATTAACAAAAATAAAAGCAAGGTAATATATTTAACATGCAAAATGGTTAATGTCCTTAACATACCAATGGCCCTTACGAATCAATATGAGTCAACCAAAATGGTCAAAGGACAATTCCAGAGAAAGAGATAAAAACACTTGTGAAAAAAATGTAATCTCAACAATGACCAAAGAAGGGAACATTAACAAAATCCTTTTCTAGAATTTTCCGAATTGGTAACTTTTAAAAAAATTAATAGTGTCCTGAAGCTTATAAGAGACATGTAAAATTGGTACAAACTTAAAAAAAATCATTTTTAAAACACATAAACATCCTTTGATTCAATACCTTACCTCAAAAAAAAAATCTGTCTTAAAGAAATAGAGATGATTGCTCAAAAATGTTTAAGATAGTACATTTTTGCTAAACGTGAAAACTTGGAAATAGCCTGAGGATCCAGCAGTCGGTATTTTATTAAATAAATTTTAAATCATGACACATGTTTAAGAACTACACTAGGCAGACATGAATAATTTTGTTATGAAAACCATTTAATGTTATGGGAAAATATTCACCTCATAAATAAATAAAAAGGTATGCTATAAATGCTAGCATTCCAAATGATTAAGATGAAGAAAATACGTGTATTAAGGAAACTGGAGATGGAAACTAAATTATCAATGGTTATCACTGAGTAGACAAACTGTATCTTGTTTTCCTTGTGCTTTTCTGTACTTTCAAAGTTTTACAACATGTACACTTTTAAGAAAAAAGTTATAAAAGTTTACAGTGCATTAAACATTATGAAAAGTATATCACACTTATTCTTTCACAGTTAACGCCACTTCTAGGAACTTACCCTAAGGACGTAATCAAAGATGCAAAAACATTTACATAAAAGGATGTTTATCAAAATGTTATTTATAATACAAAAATGTTGGCAATAATAGGGAACTTTTAAATAAAGGTGGGCCATGTGATCAACTCTTGGGGGGCCATGGAAAACGCTACTGAAGAATCTTCATGTTAGAGAAAACAATTTAAGGTTGCTAAAAACAGGATATAAGAGAGTATAACAAACTTCAGGTGCTATGTAGTTCTAACTTTAGGACCATATATGCATGATAAATACAGAGAAAAGAAGAAAGCAAAATAAAACTATGTTAATAGTGTTTATCTGGAATTTAAGTACTTTGCTCTGCCTTATGTGTTTTTTTCATTGAAAATGTATTGCTTTTATAATTAATTATAGCTCCAAAAATTGTATAAATTTTTAAGTTTACATACTTGGTTGCTCCATCATCATATGTTCCCATTAAGACTATTGTTCCGTCTTGTATGGACTTCAGAAACTCAATAAATGGGGCCACATCTGAAGAAAAAGAAAGGATTGATGGTTTTCTGGTTTTTTTCAGTGACTAAGTAGTCATCAAGATAATCTCCTTAAAGTTAATAAACTAAAACATGAAGTATTTTAAATCAATAATTTCAAATATAGAATAACCAAAAGGTAAATAAATCTTATGAACAAGTTAAAAATGAATCTTGTGCCTTAATAGGATCCCACCATCAACTCAGAATTTCCCAATCCTGATTCATCTTATGTGTCTTTTGTGCTGACATTCCAGGGGCTAAATGAAAAAACCATAGCAAAGTCATAATAAAGCATGACTTCTAATTTAAAGGAAGAAACTTCGGGGGAAGACAGAAGAAAGGCTCAGGGATTCCCTGAGTACATGTAAAATTGTATGGGTACTTATCTGAAAGGAGGGCACAAAGCTTTTATCTAATCATAAAAAGCTCTGTTATTTCTTAAAAAACCAAATACATACGCGCACGCACATGCGCGCGCGCACACACACACACACTTGATTTAAGGGATCCTCTGAACATATCTAATTACCATAGACTTGCAAGAGGAATAAGGCTGTACCTAGTTATGGCAAATACAGTCTTTACCTGCTTCGTCTAGTGCACCAAGATTCACAAAAACTTAAATCATTTAGGTGACTACAAACTGGTCAGAGGTAGATCAGGTAATACCAATCATTTTATATCTTGAACTTTCCAATATCAGGTCTCTGTGCAGTCCCCAAACCTACCACTACTTCAGAACTGGGACACTTCAAACTTACTCAGTTTCTTTCTATACCAGATTCCAAAGATGGCCTCTAGCTGCATTCTTTTTATAATAATGGCATTTTCAATTCTGAGAAAATGTAACAGAGCAGCTAACAAATCACTTCCTTTTAAATGCAAAGATGGAAGTAAACTGCACCTATTTCTTCACTTGAAGAGTCTTTTTGGCAGTAATTAATCTACCATCTACCGTGATGATATTTCAGATCTTCAACAAAGGTTTTGGAAGGGGGTTTCCTGTAATAAGTTTTGTCATGAGAATATAAAATTGATGGTAGCATTTTAAGTTTACACCATTTTGACAGCTATGAAAAGTCCTAATCTCATTAAAAAAAAAGAAAAACAGCATCTCATTACAAGCTGAAGAAATATTAGAAAAGCTGAATGGTTTGAAAACCTAACATAAATTTCAAGAAGACTAACAGCTCTTGGCTTCTGGGGAATCTATAAAGGAAATGGAAATGAGGAGACGCCAGGGACAGCCTCATGCTGATATATATCTCAAACTAACAAGTCAGAAAAGAATCAAAAGATAAATCGGTATTGTTCTTCCATCAGATCTGAGGAAAAAATGTCTTTGGGGCACGTTCTTGTTCAAGGTTCTAGTTCCTTCTTCTGCATTCTGGTAAGTACACCTGTTTCTTGAGGAACTTCCACATTAGGGGGATACTCGTAAATTACTCTAAGTGCAAGTAACTATAAAGAACACTCTATTCTTTCCCTCAAATATTCATCTACTTTAATAATCATCCTGGTTACAGTTTATTTTGAAGACTAAAAAATATGCAAAAAATCAATTTTAAGTAAAAATGCTTAAATTGCTTCTGCTCTTATCTAAATTATTTCTTCTGTTTTAAAAATTTCAGACAGAAACCTAAAGGAGCCAAAGCTTTCAATCAGTTGTGCTACAGAAAGTAGGATTCGGATTTTTAAAATCTCAATCTTTATATTATTACTTCTAATTACACATATAGTTTCAGTAAAAAAAAAAAAAAAAAAGCAAAGTATATGCAATATGACTGATTACTTAAACACAGCTGGACATTTAGTGAAAAGTAAGAGAAAATGTGTGAACACAAAAATACCATTATTCTCTCAGTAATGGGCTGCATTATATTGAAGAGGCTTAAAAAGTCAGTGTTAGCAACAGAACAGTTACATGTTATTTACACTTACCTCCTCCCCACATGTCAAAATATTTGGTGTCTAATACTTCTCCTGTTTTTCCTGAAAGAGATGGAAATCAAATCAAATTATGCAATTAACATATACTCTACACTGTATAGGACAAACAATCTTACCCAATGATGGGTGTGAATTCATTTACAAAGAAAGAGTTCTTTTGAAAAGACTTAAAATCTGAACTGTGTGCATCTGAAATATATTTCTAAAAAAGTAATTTTTGGGTAAATTAAAATTTTGGACTTTCTCAATCTTTAAGCCAAGGAGCAGCAACTGAAGTTCACTAGGGGCTATATAGACCACTCAAATTCGGTTCAATATTTTTCGCTCTTATGTGTTACCACTTTCCTTATTTAAGAATTACCAAATTTACAAAAAAGATGAATTGATACTGTTTTCTACCATTAAAGCCATCTTTTAAATTTTTTTCACTTATTTCCTTTTTAAAATATATATATATGTATATATTTGCTATCAGCTAGACAAACAGGTATAGGGCCTTTTACTAACAAACTAAAGAAAGTAGAAATGCAGAAACTTATCTTTTGTTGTGAAAGAAGTAAAAAGTATTTTCCTATACTATGAACTGGGTAAGGTGGTTATGGTCACTAATCATCTCATACGGCCTTACAGGGTTATTGTACCAGGAAGAAAAGACAAGCATGCAATTAGGCCTTATTTCGTGGGTTCATTTTTCAGATTTGATTTTGTAAGAATACTTGAGATGCTCAGGATTTGGTGAACTTACTTTCACTAATGAACTTACATGATGAATGTGGATAATACTGAAAAGTTACAACTAATTTTTACTCTTCATTCCTCTCCCCACCCCTTCCATTAGTCCATCACCCTCTGTCATTCGCACACCCTCATCATGGCAATCTATCTTCAAATTGTTAGATTCCACACTCCTCAGCATTCATCAAAGTTAATGTTAGATTGGTTTTACCCTGATAATCTCCCAGCAAGCTCTCTACACACTGCACAGCAAGCGGGAGAAAGAAAGCATGTGATAGTACTTGGACACCAAGTCTCCTACAGGCAGCTTTTGGACACGAGGGTGGAAGGAGGGCTTTAGGGTCAAGTGTAGCACTTTTTGACCCAATCCCTTGATATTAAAGTGCATTTTACTTTGGGCTGCAGGAATATCCACTGACCACATCTGTAAGCTAAAATAATTATTCTTGCATTTCTGTATCAGTAAGGAAGGATGCTGGGTTTGAGGCTGGTGTTGAGGAGAATAACTTCCATGACTTCCGGTGCTTTGATGAAACCTCAGATGCGAGGCCTCCTGGCCAAAGGCCAGAGATTTCACATTGTTGGAGTGTTCGCTGTGTCCTGGGGGTTGCAGCTTTCTATAAGTTTGCTGTGGCCGAACCAAGAAAGAAGGCATATGCAGATTTCTACAGAAATTAGGATTCCATGAAAGATTTTGAGGAGATGAAGAAGGCTGCTATCTTTCAGAGTGCAAAGTGATTTTGGAGTGTAAAGAATTTCTTTGGGTTGAGTTCCATGGAAGTTTGTCACTGACCTGTGTTCCTGAACTACAAAACATGAATATTGGGTTATGGAATAGTTTCTCTTGATAAATAAACTAACAGATACTGTGGACAGTAAAAAATAAAATAAAATAATTATTCTTACCATTTGCCAAGGCAACATTGATCCCTCTTCCAACGTTATTCTTAACACCACTCATTAAACTGAAGGAGGAAAGTCAAGAAAAATTTACAATTAGATATTGTACATAAATCTAGATCAGAGAAATAAAGCCATGCCAAAAAAGAGTTGGGGATATTATATACATGCACAGTTGTTTAAGAATTGCAGTGGAGATTAAGATGTCTCTAATACATCAGAGAAGACAGTCTAATTTTAAATAATTTTAAAGCAATGTCCTTAAATAAGAATTCACAAATAGATATATTATAAGCATCAGGGCCCAAATACTAGACTATTTTTTGCTGCTCCTTTGTGTTATGAAATAGTATTTTAGAAAATCTTTAAAACATGTTGACATTACACACATCCTCAATGGACCAAATAATTGATAATCTTTTCTACTTTTTGCAATGTCAATGTGACATGAAATCGAAGTGAGGTGCTTTTATAATCTGAAAGCCAGAAGAGTTTCACCTCCTTCACCCAATAATTGTGAACATCCTCTTAGTGATTATCAATGTAAAATTTCTCTATACTCAGAAGAAGAAATCTTGTATTCATTTAATTACTGCATCTAACCACACCTACTTGTACTGTTATAGCTAAGGTAATCAGCATCCACTGGCAGGTTACAGACCACCATGCTACTGTGAAATGGAAGGTATGAGTGGAATACTCGCTTGTGTCGGTTCAGTTTGCTGAATCAGAATTATTACACTAAAATTCTAGGTATCTTTAATTCTAAAAATTCAAGGTACTAGTAATACTGCCTGTGGTGTGCTAATCAATGATTAACAATTGGTTTGCGGTTGGTGTAGAGGGGGAAGTATGTGTGTATATGGGAATACACAGACACACACACTCATATATGGTACATCGATATACACACAGGTGCATATGTTTATTATAAACTCTACGGATATAAAAGATTTGTACCACACAATTTCACAAGTAAGAAAAGCTATAATACTCTGTTATGTATCCCGCATAACTAAATGATTCTCACAGAATGTGTTGATTTTCATAGAACTCGTATCTGTAGCTAACCTATGGTTGCAAGTAATAGATAAATGCAGTTCTAACACAAACGTTGGATGATATTTCATTTGAAGAGTGAGACAAAGGAAAAACACATGGTTGAAGATATATGCTAGAACTTCACTCACCTGTTAATGAGGTGAGTGATGTTTTTTGTTGAAGCATGTATTAAGTTTTAAATAGTAGAAGACAACGTAATTTTTTGTGCTATTCACAACGTAACAGTTACTGACATAATATACTTTTAATCTGCACAGTTAACATTCTCCTCCTCTTTCTTAAGTCTAGACCTTGAGTCAGCAAACTTCTTCTATCAGGAATCAGATAAGTAAATAGTACGAACCACCACTAAAAAAGCTATACAGAGATATACTCAAAAACACTATAAATATATCAAAAAGAAATTCTAAAAAATTTTCATGGAACTCATAGGAAGCCAGTAAAAGAACACAGAAATAAATAACCCAGAGAGAACAAAAATTATAAGATGGCAGGCTTAAGTCCTAACATTTCAATAATCATAATAAATGTAAGTAGTTTAAGCATATCAAATAAAGACAGAAATTGACACAGTGGATTAAAATAGGACCTAACTACATGGTGTCTACAAGAAATTCTTTCTTTTATTGAGGTAAATTAGTATATAGGTATACTGAAGTATATTTTTAATTGACAAAAATTGTATTTAAGTATACGATTTGATATACATTGTGAGATAATTACGTCAAGCTCATTACCTATTTATCACCTTCATTACCACTTGTGTGTGTATGGCGAGAACACTTAAGAGCTACCCTCTTAGCAAATTTTAAGCAAACAATAAAGTACTATAATATAGTCACATCATTGTATATTACATTGCAAGAACGTTATCATCTTGCATAACTGAAACTTTGTACCCAGTGACCAACATCTCCCCATTTACTCTTCCTCCAAGTCCCTGGTATCCACTACTCTACTCTGTGCTTCTATGAATGTGACTGCTTTAGATTCCACATAAGTGAGATCAGGCAGTATTTGTCTTTCTGCATGTGGCTTACTTCACTTAGCATAATGTCCTCCAGGTCCATCCATGTTGTCACAGATGACAGTCTTTTCTTCTTTTATTTGGCTCAATAATATTCCATTGCATATATATATACACCACATTTTCTGTATCCATTCATCCACTGATGGATATTTAGACTGTTTCCATCTTACCTACTGTGAATAATGCTGTGGTGAACATAACAGTGGGCATTTGTTTGAGATCCTGTTTTTAATTCCTTTGGACATACATCCAGAAGTGGGATTATTAGATAAGACAGTTCTATCTTTAATTTTTTTAATAACCTCCACCCTGTTTTCTATAATGGCTGTATCAATTTACATGCCCACCTACAGTATACAAAGGCTCCTTTTTCTTCACATCTTCATCAACACTTGATGTCATTCTGATGACTGCCACTCTACCAGTTGTGAGGTGATTAACTCATTGTGGTTTTGATTCTCATTTCCCTGATGATTAGTGACACTGAGTACCTCTCTTCATATACCTGTTGGCTATTTGTATCCTTTTGAGAAGTACCTATTTAGGCCTTTCACTCATTATTTGATCAGTATTTGTTTTTTTGCTAGTAAGTTGTGTAAGTTCCTAAAATATCTTAGATATTAACCGCCTAGCAGATATATGGATTGCAAATTTTTTCCCCATTCTGTAGGCTGACTTTCTGTTCTCGTTTCCTTTGTTGTTCAGAAGCTTTTTAGTTTGATATAGTCCTATTTGCCTATTTTTGCTTTTGCTGCCTAGGTGTTTGGTGTTTTATCCAAAAAACGCATTGCCCAGACCAATATCACAAAGCTTTTCCCTAGATTTTCTTCTAGTAGTTTTATGGTTTTGGGTCAAAAGGCTCACTTTAAATATAACGATACAGGCAGGTGAAAACTAAAAGGGTAGAAAGAGATAAATCACGTAAACAATCACATTACTACTCAATAATAAAGAAATAATCCAATTTTAAAATGGGCAGGGTTTGACCAGACACCTCTCCAAAGATACACAAATGGCCAACAAACAAATGAGAAGATATTAAAGATCATTAACCATTAGTGAAATGCAAATTGAAACTACAAGGTATCACTCAACACTCATTAGGATCGGTGTAATCAATAAGTTAGATAATGACAAATGTATTGTAAAAACTGGAACCCTTATAACACTGCTGTCAAAAAGTTAATTAGTGCAGCAACTTTGGAAAATACTCTAGCAGCTCCTCCAAAAGTTAAATATAGAATTACTATATGAACTAAAATCTACTCCTAAGCATATATACAAGAAAAATGAAAACATGTCCACACAAAACCTGTATACAAATGTTTATAGAGCCATTATTCATTGGATAAAGAAGATGTGGTATATATATATATAATGGAATATTACTCAGCCATCAAAAAAGAAGGAAATTTTGACATTTTCGATAATATGGATGGAGCCAGAATATATTACGTTAAGCGAAATAAATCAAAGAAAAATACCATATGTTTCCACTCATATGTGGAATTTAAAAAACAAAACAGATGAACATATGGGAAGGGGGAGAAAAAAGGAATGAGAGAAACAAACCATAAGAAACTCTTAATGATAAAGAACAAACTGAGGGATGCTGGAGGGGAGGTGGGTGGGGGGATGAGCTGACGGGTATTAAGGGGGGCAACTGTTAGTGATTAGTACTGGGTATTCTAAGTACTGATGAATTACTAAATTCTACTCCTGAAACCAATACTGTACTGTATGTTAACTAAACTTTAAATAAATTATTTTAAAAAGAAGTTTTATTCATAATAGCCAAAAAGTGGAAACAAACCAAACGTCCATCAACTGACGAATGAACAAACAAAATGTGATATATCTACAACGAGAGAATTACTCCATCATAAAAAGAAATGAAGTACTGATACATGCCACAACATGGATGAACCTTGAAAACACTGCTGAGTGAGGACACTGATGACAAAAAAAGTTACATATCATATAAACCCTTCTATGTAATATGTCCAGAAGAGGTAAATCTACAGAGACAGAAACCAAAATGTAGTTGCTTAGGGCTGGTTGTGGGGCAGGGGAGAACGGAGTAGAAAGGGATGGGAATGGGATAGAAGGGCAATGGCTAAAGGACACAATTTCTTCTGGAGGTTAAAAATGTTCTAGGGGTGCTGGGTGGCTCAGCTGGTTAAGTGTCTGACTTGGGTTCAGGTCATGACCTCATGGTTTGTGAGTTCGAGCCCTGCTTCAGAGCCTCCGTATCCCTCTCTCTGTCCCTCCCTAGGCTCATGCATGCATGTTCCCCTCACCCCCCCCAAAACAAAACTGACTGTAGAGATGATTGCATGTATCTGTGCACACTAAAAATCACTGACTGTATACCTTAAATGAATGAATCGTATAGCATGGGAGTTATATCTCAATAAAGCTGTTTAAACAAAGGAAAGCAGTAGTGGCTATATTATCACCAATTAAATAGACTTCGAGGCAAAGAAAATTATCAGAGACAGAGTGAGAGAGATTACATAATGATCACAGGGTCACTTTAGCAAGACACAGTAAACCTTAATGTGTATATGGCAAGCAACTGAGGTGCATACTATGTGACTCAAAACCAGACAGAATGGACAAGAGAAAGAGACAAAGGTACAGTCTCTCAACAACTGACAGGCAGAAAATTACCAAAGGTACAAAAGAACTCAACCACAGCATTAACCAACAGGGTCTGATTGACATTTATAGAACATTCTACCCAACTAGAGCAGAATACACATTGTTTTCAAGTGTCCATGGAACATATATTAAAGGTAGACCATATCATGGGCCACAAAATAAACCTCAATATTTTTAAAAGAACTGAAATCACAAAAAGTGTGTTCTCCAACCACAATGAAATCAGTAACAGTGATAACAGGAAAACTTCCAACACTTGGAAACTAAACAACATAGTTCTCAATAATCCATGGGTCAAAGAGGAAGTCTGAGGGGAAGTTAAAAAACACACTGAAATGAATGAAAATACAACCTTATTAAAATTTGTGAGGCATAGCTAAAAGAGTACTGAGAGAGGAATTTATAGCACTCCATGCTTAAATTAAAAAAGAAAAAGTTTCAAATTAATCACCTAAGCTCCCATCTCAAGTAACTAAAAAGAATGCCATAAACCTGAAGCAAGCAGAAGCAAAGAAAATAAAAAGAGCAGAAATCAATGAAACAAAAAGCTAGTTCTTTAAAAAGATCAATAAAATTAACAAACCTTTAGTAAGAAGACTGACAGAGAAAAGAGAGAAGACCTAAATCACCAATATCAAGGGTGAAATGGGATATCACTATAGACCTTGAAGACTTCAAAAGGATAAAAGACTAGTGTGAACAATTTTACACATGTAAATTTGACAACTCAGATGAATTAGACCCAATTCCTCAAAATGTACAAACTAACACAACCCATTCATTATGAAACAGATCATTTAAATAGTCCTGTAACTATTAAAAATAGTGTATTCATAATTTATAAACTCACTTCACCAGAAAATCTCCAAGCCTAGATGGTTTCACTGGAGAGTTCTACCAAATGTTTAAAAAAAGAACTAATACTGCTTCCACACAAACTCTTTCAGAAAATATAATACTTCCAAATTTATTTTCTAAGGCCAATATTACAATAATACCCAAACCAGAGTAAGACATCACAAGAAAATTACAAATCAGCATTAATATACAGGGGAAATCCTATTAACAAAACATTAGTAAATAGAATTTAGCATTATAATAAAAAAATCACAAACTATGACCAACTCAGGCTTATCCTACAGAAATAGTTGTTTTAATATTTGAACAGTTAATAGAATCTATTTTATTAACAGGTTTAAGAAAAATCACATGATCATCTCAATACAAAACATGCATCTGACAAACTTCAACACCCATTCATGATAAAAAGTCTCAAAACTCTAGTAATAGAGGAACTTCTAAACTTGACAGAGACCACCTACAAAAATCTACACCTAAAATCATACTTGATGGTGAAGGACAACACTTTCCCCTTAAGATGAGAAACAAGTATGTCCATTCTCACCATTACTACTCAACATAGTATGGGAAATCCTAGCCAAAGCAAAAAACAAAGAAAAGGAAAGTAATAGAAGTAAATATAATTAGGACAAATTAATTTAGCAAGGTTATAAGATAGAAGACCAATACATGAAAATCAACTGTCTATATACTAACAATGAACATATAATAACTGAAATTAAAAATACAATGACATCTACACTGCTCAAAAAATGGATGATACTTAGATATAAATCTAATAAAGTATAGGACTTGTAAGCTGAAACCCACAAAATGGTAATGAAAGATAACAAAGAATATTTAAAGACAAATGTCATATTCATCAACTGAAAGACTCAACATAGTAAAGATGGTCAATTCTCTCCAAATTAATATACAGATTTAACATAATTCCTAATAAAATCCCAGCAAGATTTTTTGTAGACAGAGGCAGGATTATTCTTTTATTTTTTTTAATTTTATTTATTTTGAGAGAGAGAAAGAGAGGGAGAGGGAGGGAGGGAGTGGGGGAGGGAGAGAGAGAGCGCATGTGCGCACAAATGGGGGAGGGGCAGAGAGACAGATAGAGAGAGAATCCTAAGCAGGCTCCACACTGCCCGATCAAGAGCCTGATGTGGGGCTCAAGATCATGACCTGAGCCAAAGTCAGATGCTTAACCAACTGAGCCACCCAGGAGCCTCAGATGCAAGGCTCTAAAATACATTCTAAAATGTAAATGGAAAGGCAGAGAAACAAGAGTAGCTAATTTTGTAAAAAGAGAAAATGGGAGGACTCATTCTACCACATTTAAAGACTTACTCCGTAACTATATGATGAAGAGCATATGGAATTAGTGGATCAACGGAAAGAATGGAGAACCCAAAATCAAGTGGAACCAACAAATGCACCAGTGGAAGCATAGCCAATTTATTTTTTTTAACAAAGGAACAAAAGCTATTCAATGGAAGGAGGATAATCATTCCCCCAAATGGTGCTGGAGCAACTAGATATTCACAGGCCAAAACTGAACCTCAACCTACATCTCATACTTTATTCAAAAACTAATGTAGGATGGATCGCATATTTAAATATATAAAACATACAACTAAAAATTTTGTAAGGTCAGGCAGAGGAAAATCTTTGAAACCTATGACTCAGTGAGTGACTACAAGACATAACACCAATCCATAAACAACAAAGCACATACATGAAAGAAAAATAAATCAATAAATTGGAACTTACCAAAATTAAAACACTTTGGCTCTACAAAACATCCCAGTGAAAAGGATGTCTAGATGAGGGAAACACTATAGGAAGACAGATGCAAGCCACATATCTGATAATAGCATTCATCTCTAAAATATATTTCAAAAACTCCCAAAGTGCAACAATTAAAAAAAACCAATCCAATTAGAAATGGACAAAGACATGAATAGATATTTCACCGAAGAGGGTATACAGGTGGCAAAAAAAAGCACATTGATGTTCAACACCACTGGCAATAAAATTGGGATATCACTACACGTGTATTTGAAGAGCTAAAATAAAAAAATAGTAATGGCACAAAATTCTGGCAAGTATACAGAGAAAGAGGATCTCTCAGACACTGCCCAGGTGGGAATGCAAACTGGTGCAGTCAATCTGGAAAATGGTTGGTAGCTTCTTACAAAATTAAACATATGCTTACCACAAAATAGAAACAACAAAATTGTTTGACTGAGCACAAGAGGTGATGCATAAACTGTGGTGCATCCATAACACAGAATATTACTCAGCAATAAAAAAGAAGGTATTAATGTGCACCAGTGTTTCAAGAGCATTATGCTGAGTGAAAACAGCCAATCTCATCTGGTCACATGTTGTAAGATTCTATTTATATAGCATTCTCAAAACATCAAAATGATAGAAATGACCAAAACATTAGTAGTTGCCAGGGGTCAGTGGTGACAGAGGTGACTGTAAGAGAGAGTATGAAAGAGGTCTTTGTGGCAATAGAATAATTCTGTATCCCAACTGCTGTATTGGCTACATGTACCTACACATGTGATAAAATGACACAGAAATACACACACACACACACACACACACACACACACACACTGCACCGATGCCAATTTCCTGTTTTTGACAGTGTACTCTAATTAAGTAAAATATAACCAGGGAAAACTGGGTATAGAGTACACAGGCCTGCTCTGTATGATCTTTGCAATTGTTTTTCATTTCTGTAATTAAATAAAAAGTTAAAAAAATAAAAACCTCTACTTGAAGATCCATTAAAAAGGAAAGGAATAAAAATCTGATTTTGAAAAGCTTAATAGCATTTAACTATTTATCTACCCATATGGGTTGGATATCTGCCATAGGGATACAGGTTCAAAATCTCACTCTTCATTCTCTAAAATTTACATGCAATAAAGCATAGATTTTTTTTCACGTGTGTTCAAGAGCAGTTCTGAAAGATGAGCCGTTAGAAACTCACTAAATATGCTGCCCAAAAGAGGGAGGTTTCAAAATGCATTTGCTCTGCTCCCTTCAGAAATATGTAAAATAAGGGAACTCTTATCATTAATGTGAAGAAGCGATAGCTGTGATGGACTTGTTACATTAATAATCAAGTACCACAGTGTCTTCTCCAAGTAGCATCGTCATGGAATAAGTATGCTGCTGTGTCTTTCACAGAGCAAAGGAGAGCCACAAAGAAGTACTATGCCATAGGCTTCCCACAAGAGGGCAGTAGCTAATCGATTTTTAACAAGTGGAATTCAATCAGGGAAAATCTGCCACTAGCAAATGCCAAACTACTTTTTAAATGTATAAGGGCTATTCCCTGGCACTTACACAAGTTGAATTATTTCATCTTTCACAAATATGAAGGTTCTCCTACCACAACACACCTTCAGACAAAAATCTAAAGAAATTATTATATAATCTATAGAAAGATTCTATTATCTTTGAACATAGTTTTGCTTCCAATACCTACTCTGTTTTAACTGCTACATCTTAAAATGATTAGTTTAGAGCAGGCTTTAACAAAGCTATAGCCCACAGGACAAATCTAGCCAACTGCCTGGTTACTTTCATAATTTACGATCTTAGTATGGCTTTTATATTTTTAAATGGTTATATTTAAATGATTTTCTAAGTACTTTTACACTATCCTTGAATTTACCTCTTGACCCTTATAGCCAAAAATACTACCTGACCTCGGGGCACCTGCGTAGCTCAGTTGGTTAAGCATCCAACTTCAGCTCAGGTCATGATCTCACGGTTTGTGGGTTCGAGCCCCCATCAGGTTCTCTGCTGTCAGTTTGGAGTCTGGAGCCTGCTTCAGATTCTGTGTCTCCCTCTCTCTCTGCCCCTTCCCCATTCACTCTCTGTCTCTCTCAAAAATAAACAAACATTTAAAAAAAAACAATACTACCTGGCCTCTCAATGTACAAAAATAAATGAATGCCTCAAAATAGTTGCTGTATATTCCTATACCAAACATTAAGAACATAATAAAAGGTGAAGTATTATCCTAATATCAACATCATACAAATTGAAATCAAATGAGTATATGCCTAAAATAAGACCTATACCTTGAACAGAAGTAAATTCCATGGGTTCTCTAATGCAAAATAAAAAGAAGCTACAATTCCTGTATTGTGTGACACTTGATGTTTATACCCAGGATTTTCTATTACAAACTAATGAGAAGTCTGAAATTTATGTCAATCTCTGTAATGTATCTTGATGTATCTAACCCGTCCTTAAAACCATAACCACCACACTGATCTTAACTATCATCTTTTTTTGTCTGTACTGAGGTTTCTCAAATTTAGTCTATGATGACATTATGGACCTGATAATTCATGTGTAAAGGCTGCTGGGCCTCACTGGAGGACGTTTAAGAGCAACCCAGTGTTTACGAGTACTGCCTCTATAGCTCTAACATCCCAAAATGTCTACAGACTTTGAATATTTGTGAAAAAACCTGTTACCACAGGGAGGAGGGGCAGTATCAAACAGGCTGGGAAGCAATAACCTTCCCACTATTCTATTCTACTTGTCTAATCATTTTACACATCAGTCAGGTAATTTTTTCAATATAAATGAAATCATGACATGCCAGAATCTGAAAACTTTCAATGACTCAATGTACTCAGAAAGGGGCCTCGGGGTACCTGGCTGGCTTAGTTGGTCATGAGTTCAAGCCCAACGCTGGCTTAGTGATTATAAAAAAAAATAAGTAAACTTAAAAACAAAAAGAAAGAAAAAGATCTCATCTCTTTACCTTCCTGGCGCTTCAGCTGCTACTGCCCTGGCCCTTATTCCTCATCTCATGTCACTCACCCCCGTGAGCCTTCATCACACAGCTCTGCACAGCCCATGCCACAATTGGCAATGACTGATTTGCATTTACTCTTTAAATATCTGTCCCCTCTATGAGACTGAGCTTCATGAAGGTAGGGACTATACTCAATTAATACTTGTTGAATAACTGAATGAATGATGGTAAGAAATTCAGGCTCTTTGTTTAAATTCTCTGTTGCAACAACTTTCAAAACAGAAATAGAACATCCGAGAAAAAGTACTAGACTGAATTGTCCTCACAGTTCTTTCACTAGGGATCCCTGGCCAATTGTTTAGTCCATCTTGAAAGACTAGATTTCAGGGCCTGATGCATAGCTCTAAAATCCCATCAATCATTTAATCTCTCCTGGGAGTATCAGAATTATTCCTGAAATGAGGATGGATAGGTGGCCTGCTTCAACTTTATAGTTAAAGAAACTGACATACAAATTCCACTTGACATGCCCACCATGCTAGAACCAAATTATCTGCCTAGGAGCCTAGTACTTACTGTGCCAAATTCCACTGCCTACATATATCCTCTCTTCTTTTTGACCTATACAATCTGAATAGAGAACCTGCTGGTGAAAGGGCTTTAATCTCTTCTTTGTATTAAAACAAACATACTTCCAGAGGGCAAAGGAAGTCTCCAAAGACCATCTACCATGGGCTAAGCATTCTAAGAGAAATTCCTACCTATGATTCCAAATCAAACCGGAGGCCTCCTTAGCCAAACAAGATAAAAGGGGAAATGGGAACATTTTAAGTTAATGGGAAGGGTATTATTTAATGTAAAATCTGCAAACTTCTAAGTCTGTGGAACTTCTAAAATTCAAGTTCTTTGTTACATGATTCAGTAAAACAGGACTATTATGGGAGATCAGAAGACAGTGATGGATTAACAATGGACTATCATTAGCATGAGGGAAAAGGAAGGAAATGAGCAGAAACCTTAAAGATCATCTAGCTCAAGCCTTTAATTACAAGAAAAGCATTATTCTATGAGGTTAAATAATGCCCATAGCAATGAAAAAGGGTTTAGGATAAAAATTTAGGAGCTTCTACATTAAAAACAAAAGACACACAGCAGGACCTGAGTGGCTCAGTCAGTTGAGTGTCTGACTCGATTTTGGCTCAGGTCGTGGTCTCATGGTTCATGGGGTTGAGCCCTGAGTCCCATGTTGGGCTCTGGGCTGACAGCGTGGGGACTGCTTGGAATTCTCTCTCTCCCTCTCTGTGGCCCTCCCCCATGTGCACTCTAAAATAAATAAATAAAGTTAAAAAAAAGACACAAACTGCAGGGAGAAACTGCTTCTGTTTCCTTCAACTGTAAAATTAACTCTTTATTCCACGTAATTAATGGCATGTTTATTATTTTAACATGAAATTTAAATAAGCTCAAATATCCAATTTTCCAAAGAAGAGCAGATCAAAAGCGACCAACTAAAAGCAGGCCTTGTGATTTCAGAGACACGAACTTCCCGTACAAGTGACAGTCACCACTACTGAAAAACTGTACTTGGTAGAGCATCTCAGTATAGAGAACCACTCAGCTTAGTGGCAAACAGTTCAGTATCACAACAGGCTTGAGGTTATTACTGGAGTATCTAACACTTCAACAAGCACCATTCGGACATTTAACACAAATGATTTTTTTCTTTTTTCCTATTAATAGCAGGCTCTGCACTGTCAGCGCAGAACTTGACACAGGGCTTGATCTTATGAACCATGAGATCTTGAGCTGAGCTGAAACCGAGACTCAGAGGCTTAACCGAATGAGCCACCCAGGTGCCCCCAAAAGATGTTTGTAAATAAAGCATTCATTACATAGGGCAGTGCTGTCAAAAGGGCCTTTTCTCAAGGGTGGAAATACTTCGTGTTTGGTTTGGTGGGCACAAGCCATGTGTGGCTCTACTCAGTCCTTAAAATGTGGCTCATTGACTGAGGGACTGAACTTTTAATTTTAATTAATGTAAATGGATTAAATTTCCCCCTACTATTTAAGAATTAAAATTAAATAGTCACATGTGTCTATGGCTCCAGATGGGCCAACACAGATCTAGAGAATTTACACAGAGGAAATCCCTCACCTCTACATGAAGCTAGACAAATGCTGTACTCTGACGTCACTCTAATATGAAATTTCAGAATTTTAAGGCTCTTTAAATGCTTGGGAGAAAAAATTGTGTAATGAAAACTGAAATGACTTTTCTTCAGTAAAACATGCCCGATACATTTTCCAGAGATCCATTAAACTCAGGTTCAATTTGCTAAAATTTAGTGGCATGCCATATACTTCCAAACTGGTTAAGTACTTACATATTGTCTTCCAGACAGATTTTGGGTCCCACCACATTGGCTGCTCCACTTGCCATTTTAAAAGCAAAATGCTTTTCAGGGCAAGCTTTTGAGATTCCACATTTATATCTGGGAGGTTTGGTAGCTTTGGGGAAAAATTTTTTTTAAAAGTGTTAATAGACTCTAGAGTCCATTTGTTTCAGGTCTTAAATCAAAAAGAGCATTATGTAAAAACACAGAGATACACATCTTAAAATACATGCCTTTTTTTACCCTGAGGGTTTAAAAAAAACCTCAAAACACTGAACTTCCTACGAACCAAGCTAATAACAGACATAAACATATCAACTGATCTTGATGAAGGTATATATATTTTATCTAATTATTTTTAAGTTTATTTTTAAAATTCAGGATTGGAGAGGTTTTGAATTGTTATGTTATACTTCTAGTCCATGCATGCACAACACAGTTACCTCTAGGATAGGACCAGTCAAAAGCCTAATACATCACTGAATATCTGTTCACGTTCTAGTTCTAACAAGGAATTCTCCTTTTACAAATTTTCTGCACTTATGCTACTGAACCTAAAAACGTTAATAAAACAAAATATCCATTATGAATACTATTATATACGAAGAATATTGGGCTATTCAAATAGCAGCATCCTTATAACTTTAAAAATTTCTAAACTGATTCTGCTCACGTTGAAATATCTCCATTGTTTGAATGTAAGTGCTCATACACCTTAGATAAAATAGAATAAACCATCTGCAAAATATTGAGATGAAATACTTACAACGCACTGCCGTGTCCAATGCTGACCTTGCTAGAAAAAAAAAGAAAAAGTTATCTTTGCTAGAATAAAACTATTGGCAAGTATCCACATTTTAAACATATTTGGCACTAACAGGCCCATAAAAATGAAAGTGCTTGAATTATTGCTCAGTATACAATAAATAAAACAGAATATCACTCTAGAGGAGAAAGTAAGAAAGTAACTTCAGGCTGTAAAACTCACTATAAACAATTATGCAAAGGAATTATGGAAGGTAGTATTTTACTACTGATAAGACATTTTATTCTTATCTTTACATTTTATTTTTATATCTACTTACAAATTTAAATCCCATTCAGAAAGTTACTCTACAAATTTAACTTTTTAACTTTACTTTTCAACTTTTTGCCAGCTTTCTTGAGACATAATTGACAAGTCATAAAGTAATGAAGTCATATGTCTCAAGTCAATTATGTCTCAAGTCAATTATGTCTCAAGAAAGCTGGCAAAAACTTATATAGCATCATATAAGTTTAGGCATACAACATGTTAATTTGATACATCTATAAATTGCTAAATGATAACCATTATATATTAGCTACCACGTCCATCCCATGACATAGTTACCATTTCTTTTTTGTGGTGAGAATATTTAAGATTTACTCTCTAATCAACATTCAAGTATATGATACGGTATTATTAGCTACGATTGGACAGCTACAGTAGAACGCCAAACTTGTAAATCTTATAACTGGGAGTTCAGACCCTTTGAGCAATGTCTCCCCCTTACCTCCTTCCCAACCCCTGGTAACCCACCTTTTTACTCTGTTAGATTTCACATATACCTGATACCATACACTATTTCAAACTTCTCCTTAAATGACTTTAAACATATACTTGGTGACTATTAGGGTATTTAAAAGTGGCTGCTGCTAGGGGAGCCTGGGTGGCTCAGTTAAGTGTCAGACTTTGGCTCAGGTCATAATCTCATGGTTCGTGGGTTCAAGTCCCACGTCGGGCTCTGTGCTGACAGCTCAGAGCCTGAAGCCTACTTCAGAATCTGTGTCTCCCTCTCTCTGCCCCAATCCTGCTCATGATCTGTCTCTGTCTCTCAAAAATAATAACTGATGAACTGATCTTGGTGGTTAGGCTAGGAAATTGGGGGATGGGAAGAACACAAGATATGTTGGGGGGGAGGTATTTAATTTCTCTAAAATAGAAATGTACTGAGTATAATAAAAAAACAATTAAGGTCAGTTAACAAGACTTTTATAATTTATTGGCTCAAGTAAGCCAGAATCTTGTGATCAAATTTTAACTTTAATGAAGTAGATCTCAATCTGGCCACCTATACTTAGAGCTTTTTAAAAGCACTAGCATCTGATCCCAGCCTAGGGGATTACAGTTCAGATCATCAACAGTATTGTGGGCAGCCATTTCCTGATTTGGCTAATAAGTATGCAGTGTCATAAATATTTGCCAGCTGTCTGACTATAAATAGTCACTTGGTTTTTAGTTCTGTATTATTTTAGATGATTGAGAATTTCCTGTAAGTGCAGAACTCAAAGTGGAAAACAGAAAGTTAAAGCTGAAAAATAATATGCAAATGTTTAAAAAAAGGAAAAATGACCAAGTAAATGAAAGCTCATTAACTCTAAAAAATAAAACACTCAGAATATTACGTGCCCCTGAAGTCATAAAGGCAATGGAATAACATGGGAAAAATCTAATGACGTAATAAAGCAGAAAGCAAACGTTATTTGTATGTATGCAAAATATTCATGGATAAGGACAAAGACTTAACAAAAACAAATAACCGGTTAGTAAATTAGAGTGCAGGCACTACTGAGCTCACTCTTTCAATTTCCTTCATTATATCATAAAAGTAAGGGAAACATCATTCTAGAGGTTAGCCAGTCCGGTGCTCTCGCTTGCGTAAATAAGAAAAGGAAAAGCCCAGAGAATGATTAGCCACCAGTGATTAGCAGCATGAACACTAGACATTCTCAATCTCACTTCTGTACTGAATAAACACATATTCACAGACTCAGGTATTAAGATATTTACAGAAGAACACTATTCAAATCAGGAATTCTGGTATACCTAGCTTCCGGTAACAAGATACAGTAAAGACACTGGAATTAGAACAGGGGTATTGTCACACAACTCACTCACATATGCTGGGCAATCTATCCACCAAGTACATATGCATGCATTACTGATTTAATCATCATCTCTGTTTCAAAAATAGAGAAACTGGGAACCGAGAAGTTTACTGATTTGGTTTGTTCTAAGTCATAATTAATAATTGGCACAACTAGTTTTCAAAGTCATATCTCACTCCAGCACCCAAACTCATATTGCATTGCAAAATGGGAAATGTCTGAGGTCTTCTGATCACATGTATAAAAAACTGCTCATCCTGCTTGGATAAGGAAGCTAGAATAGAGAGCTTTTAGAATGACCCTTCTGATTAAAGAAGGTTCAAGACTGAGACAGAGTCCACAAGGACAAGGAGATTGCTAAAGTAATCTAGGTAAAAAGGGCACCTCTGTAGTCATTACAAAGGTAATGACTGTGGGTTTGAAAACAAGTCGACCAGATCAGAACAACTAAGGAAGCAACACTGATGGGATTTGGCAATGGAACAGATAGAGGGATGACGGAAAGGGAGGAATCAAGTTTACCCCCTGGGCATTTGGCTTTAGAAGCCTTCATTTCTTCATTCATACGAATCAGTGAACAAAAACACCATCTCTGCACTCATATGCTCATCATCTATTAAGGAGGTAAGGGTAGGGGACGGGTGATGAGCTCTGTGTTAGACTCGTAAATTTTACATACTTGGAGAAGATCCAAGTGGGAAAGTCTAAAAGCCAGCTCTAAATGAGATCTGAGATGAAGATATAAACTAGAAAGTTAAAAAGTGATGAGGCCACAGAGAGGTTTTACAGAGGGATGATGAGAAAATCTTTGAGATATCAATAATCAACTGATAGAGAAGAGTGTGGCTGAGGAAAGAGGGGCAGACAGAAAGCCAGGGATGAGACTGTAAAATGGTCAAATTAGTTTGCTTGTAAAACTTAAGAGATTAAAAAAAAAAACAAAACTAAATGTTACTCAACTCAAAAAATGTTACTGGGATAGGATTTTGGGAAAACCAGTTCCTTAATCAGGCTTTTAAATCCATAACATCACTCTATTTTATATTATACAAAGTATTCCATTACTTTGTAGAAGAGCAAGGAGAAAAGACACTAAAGGTTTTTTAAAAACAAATAGGAGAACAGTCCGTTAAGCATCTGACTTTCGTTCAGGTCATGATCTCATGGTTCATGAGTTCAAGCCAAGCCAGAGGCACTTCAGATCCTGGCTCTCCCTCTCTCTCTGCCCTTCCCCTGCTCTCTTTCTCTCTCTCTCAAAAAATAAACAAACTTTAAAACAAACAAAAACTCTTGTGAAAGACTTTTCTTTCCAGACCTGGTGAAAGCTAATTTTTATCTAATATTTATCAAAAGCCTTCTACTAAGCCTGCAATTCTGAGAATTTTAACACTTGGAGGCCAAACTGGTAAAATTTCACAAATAAAACAGGATATTTTCCACATGTAGAGTATGAGCACAGCACACCAGCAAAAATCCCTCCTTTCCTGCAACTTGTGATTATCAAACTACCTTGACAGCTTTAATTTTTTTAATGTTTTTCTTAACATTTATTTTTGAGAGGGGGAGAGAGAGAGAGAGAGGGAGAGAGAGGCAGGCAGAGAGAGGGAGACACAATCCAAACCAGGCTTGAGGCTCTGAGCTATCAGCACAGAGTCCAACGCAGGGCTTAAACTCATGGACTGTGAGATCATGACCTGTGAGATTGGACTCTTAACCGACTGAGCCACCCATGTGCCCCTATATACAACTTAATTTCTTTCACTATATACAACTTTTCACTTTAAGGAACAATAATACATACTTTTGATTTGATTTCTTTGGAGGGGGCAATTTTTTATGTTAAGAAAATAAGCAGCCAGGAATCATTTTATTTATTTAAAAAATTTTCAATGTTTTATTTATTATTGAGAGATAGAGACAGAGCATGAGCATTGGAGTGGCAGAGAGAGGGAGACACACAGAATCTGAAGGAGGCTCCAGGCTCTGAGCTGTCAGCACAGAGCCCAGTGCGGAACTGGAACTCACAAAGCACGAGATCATGACCTGAGCCGAAGTCGGATGCTTAACCAAGTCATCCAGGCACCCAGGAATCATTTTATTTTTACAGTGGAAAAATTATCATGAATTACTCCAGATTTAATTGTATCAAGACAAATGGAGTTTTGTATGGTTTAGATAGAACATATCTTTGTTCAGCTAAATGAGCTGACTGCTAAATCTTTTACATTAACTGAGTTTAGTTTTCACATTACCAGTTCTTTTTATGGCTTACATAATCACTGAACAATTTTTCAAAAGATGGCTGAAAAACAATGGTCTCCAATATCTACGAAATAAGCAAATATCAATTAGAATTACCTTCTTCAAGAAAAAGGTTAATGATTTAATCATTATTATCTACTCTCATCAGATGAGCTGAGAAAATGAATTGACTTGGAAGTTTTGTTTCGGATCTGGTTTCAGTCAATGAATGTCTTTCAACAAGTCAAACTACAGAAATCAGAACTATTTTGTACTTAAGTTTTTAATAACATCAAATAATTTATGTATATACAATGTTTCAGTGGTTTAAATCTCAAAGGGTAAAAAGTAATCAACTCAATAGAATAGTAAGTACTTATAGCAGCAATATGTGCAAAAACAATCCAGGCTGTGTTCAGTACCTGTATTAGCGGTTAAGTACCCAGGCTGACAAGGAACACTGTGTTAACATGCAGTCATAACTAAAACTCACAGATTGTATCCATGTTGCTATTCTGGTTGTGACACTGTGGGTAGTTTTGTAAGATGTTACCAAATGAGAAACTGTGTAAAGGGTAGGCAGGATCCCTCCATATTATTTCTCACAAATGCATGCAAATCTACAATTATCTCAAAAAGTTTTCTAAAAATCTTGTTTTTTAAAAAAATCACAATGTATTTTAATAATTTCAACTACTAATTCTTTTTTTTTTTTTTTCCCACAGATAGTTTATTGTCAAGTTGGTTTCCATATAACACCCGGTGCTCATCCCCACACAAGTGCCCTCCTCCATGCAATTCTAAGCAAAATTTTTCATTTTTCCTTTCTAGAAATAAGCTCATTTTATTTTTCCAAAACAGTACTATATAACCAACCTGAATCTAAATTTATAAAACTATCAAGTAAGCTATTATATCAACAGCAGAAAAAATGAAAAAATTCACCACCAAAAGAAATATAGTTCATCTCACGGAACCTCCCCCGACCCCCAATACACTGGTTATAAAATAATTCTAATGTTGAGTTAAACTTATTACCCTTTGGTAAATTGAGTTAGATGCTAAGCAAATGGCAAAAGACAACCATATCTCCATCTTTACTCAATTATTCTGAAATGAGAATTAAAATATAACAAACAGATTAAATTTTCACCAACTCAATAAACTGGAATCCAATAAGGTTTTGTAGACACAGTGTACAACTTCAGTTACGACAACAAAATAAACCATCCGCCCTAAGAATGAGTAAATCAAATGGCTAAAACACACACAATAAAACCTTGCAGATTCCCAACATTAGGAAAATGTTGACAACTATCCTAGTTAAAGTAGCTCAGCGTTTGTTCATAGCTGACTACCGGTGGCTTTTCAACTCACATAGCTTTAAATGAATCCCACTTTGGAAATACTCTTCTTCTCCACGTAAAAGTATTAATCCTTGGTCACCTACATTCATTTTCATTCATTTTCCATTCAATCAGCATGGACTGTCTACACATACAGCCCAGCACCAGATGCTGGGTGAAGCACCAAGATACTTCCCTCAAGATTCATTCTCTCATAAGGGGAGACAGATACATAAAAAATAGAAGAAATTCTATGATGTAAGGCAGAATAAAATCAGTGCCAAATTGAGATACTAGTACAATGCATTAAAACAAACAGTTCAAAAAAGAAGCAATACATTCTAATAGGAAAAGAGGGAGGTTCAACCATAATTTCTTTCAAGAAGGGGCATTTAGGCAGTTTTAAAAAATGAGAAGGATTAACAGATGAAGGGGGGATAAGAAAGCCATACAGTGTGAGGAACTGGCATGTGCAAGGTGGGGGTGTGGATGGACAGGGCACGTGTCTGTAGACCCTGTGCAGACTGGCACAAGTGAGCGTGAGACATGGGGGAGATGCAGAGGAGCAGCAAGAAAGCGACAAGGGCAGAGGCACAGGTTGGGGGTTTGAGTGGGACTTAGATTTTATTCTCCCGTGGTCGGAAGTACAAAGGTTCATGAGTGTTATTAAGAGAAACAGGCAGATACCTGGGATGAGAAATCGGCATGGAACATCCCTGTGATGCTTAAATAGACAGTCCAGACTGGAGATGAAGACCCAAACTAGCACAAGCGCCGTGGCTTCTCCCAAACCTCTTCTCTCTGAAAACAGGGGGCCTTTCCCCAAAATAGTTTTTTACATGTACCAATGGTCCCACTGCCTTGCTTCTCTCAAGGGTCCTCTTTCTCTTGTTTGTTCACTCTCATCCCATTGACTTGTAATTCCCTGAATCGTTGCCCAAAGCCTATAGACAAGTGAGTCTCTACATGACTTCAAAAAAGAAAAAAAATCACTCACTTTGTTTCTGCCTAAGCTACCATCCCATAACCTTCCTCCCTTACCATCAACCTTTCTTACGTGAACTGTTTCCCCAGCAACGCTGAATGAGTCCTCAGTGCCTACAGTGTTTTTCCGCTCCTTATTCGACTACACCCAGCTGTGCTCTCAAAGGACACCAGGCTGGCCTCTTAGTAGTAACAGAAGTAGACAGGCCAGAAGCAAAGTCAAATGTCACTGTACTTTGCAATGACTACTCCATGCTGGACCCTGGGTGCTTTGCTTTAAAATGGGTGCTGAAAAACAGATGGTTCAGGAGAAAAATAGCCAATGTATTGAGAGGAATGGTTGAAAGGGGGGAAATTCCATAATGAGAGAAGATGAAGACTTATAAAAAGATGGCCTGAAGGAGTGTGATTACAATTTAACTCTTTGAGAGATCATTAGTGTAGAAGTGAACTCCAGCAGATCACAGATCAGAAGACTGAAACAACTTGGGAGTATAAAAGACAGAATTCAGTGTAATACCAGAAGTGCTTTTCAGAAGTTACTGTAAGAAAAGTCACCTGAAAATGTTGACACAGAAACTGATGGTTACACATCAGAATTGTCTAAAGCCTCGATACTCAGTATGTGGTTTGTGGGTACAAACCTCAGCATCACCTGGGAGCCTGGTGGAAATGCAGCCTCTCGGGGCCCATCACAGACACTGAATCTGAACCCACAGACCAAGATTCCATGGAGATTCTTTTGACATTAAAACTGGAGACCGCTGCTGTAAGGAAGTCTTGCAACTAGATGTGGGAGGGAGTCAATGAGGTCTCGGCATCCCTTCCAAATACTAATTTATGGAAAGCCAAGCTCACTCTTCCACAGAGCTCAAAGTTGTTTCATCTGATTCCTGCCGAATGGGTGAAAACACTACTTCTGGGTTTCACAGTCTCCCTTTTCATACATAACTTTTTAAAAAATTTTTAAATGTTTATTTATTTTTAGGAGAAAGAGAGACAGAGCATGAGCAGAGACAGAGAGAGAGAGAGACAGAATTTGAAACAAGCTCCCGGGTCTGAGCTGTCAGCACAGAGCCTGACACAGGGCTCAAACCTGGGAATGAGAAGATCATGACCTGAGCCGAAGTCTGATGCTTAACTTCCTGAGCCACCCAGGTGCCCCTCAAACATAATTTTTTAATACCTAAAACAATGCTTCATCCAGAGCTTATTGTAACATTTCAGTTAACATATTTTGTTAACTTAAGAATTTTGTTGAACACTGAGTTAAGGTGGCTTACAATGGTGTGTTTACAACATAACATTAAATAAATGGGTAAAGAGAAAAATGATGCAGAAGGAATTAAATAAGGATAGGAATGCAAGATGGATTTCAATGGCTGGTATTTAAAATGCATTTTCATGACTCCACTTACTAACTGAGGGCTAGGTTTGGTTACAAGTTTTCTATCAGCTAACTCAAATACTGTGTGATAGCTCCTAGATGTTCACTCAGAATGCCATAATTAATATCCTAGACATGAATGAAACAGACCCCATTAATATATTCAGAATGGTGAACAGAAGATTCATGCTTTATACTGAATTAATTTTAAGGCTTTCTACTGTGTATTTTAGAATATTCTAAGGGATTACTTACTGATATAATTACATCTTATCTGGACATACTAACCCACAGAGTGACTCAATGTTGATAACGGGTAAAAATTTACAGACAACTAGTCAAAAATAAAATTTAAGAAAGGGAAAAATGGAACTTACCAAATAGATTTCCTAAACTTGCATCCATTTTTATTTCAAATACTTGAGAAATAACATAAAATGTCAGTAAAAATACTGCCACGGCCACCACCAACTTTGCAGCACCTAGATAAAGGGCAGAAACAATTCAGCATGCGCTTATGAGAACTTTTAGTAGTGCATTTTCATGAGAAATTTAAGTTCATAAAAAATTTCTTAAAACCAATCAAGTTTCATGTACTGGATCTTAGTTTTACTTGAGTTACAACAAAAACTGTATATACAATCCATTGAGATAAGGCGTTTTCCTAATCAAAGAATTATCAGATTGGCTGGCAACCCAGACACAAGACTGCTTGAGTCATCTGTCTCGTTTTCTCCTGCAAAAATTGAAAGGAAAAAAATAAATCTGCTCTCAAGTGTGGCTGACTATATGAAAGTACAAAAGTATCATGGCTAATGGAACACCATCACCACGTACGCCGGGTGACACATCCCTAATCCTGTTCAAATATAAAGGCAGCACTACACAGGGATAATACAGAAACGCCAGACCTTACGGAGATACAAAAGCAACCAGCAGGATACTCACTAAGAAACCCTCCAGTGAAACATACCAGATTTACTGTCCTACACCAACCAACACATCTCTTAGAGCAACACAAGTGCTCCTGACATGGCCAACAAGAGCATTTCTCCCCATACTGAACACTAGATTTAGACAGGCATGCAATCCTGGAGGACTTCACTTGGCAGCAATCACACATGCTTCACAACGTGGTTCCACGATAGGCTCTATGAAGACACACTCGTAGACTTCCATACCATTTTATCTTTAACTATTTCTGGGTGCCTCACAAATAGTTAGCACAGCCAGGTATTAGCTAACTGTTTAATAGGAACTGAGGATTTGTCTTTCTTCTCCATAGCTAAGTAAATCTAGGAAAGAAAAAAAAAAGTGCAAGGCAGGAAAGGAAATGGAAAATGACAGGAAAGAAGCATCTTCCTCTTTCCCCTAGGATTTCAGAGCCTTCTTGTTAGGCTGTTCAGGAAGAATACTAGTATTTGCCTATATAGTCTGCAGTCCCCTCTCTTACTCCAGGTTTAATTTATATTGACCTAAAGGAGGTAGATGGGATTAGCAGACATCTCTCTATCCTTAAGGAAATGAGGCCCAGAGGTGAGGCAACTCCCAAGATGACAAATGGCAGCAGCACAAGGCCTGGGATCCAGGAGTCC
Source organism: Hyaena hyaena (assembly GCF_003009895.1). NCBI lineage: Eukaryota > Metazoa > Chordata > Mammalia > Carnivora > Hyaenidae > Hyaena > Hyaena hyaena. The sequence goes on from NW_024081838.1 coordinate 439,175, forward strand.
TGGCACACGGCCCAGTGCTTCATACAGCACTCCGTTCTAACACCAGATTACAACAGCCTCCTAACAAACTACCAAAACTCAACTTAGCGTATAAGGAAGAGTGAAAAAGACTTAACATTCATTCTAATTTCCTAAACATAAAGAAACAGAACTGTACCCGTAAAGGGGAGAGATGAGAATGAACCACTGATGCTCGGAAAGGCCAGTGATGCTGAGAAGTGCTGGTTTCACAGAGCTACTCTTTCTATTTAGAAACACTCTATAAATACAGAAATGAGATGGCAGTGAGGAAGCCTCACAGCTAACCTAATCAACCCCCTCACCTGTATCCGACCTTTTCTCCTCCAAAAATTACTTCCTGTTTTCAAGAGCAACTACAAGTTGCCTACGTGTTTAGTTCATAAGACAGAAAAATTCCAATAGGCTTTTAACTCTTGCCCCTAGAGGATCTAGCAGAATTCCTGGATATAGTCAAACTCTCAACAAGTGTTTGCTAAATAGATGAATGGTAAGAGGTGACACATTCCTTCTTGATCACTTAAGACCAAGGGCTTGAAGATTCTATATCACAGGACAGTCTTAATCACTCATTTTCCAGCAATCATAGGCATATGCAACCAGAGATAACCTCTCCCTGTCCCTTATAGCAGATATACAAAACCTTTACTTCTCAAGATTAAAATATTAAAATGAATAAAATATCAAGGTTCTAACATATGAAAGTTATAGACTAAATTCAGTACCAAGTTAAACCTGAGCCTACACTAAACAAGCTATATACATCATATATACCCATAACTACTTATACACACATATACAATACACACACATACTCCCATTTACTGACTGGCTACTATAGACCTAAATGCTTTGTAAGTTTAATCACATTTGCACAGCTTTTCCAGGTAATTATCCTCATTTTACAAATAAGAAATCAAGGTTGAAAATGTTTAGGCAAGTGGCACTAACTAGTCAGTGGCAGAACTGAGTCTTCGACCAAGACCTATTCACGGACACTGGACCCATCAGAGGAACTAGGAGGAAAGAAAAGCTCTAAGACAGAGAAAAGTCAGAGGTGGAGAAGTGAACTAATAATGGAACAAGCAGATGGTCCCACAGAGGAGGAGGCAGGTGAAGACAGGCAGAGCCTGCATAATGGTATAGTTCTAGAACTTCTGTGACAGAGGAGTCTCCTTCAGAGTTGGTCACCAGCCAATTCTGGATGTAAAGGGCCTGATCATACCACCCCACAGTGCCCATCCTTAACTTCCTATGTGATTCTCTCTTCCTTCTAGCCACAAACTGTGCTAATCTGAGGGCGCCCCTGTTTTTCACAAACCAAAAAGCATAAACCTTAGACACCGTTGCCTCACTGTAAGAATAAAGACTATAAGAATATTTCAAAGCAACCAGATTTTTTCAAGTTAGATTAATCACTCTAAAGGCAATAAATTAACAGTTAATCTTCCTTCTTCATTAAAAGCAAACCCTTCAAGACCTATACTAGGAATAGTGCCAACCATAAAATAAGTACTCAATGAATAATTACTTATCAATTAACCTTGATATTAATTGTTAGAATCAGAGAAATGAACTCAATGAAAATTTAATTTGAACTAGAATGAATGTAGAATTATGTGAGAGAAACTTTGCTTTGATTATTTCAATCATTACGTTTAATTAATGTACTTTTAAAATCATGGAGACATGATCATCAATAGTCAGTCCTGCCATATTCAAAGATCATTTAAAAAAAAGACATTATAATATGTTTTTTAAACCATAAACAAGCTCTTAGTTTCTGGCAATATTTTCCTTCACTAGTTGAACAGCTACTCAAAAAAGGATACTCTGTAAGTTCATGACCAAAGGGTCCAGATTTTCAAATTTACAAACGCATTTGTGCACAACCCTGTGATGTTATTTTAATAACCATAATGTTTCATCATCTGCACCCGATTCTACAGAATGATGCTTGAAGCACGAGACTCGTTTGCTCACCCACCTTGACTGAGGCACTTCTATGAGATGCCCCTGTCGAAAATACGGTTTGCTGGTGAGAAGATGACAACTAAGAGGAAGACTCGATTTTGAGAAATTACAAATTATCTTCTATGTTGGAAGAACATAGAAATGTCTATGCAAAATGTGCATTTCTTCTAGAGCCTTGGTCATCCTGAAGGAGGGGTAGGGTGGGTAAACACACTTATTTTCACTATTAAGGCAGGAAATAGTCATCAGCCTCTCCAGTTATTTATGCATCTTTTTACGTTTAAAGACAGCTACCTTCACAGTATGAACGTCAAGTGGCATTTTGCAGTTTCCTCTCTATGCTGCCTAAGAACAGATGTTCTTACGCATAACCTCAATTATGCAGACTGAGCTCGAACTAGCACATAGCCACTTAAGCAAAAATACATGTTACTGAATGGTTCACATATGCAGTTTCCATTTTAAGGACATGCAGAGCAAAGGTTGAAGCATTTAAACTTTACAACTTATTTTTCTCAAAAGGCTAGAACTTAGCAAAAATAAAAATCAGTCTCCCTAGGTTGTCAAAATTGTTCTTTATATGGGCATTTTATATATTAGGCAAATTAAGCATAATGCATAAGAACATAAACATTACAACCATAACTTAAAAAATCTAGCATAAATAATTTCAACAAGTTTGTCCAATTTGTGATTTAGCAACTACATAAAAAAAGTAAAAAGGCAAAATAGTGGTTTGTTATATTTCGGCTTTGCACTCAGACCTCAGACAGAAAAAGACAATTTACCCTTTCCTTAGCCATTTAAATAAACAAGTTACACAAAAAGTAAAAGTATTTCTATTGAATTAAATATCTTACCTGCTACCCTCATGTTTCGTTTCTCAGTCTATGGCACTTCTCATTAAATAACCTCCTAAAATCAAGAGAGAAGGCAAATATCATTAAGTCTAGAATGAGCACTCCTGCCTAAATTGGTTTGACTTGAAGCATACTATATAATAAACTAATTAGACAAAGGTCATGACATTTTGAGGTATTCTACCAACATGGACACTGAATGAAACACCTCTTATCACTGGGCCTGCCTCCTTCCACTGGAACATAAAAGCCCTTGAGAGGAGGGCCTGTGCTTTATGCTTTATCCTGTTCTGTCTCTCGCTCAAGCCCCTTATTATTCTCAGTGATCCCTGCATTTCCACGGAACCTTTGATACTGGGTTCCAAATTCCCAGTGTGTGGGTCAGTATTTTCCTGGCCTGTGGATAAGTAGTTAGCTTAAATAGATTGGTAACAGTAGCTTTTTGTATTATGTGCAAGGTGTTCCAATAACTAACAAGAAAATCAATAATGCTCAATTCACTATTAGTTGAAATGTTACTATTTTCTTCAGAGTGGGCAGATGAAAGGGAGCTCGCACAAGGCAATGGTCCTTGGATGTACCCCTCCCCCTCCCCAGCCTATTTCTTACTAGTGAATGACGTAACCAAAGAGGTTAGGCTGCTTGTCCGGTCATGGAACGAACTATTTGCAGGCACGGGGCCAGGATGCAGGTCTGCAGGCCCCAGCTCTACGGCTCACTCTAGTGTGTGATGCTGCTTCGTGTCTAGGATGATTGAATTCATGTGTCCCTATGACTCGCACTTAGAGCAAAGGCTTTTGTTAGTACCAGGATCCCCTTCCTCTTCATGTTTCCAAGTTTGTAAAAGAATATATTCAGAAGTACAGAATTACAATTTTAAATATTCCAGTAATTACTGTTATTCACAGTATGTGTTACGTGTCAAATAAAGAAACTACTCTTTGATATTATTCTAAGAACAACAAGAAGTAGATGCTGGAGAAAAAATCTTTGTATGGCTACGTATGCTTCCCTCCTACAAAATAACTCAAGATAAGGGAAATCTTAAAAAGAAGATGAAAAAGTAAATGAGTTTGATAGGAGATTCATGTTCAAGTTTAACGTTCATGTTCAAGTCTACTCAAATCTATTGTACAAGAAGGGAATTCAAAAGAAAATTGTTATTAATGAGTCACATTGATAACTGATACATTTATTTTACACTGTATTTTGATACTGATGTTTCAATGCTGATGTCTGATCTATTAATTCACAGATGTTCTGAATAAAAATAGCACACCCCTGAAGGACACAGAAAGGAAATGAGACATCTGGTTTTTTCATTCACTAGTAAGAAATAGGCTAGGATGGGTTTGGGGGGTGAGCAACCAAGGACCACTGCTCTTGTTGGTGTGAGCTCCCTTTCTTCTGCCCAATTTACTCTGAAGAAAATATCAACATTTAAACTAACAGTGAATTGAGCATTATTGATTTCTTTTCCTTGCTAGTTATCTGAAAACACTGCACATAATATGAAAAGCCAATGTTATCAATCTATCTAAGTTAACTACTATCCATAGGCTAAGAAAATACTAAAAGGAAATAAAAGATCCTAAGGTATCCACAAGCCATCCCATAAAAACAAAAAAAAAAAAACTCTTGGCTTTTCAGATGAAATCGCTGACTGGTTTTAAATCATTTGTTGACTTCCAGCAAAATGGAACACTACATTTACAACACAAACACACCTTTCCTCCCAGTAATATTCCAAAATACCTTCACCCTTATCTGAATGCGGCGTAGGAAAATTTCTTTGGAAGCTGGATGATCAGTTGGGCAGACACTTTGCTGTTCTTTTTCACTATTTACATTACCTGCTGAGGAGGCCACACCTGTCCAAGCACAGTTGCCGCCTCACACCTCTGCCCCCTATCTGCACTGCCCAGCAAGCCTGCTGCGAAGCTGACGCAAGTAAGACCACAATAGAAGCGACTACAACTGTCTAGCAGAATTCATGTTTTCCATTAAATTTCTGAGAAAACAAACATTTTATAAAGTCTCTTAAACTGAAATCTCATAAAACCTCAGCCATAACACATTTTAATTAGTTTGCTTAAGAAGCAAATTAATGATGCAAGAATGTAGATCAGCATAAGGAAAAAGTACTGAATATATCTGAAAGCAAATCAGGGAACATGTTTACAATGTGCTAATTCCAAAGCATTCCTAACTTGTCTTCTTAGGATGACATTTAAAAACAAAGAAAATCACTACATATAATCATCTTAGGGAGAAAAAAGCAGAAACTTCGTGGAATAAACCTGGCATAAACCTCAGGCATTGAACCTGACAATCAGTAGGGGTAAAACAGCTTCCAAGAAAATGAGCACAACAGAAAAGGGTAAAAAGTCCTGTGCTAGAATCCACAGCTCTTTAATCCAGAATCAACAGGTGAAATAATTTATAATTTTTTGTATATTCATTAAAAAAGTAGAGATATGGAAATTAGAGCTGTTTGCCCAAATTAGAATACTGGTGGTAGAAAGAGTACTTTTAGGATAGAATAAAAAGAAAACAAAGGCTGATAGTATATTTGCCCCCCAAAGTGTAGTATAAGTCAAAACAACAAGTTTCAATGTTTCAGATAAATGCTCAAACCAATCCGGTTCCTGAGGCGTGAAAGTGCACAACCATGAGAGAGTCCACCACACACAGAGGGTCACCAGGATGCCCCTGGGCGATGAAACGCTAATAGAGTCTGTGACCCACACTGAAGAAGAGAGCCCAAATCAGGATCTCAGGCTGACATACTGAATTTCTTTGACTATCTTGTAATTTAAACATTTCCTTTAACCCAGCTACCTATTTTGGTCTAACATGGTGAAGTTTTATTAAAATCGGCCTGAATCAGCAGGCCTCAACCGAGAATCAATCAACTTCAGGACAACAGATAAAAACACAGGTCAAATGACACTTTCATTCTCTCCTTGAGAAGTAGACTTGAGGTACAAGAGGTCAATGACAAGAACACCATTTGTAGCAACAAAATAAGCCATAATAACAATTATTTACCAGGAGGGGAGGGTCTTGCCAGTTAAAAAAACAAAAAACAAAAAAACTAGGGAATAATGCATTCAGTAGTACTTTATGTACACATTCTTATTTGATGTAATCTTCCCAACAGCCCTTCCCATACAGTGGGTGTTTCAATGGCTTTATAGGTAAGGACAAGGGATATGTGTCAGGTAATATGGGGGGTACATAAGAATCTGATACTACAAACAAATACACTTCCCTCTCATCTCAGCAGTTCTCTGACATACTCTAATATAAGCAACGTGCTGACACAATTCCATACCGATCAATGTGGCCTTTGCAAAGTGCTCTAGGAATTGCTAATCTGTGCTGCCAACTAGCCACTCCAGAGATGTGACACTTTGTCAAAATGATTAAGCACATGTATTAGAACACCCTCTAAGACAGAGAGGATAGAGGAAAATGAAGCATATAAAAACACCCATTGATGTATTCAATATTAACAAACAATCATCTAAGCCAGGAGAAAATACTATAAATCCTATTTCACAAATATAAAGAAACCATCACTCAATTCAATCCAACTTTAACTCAGTGCCAGCCAAATGGCAATTTCAAATGAATCAACTGAGTGAAGTTCAGAAGACTGTAATGTTCATGCAAACTGGGGTTTTTCAAGAGGGCTGAGAGCGGGAAAAAAAGTGCAAGCAGATAGATTTAAACTCATGCAGGCCCTGTAATGGCTAATTTTGTGTGTCCGCTTGACTGGGCCATGGGATACCCAGATATTGGGTTAAACATTATTATGGGAGTGTCTGAGGGTGTTCCTGGATGAGCCTAATGTCTGAGTAAAGCAGTTTACTCCCCACAATATGAACAGTCCTCATCCAACTGGAGGCCTGAATAGGACTAAAAAGGCTGAATAAAGGAGAACTCGCTCCCTATGTCTAGTCTTCCATCTGGAACATCGGTCTTTAAATGTGGACTGGGGCGCCTGGGTGGCTTAGTCGGTTAAGCCTCCAACTTCGGCTCATGTCATTATCTCGCAGCTCAGGAGTTTGAACTCCGTGTTGGGCTCTGTGCTGACAGCTCAGAGCCTGGAGCTGCTTTGGATTCTGTGTCTCCCTCTCTCTCTGCACCTCCCATGCTCATGCTCTGTCTCTGTCTCTCAAAAATCAATAAATATTTTAAAAATGTAAAAAAAAAACAAATCTAGTCTGAAACTTACATAATTGGCTCTCCTGCTTGCCTGGGACTTTTCAGCCTCCATAACCACATGAACCAATTCCTTATGATTTTCTATTGATCCTAGACAGATATCTTCTCTCCTCTCAGTTCTGATTCTCTGAAGAACCCAGGCTAATAACAGACTCCCTCAAGATCAGAATGTAGATTAAAATTTCAGTCCTAGAGCAGCTAAAGAAAACAAGGGAAATGAGGTAACACTGGAAACAAAAGGTCACTGTACCTAAAAGTCATGAGGGTGAGTTATTCCGATGTGGTTTATAAACAGAACTATGGTATTAACAACACTATTTGGGGGGGGGGGGAACCCTTCATTCATATGAAAACAGAGAAAATGTTGGCAAACTTTCTTCTGTAAAAGGGCCAGATGGTAAATATTTTAGGCTTTGTGGACCATACATATGGCCTTCATAGCAACTACCCTGCTCTGCAGTTGTAGCTGGAAAAAAGCCATAGACAATATGTAAACAAATGGGCCCAGTTGTGTTATAATAAAACTTTATTTATGAACACTGAAATTTGAATTGCATTAAGTTTTCATGTCACCAAGTATCATTTTTCTTTTGAATGTTTTCCAATCACTTAAAAATGTAAAAATCTATCTTGGTTTGTGGGCCACATAGACCCATGGGTCACAATTTGACAACTCAAGACAGAAGAATAAAAAATAAAATTTAAATTAAAAACAACTTACAAAACAGATCATGCCTTAATATTCCAACATTTCTCTCAGGGTTACTTACTGAATATCAACCTGCACAAGGCTTCTACCAGTCCTCTTAAAAGAACTGCTATAGAAGTAGGACAGATCAAAGAACCCTAAATTCTGTGTTCTGTACGTGCTAATCACACACTTTCACAATCAGCTGCTCTCCATGGGAAGAAGCATATACTCCATGAGGAACAACGGATTCTCTTCAAAGGAAGGAAAACAAATCCTTCCTTTCCTATAGCCGAGGCAGCCCATCTATAGCAAAGACAGGTATAATCTAGACTTTGAAACGTTTTCCAAAGCAGGTATAAACTGGATAGGGGCGCCTGGGTGGCTCAGTTGGTTAAGCGTCCGGCTTCAGCTCAGGTCATGATCTCATGGTCTGTGGGTTCGAGCCCCATATCGGGCTCTGTGCTGATAGCTCAGCGCCTAAAGCCTGCTTCAGATTCTGTGTCTCCCTCTCTCTCTTCTCTGCTGCTTGTGGTCTGTCTACCAAAAATAAATAAAACATTAAAAAAATTTTTTAAGAAACTGGATAAAAATTAGTCTTATCACAACCCATTTCATTAACTGTAAAATTATGTTGGTGAGGAGAAACTGACACAATTGTTTTCTTTACATAGGCAATTAAAAGTGATTATTTTTGTGATAGGCGTAAAGCAGGGAAGGTTTACTGTGTATCTGTTTGAACAACTATTAAAATTACAAATATTAAGCTTTCAAAAACGTTTACTTTAATCAGAACAGAATAAAACAAAACAGAGCACCTATGTCCACAGCAGCTGCGAGCTGCTCTTGATGGTCCCGCTCACACAGATGCCACCACACACTCAACATTGCCGGGCTGGACACATTTTTGAAATAACAAAAGGAAGAGGGGTGAGAACAAGGCACTCATGTGAAAAAAGTCTGAACATTTAAAAACTAATTATGATATCTGAGCTGTTCTCACTGTTACAAATAGTGTGAATTCAATAGGATTTAGTGTATTAATACTAAATGCTTAATAGAAAGAAATCCAATTATTAACTTCAGAAAGTATTTTAGTACTAGTAGGCCACTCTGATTCTCAATTCTAGAAAAGACATTCATTTAAAAGAATCTACCACTTTATGGGGCGCCAGCGTGGCTCAGGCAGTTGAGCGTTGGACTCTTGGTTTCTGTGCATATCATGATCTCACCGTTCACGAGTTCAAGCCCCACACCAGGCTCTGTGCTAGTAGTGTGGAGCCTGCTTGGGATTCTCTCTCCCTCTCTCTCTCCCTCTCTCTCTCTCCTGCTCTCTCACCCTCTCTCTCAAAATAAATATATAAACTTTAAAAAAATTTAAAGAATCTACCCCTTAAATACACACATTACACACCTTTTAAACTGGGTATAACCTGGTAATAATTAAGGCAGAAAAAAATTTAATGAGTACCTAACAACTAGAAATGTATTCCAGGCTTTTAAAGGGTTAAACTAGTCTTACATTTTGACTAGAAGAAAACAGGAAACAACAACAAAACACAACGCACTGTTTCCTTTGGGAAGGAGGAGAGATCTGCACAGATTCTCTAGTGCCAAGAATAACCAGTTTTCCAAATGATCTCTGAGGAAAACACAAATGTATCTACTCCTTCTGCAAAGGGTCTTTCAGGGGCGCCTGGGTGGCTTAGTCAGTTAAGCGTCCGACTTTCGCTTAGGTCATGATCTCGCAGTTCCTGTGTTCGAGCCCCGCATCGGGCTCTGTGCTGACTGCCAGCTCAGAGCCTGGAGCCTATTTCAGAGTCTGTATCTCCCTCTCTCTCTGACCCTTCCCTGCTCACGCTGTCTGTCTCTCTCCCTCTCTCCTAGAAATAAATAAAAAATATTAAAAAAAAAAAGAAAGAAAGAAAGAAAAGGGGCTTTCAGAAACATGAGACTGCAAGGCAACAGACCAAAAACCTTATTTAAAAACTTTTAAAGGCGCCTGGGTTGCTCAGTTGGTTAAGCATCCGACTTCGGCTCAGGTCATGATCTCACAGTTTGTGGGTTTGAGCCCCATGTCGGGCTCTGTGCTGACAACCAGCTCAGAGACTGGAGCCTGTTTCAGATTCTGTATCTCCCTCTCTCTCGGACCCTTCCCTGTTCATGCTGTCTTTCTCTCTCTCTCAGAAATAAGTAAAACATTTAAAAATTTTTAAACTTTTAAATGGTTCAAGAGAGCCAATGAGTCTTTCAGAATTTTAATTTTCTGTAGAAAACCTTGGGAAGAGAGGAATATACATAATCTATGCCTAAATTTTTTAAGTCACGTAAACTACTGTCAAATGGCTTTTATTTTCTAATGCAGCATCATAGTGAAATGACATTCAAAAGATGATTTGTATCTAATTACGGCTAAGAAACAGAAACAGAATTAAAAGCATATTATGAAAAAGCAAAATGAGCCACAAAGTGTTTTTAACTCCCCTCTAGAATGTTAACTAATGCTTAATGTGAAGCATTCTGAGATTGTTCTGGGGTGAATCTTGCTTCCCTCCCACCCCCCCTTCCCCCCCCCCGCCCCGCTCCAGTCTACCATAGATACCTACACCTTGTTTTTATTTCGTTCTCCCGGCAGGGAATGGAGAGAGCCACACTGGAAAACTTCTCTCTGATCCACAGCAGCTAGATAAAACTCCTTTCTTCCAAGAACGAAATGTGACAAAGTTGAACTATAAAATCAACCTGTCTCTCCACTTAGAAAAGGGAAGATGCCCTGCTAAAATCATGTAAGGGCCCCGCCTACACCGACTTTACCCCAAAGACTCAACGGAGGGGGCGGTAACTGAACTGGACAGCCACACACACTACATCCTGATGACAAAAGTATTGCAACACGGTTCACCTCCACCATAAGGGCTCCACAGCATACAACTCCTCCAACCAGTGTGAATCAGCTAGACCTCAGGTTCCTTCCTCTTCAGCTGTTTGAGGTATCGGGTTTCGGAAATATTTCAGTTGATCAGCAAGCTTTTTAACCATGTTTTCTGTAAATACTTCAGGTGATTAAAGACTAAACGGACACATGTTCTGCTTGCCCTCCCAAATCTAACAGGACTAAGCAAGGTTTTCCTGGCAAAAAGATTTCACTGTCCAAGAGGATACTCGTGAAGGAAGCACCATGGCTACGTGGGGTTGCTCTTCACTGAATTCTCGTTAGTGGAGAAAGATCAGTCCTAACCCACAGGCGTTCTGTCATACGGTCCCCAGTGTGCCACCACGACACTTCCTGAATTGGCAGCCAGAGTGCAGGTTTACTCAGACACAGATTGCTGTGTACCCAGACTGCTGTGATTACTGCCACTCCCTCCTAGAACTAGCCAAGATAGGACACAGGTGGCTGGTGTCTATGCCTATTATCAACTCCTGGCAGCTAAGGACTAAGAGAAAAAGGGTGATTTTAAAAAAAAAAGAGAGAGAAATAGAAATCAAACGATCAAGCCACATGTAATGTCAATGTAACATTAATATCTCAGTGAACTGAGATCCTACAAAATGAGTAGTTACAAAATGGAAATCACTAATGTCTTTGTAGATATTAGAAAGAAAACTGAACTATCAACACACCAATGGCTGGAAATGGTTAGGATGAAAATGATATGAGCCCAAACTAGAGTGCATTACACTCATCTATCCAGCAGCTATCTTACATCTGAAAACAAGTCAGAATAATCTTCAATACAAACAAATGTCAAGTAAGGACGCCTTACATTAAATTCTACTACAAACAAATATTTACATGGTAAAAGGTCTAAAGAAATGCTACATAATTATTTTATTGTACAGCTTCTATGAGTCACAATAATCGTTTATCTTAAAAGGGGTCTGTGGTTCCTCAGATCCTAAGATGATTTTATTGATTCTAAGGTGCACACTACTTCCCTCATTTTAACAGGTAAACTGGGATGAGGCTTACAACCATAGTTTTCTCCCACAGTAGTATACAAAATAATGGTGCACCTTATAAACATCTTAGATTCAATGAAACAGCATTATCTAGTTCTCTCAAGCCCTAACTACAATGTAACCCCCCTGCACGGACACCATAATTATTGGTGGGCTTTTTAAAATGCAAATTCCTGAGCCCAGAATCCCTAGAAGGATTAAAACTCTTGCCAATTTAAGGAGTTCCCCAAGTGGTTCTCACTCTCCCTCTGACCTGAGAACTTGGGATCTACACTACAATGATCTGAACACACAGACAAGTTTGGGGGTGGGGAGCGGGGCAAATCTAGGCCAAAAAAGCCCAAAGGTAAAACTCCTAGAACAAGAATTTCATTCTTTCCTTAACAGTGAATGGAAATCAAGCTGACTCTGGGCCAGGTCTCCTGTGGGGATGAGGAGGGAGAGGCGGGCAGTGAATAAACCCGGACACAATGTGCTGAGGAACAGAGGAGAGAACTCCGGTTTGCAATGGTTACAACAGTATTCGATTCAAAATTCCCTGAATGTGTTGGTGCAGCTTTTCCTCACCTACCAAAGCAGAATTCTGCTTAAAAAGCTCTAATCCAGTGGAAGAAATGAAATGGTGATCAGATTTCTGCCACCGAAAGCGCCAGCAACATGCCAAAAACAGAAAGGAAACTGACATCTAGTTCTCCCGGCTCCTTCAGAGTTCTACAGCTGTGGGCTAAACAGCTGTAATGTGAGGCCCTTTAATCCTCCACTATACCATCCAGGGAAAGAAAGATGGATAGATAGAAACAGATGAGAACAAGGGCAAAAACAAAACTAAATACATTTTAACTGTAAGAAGCTGAACGTATGTAGGGTAAAGAAGTGTCCAGGTCACAGGTTGCAACTACGAAAAAGATTACAGAAAGGCACAAGTTTACATACACTAGAACTACCTTGATCTCCCGCAACTATTTTGCATTGTATCAGATGAGAAGTTACAAGTTCCTATTCTGAATGGATGTTTTAATTCCCCCACATACCTACTGCACTTAACACTGTCTTTAAACAGTCTGCAGAACTGAACTGAACCAGAGCAGACAGAATTCTGTAGGTCAAACCTTCTAGAAGAACTGGAGGAGCAGAGAGGTTCCGCCCTGCAAGGCACGCCATTTCCACCACAAAAGCTGAATGAGGGTTAGCAGCCATTTGCAAAGAACAGGTGGTAAGAGCTTCTAGTGGTAAAACGTCCTGAACCACTTAAGAAATTCATCTTTGTTGACCCTATGTCCTTCAAAATCATATTTAATGACCACTTAACTGCATATAATGAATGGTACCGATAGTATATCTGACATCTGGGGTCCTGTAGACCTTATGACGAAAATCAACGCAGGAACTGACGGGCTGCTATAGCTGTCCATGTACCTTTCTCAATAGCACACAAAAACTCACCAGGGACCATCAATGGTTGAATGGCTAAACAAAATGTGGAATGTAACCATGCATGGAATATCATTCTGCCATAAACCAAATGAAGTAGATGCATGCTATATACAGATGAACCTCTAACACATGATGCTAAGTGAAAGAAGCTAGACAGAAGAGATCATGTCTTGTATGACGCCATTTATATGAAACATTCAGAACAGGTAAATCCACAGGGGCAGAAAGCACACCAGTGGTTGCCAGGGGCTCAAGGGAAGGGGGAATGGGGATAACTGTTTAGTGGATGTGAGGTTTCCTTTTGGAAGGAGGAAAATGTTTTTGAACCAGAGGCCATGACTGAACACCCCTGTGACTATACTATATGTTAGTGAAGTGTACACTTTAAAATGGTAAATTTCATGTTATCTGAATTAAATGTAATTTCCTAAAGAAGGAAATTAGAAGAAACTCACTAGAGCAAAAAATGAAAAAAATCACAAACAGTAGATGAAAAAAATTAGATTAAAAATAAGGGGAATGTAAATCATCTCAGAATAGTTTCAATCGAATGGAATAGGCCAATGAAGAAGAGAATGAAAGAATACAAGTGGGGTAAACAGTGGAAACTTAGAGGAATTGGAACACTTAATTTCCTCCTTGGACAGAAAGTCAGCTGACTGTACTTTAGGAGCTGAATAAAAATCACAAAACCTTTTAAAGTTTAAAGATCTTGGGAATCTTGCTCAATTTCCCCAAGTTAAGAAAATAAAGCACTGCCTGGAATTAAATAATTTGGTCTATGACATTCATGAAGCAACTAAATGCAGAATTTCTGCTTAAAATCCAGATGATGTGATCCCAAGGACAGGAACCTTTCTGGACTAAGTTCAAGACAAATGTTTACTATTGTGCTAAGCTGTTAGCTAGACTGACTTTTGTGAGACCTGGGAAAAATCGGTTGATTCTTGGGTCTTACAGCTTTCAGCTTGAAGAAATGGGTATAAAAATGAAAACAAAAAGAGAGAAAGATTCACTGCCTCAAAGAAAATAGCTTTGTGGAGGGCTGGCTGTCTTATTCATAGTATCTCTGATACCCATAACTGGCACATACCAGGTACTTCAATAGTTTTAAAAGAATACAAAAATCTTTGAATACTGACACTCACCATTTAAATCTAAAATCTGTAGTTAAAAAAAGCTAGGACTCTTCTAAGCCAAAACCGAGACTACTACTTTTTGCCATTCAACAATCTCTTGGCCCGTTGACCCTCTCCCCAATTACCTTTCCTTTTTAATGTATCTTCATTAATTATGAAAGATTAATTACCCATGTGTAAGGTAGCAATCCAAATTCTGTAATTGTAACAAAACATCCATTAAGTCTATTTTGAAAGTCCCTTTAACCCACTGGTGCAGTCTTATTTTGATTCCCTTTTGCAACACAAGTCTCCTAACAATGGGGATTTTGGAGAAACCTGGCCTGTGTCCTTTTTAAAAAGCCTTATTTGTGTTTGACTCTGTGAGGTCCTCAGGTCAAGAATCACTGTATCTTTTTATTTCTCACTGTCAAGAAATGCTAGTCTTTAGTGAGCTGAGAAAACGTTACATGGAATTTGTGGAACAAAGCTTCTAACACCTGCATAAAATTGGAGGTGGGGAGGAATGTAACTTTAGTAATCAGCTAGAGAATTCAAGAGACTGGAAGCCTTTAGAAAGAGGTACATTTAATGATATGATCAAAACCAATGCCAATTCTGCCAATTTCTTGTTGAAGAGCATAAGCTATTAACTTTATTTTCTAACTTATTTGGAGAGCTCTTCGTACTCTGGAGTGCACCATATGAGTATCAGTAATATTTCCAAAAACTTGGAAAATCTAGCAATATACTACTCGCCCTGCAAGGGAGTCAAGGCCCGAGGGGTCCGGCATCTACTCTCATCATCAACCTTTACTTAACCTCTAGAGGAGTTCATATTTTCATCAGCAAAATTAAGAAAAAGGACTTACTTTCTTGCTTGTGACGAATAAATGTACATATGAAAGCATTTAGCACAGTGCCTAGTAAGCAATCTAATATTATCTAGTATCTTGTATCCATATATTGTATCTATATCCTCCTGTCTAAATACAATAAAAACAAAAGGTTCTGTCGATTAGACAGCAGCTCTGTATGATAATGAAACTTAAAAAAGCGGGGGTGGGGGATACGATGATGAGGCACAGCTAGAGATCTCAATCTCAAATGGTCACTTTGTCATTTATATTACTTAGACCTAGGCTCACTCACCGTTGTACACGGTAGAGAATTTGGGGGATAGCAGTCAAAACAATGGGTAAGAAAAAGAAAGAAGGGACAGCACATTCATGAATGACACCGAATATCAAGGAGCTGGATAAATTTTAAAACTGAGAAGTACCTCCAGTTTAGGAGACGCTAAAACTTGACAAGTGAGCCGGCACGGCCCTCCACAGGGTACAAATGCAACATCCAGCTCCACCCTCGCCGCCTTCGAGCACTCGGCCCGGCTTCCCACCGCGAGCCGGAGCCCCCGCGCCAGGTGCAGGCGCCGCCCCGCCCTCCGCGGACCCGGGCCGGGAGACGCCGAGCTGGGGATGCGCGGCCGCGGCGGCGGCCCGAGCCCGGCCGGCCGACCGCGCTCCGGGGGCTCCGGTCCTACCCGCGCGCCCCCCCCCGGCCCCCACTCCGCGGGACACGCCGCGACGACCCGGCGCGCCCTGGGGCCCGCCCCCGGCCGGCGGTGGCGGGGTGAGCGGAGGATGAAGGTGAAGGTGGGTGCCCGGCTTCCCCCAGACGCCCTCCGTCCCTCCCCGCCCTCGGGCCGCGCGGCTCCCTCCGCCTCCTCGTCCACCTCACCGGCCTCCCGCCCGCCTCTCCGCCGCGCGCGCCTGCCTTCCGGCTTCTCAGCTGTCAGTCCTGCCGGAGGCCGCCGGGACCCAACGCCGCCGCCTCCCGCTCCCGGGCTCCTCCGGCTTCCCCTCACCCCCGCGAGTGGCCAGGAGGAAGCCAGCTCGCCGCTGGGCCTTCTCCCCGCTTCGCCGCCGCGACCAATGGGCCCCCGCCGCCGGGAAGCCGCGCACGCCCCCTGGCGGTGGAGGACCGAGCGGGCGCCCGGCCGGCCGGTGGGAAGGGCCGGTGAGCGGAGGGAGGGGTTGGCCCGCAGTCCAGAGGTCCCCGGCGCCGCGCTGCGCCCTCTGGGCTTGCCACGTGGGTGCAGCGGTGGCGGCGGGGGGCGGAGGCTAGCCCCCGGGGGTGGGAAAGATGTGTCACGCCCTCTTTGCTCTCATTCACACGCTTCGGCTCGTGTGAGGGTCTTTATCAACCTAGGATATTAGGCAATTACCCAAGCCAGCCAACCTATCGTGGAAATACTACCTGCCTGGAGCGCTGGAACGCCGATAACCGTAAACGTTTGGCCCAAGGGAAAAAAGGTAGCGCGTGTATTTTGCGCGTCATTTTTGTTTAATTTGCTTAGTAACACAGGGATAGAATTGCTTTTCTCCTCTACACACATTTTTTTCTTCCTGCAGTAAAGTTGATAACTGGGAAATCAGTCTGAACCCCATTATACAAAGCCTGACCTGACAACACAAAATTGTTTCATAGTGCATATTCACATTCGAGAACAATTAATAACTATTAAATGTTAAGTAGAAAATCAAGACAATGCATCGTTGTACTGAAAGTCAGGACAATGCAATGAAGCAATAACAGGGTTTGACCATAGTTTTCTACCAAGTCTTAGCTTTTCTCCAAAAGTATAAAACACAGAACCTAAATAATAGCTATGCCTTCTGCAGTTTGTAGTTCATCATAGGGGGAGGAGGCAAGAAATGCATTCTGAGAGCCTTCTTTGTGCCCAGTACTTTGCTGGGCCTTTGGCTATATCTTCTCATTTAATGCCCACAACTCAGCCGACATAGATATTATTTGCGTATTATTTCTAACAAATCAAAAAAATCAAGACTCCACAACTGAGTTTAAATGACTTGCAGAAAAATATAATGTAGTAAGCTGTGAAGTTGGAATTCGAGTCTGGGTCCATCTAGCTCCCAACAAATGAGGCACTTTGTTTCTTATGGTACCTAAAACCACAATATTTAGTGTGCCTGTGTTTCCCCTAGTTCTCCGTGTCCCACTGAAATAATGTATGAAGCCTCTCAAATAGGGTGTTTAGGCCACATTTGTGAAAGGGCTTTCTTGACCCATAGCTGAACTGGCCTGTATAGAAAGGACATATGTCATATTCTTATAATACCACCCTTGAAACAATTCGTGGTCTGAAAATGTGTTTAAAATGCTATTTGCCAATGGCCATAATATATAGGTTAGAATGCGTCAGTAGGTAATGAAATTAATAATAGTGGGTCACAACCTGTGGGGGATAGGCTTAGGAATCCCTCGGGCTTATACCAGTGGGTTAACAAGGCATTGAGAAATAGAAAGCCATGGTATGCTCATATCTGAGTTTGGGTAAACATGATTGGCACCCTGAGAATAGGATGGTGCAAAGGCACCTCAAGAAGAGGGGGGTCCTGAACCCCAAATGTAGAGAGGGATGGGCAAAGGCCCAAGATAGGAACGGGCGCAAAGGCTCCCAATACAAAGGTATATGAGGTAAGCAAGATTAGGCATGCAGGGCAAAAGTGTCCCCAATTTAGTATTATAGCAGAGAAGCTGCTTCACAGGAGAATTGGGCCAAGTTAGGCAAAACAAGTAAACTGGACTACAGATCACTGTGCTTCAGGGGACGCAGAGTGGAGATGGTTAACCAAAAATAAGTGTCTTGTTAACCCTGAGGCTGTTTCCCCTATCTGTCTTCTCCCCTAGGCTAGCTAAGATAAACAGCCAGGGCACCTCCTATCTGCCATTAACAACCATCTGCCAACTGCCTGGGGCCTGAATTTTGTTTTTTATTGACCCAAACCCCAAACACTGTGTATCTTCAAAAATCCCCCTTTCCCTCATGCCCATAAATTTATGTTTCAGTTTCTTTGTCTCTTCGTACACGCCCATCACGTTTGTAAGCCTTCTGATCTTAATAAATACTGGGCAAGGACCCTTATTCAGGGCTCTTGTCTTTTCCCGGACATTAGCCATTTCTCTCTCCTATTTTTTAATCCTGTGACCTGCTCTCTTGCTAAGACAAGAGAGAACTTTAGACCCTGAGTTTACGATAACAACCAACATTTTGTTGTTGTCAAATCGCTTAAATAGGACAAAAACTTCAGTGCTCATAGCACAACGTGAGGATAAGTATTGTTTCATGAAATATTTGTACAGTATTATGTGTGGATGAGTGTCTGGGTTACAATGTAAATTATACGTCTTCATATGGACTACAATGTTTAAAAGTTGGTAAGTCACTTCTTTACAACACCTTTTAAGGAATCAGTTGTTCCACCTACTTTTTGTGGCAAGAGGTGGGGGAGGCAGAGAAAGTAATCAAGATTAGTGATTTAAGTTTAATGCGACTACAGAGTACTGGGAACTTTGCAGTTCCGGGAGGTTTAATCCAAACAGGTGTTACATGATAATAAGCATTAATAATTCGTATCTTTGAAACCAATATTTATTACATATTTACTGTGTGCCAGGCTCTTTGCTAAGGAATTTAGCTGTATTGACTCATATAATCTTCACAACAGTCCTATAAATACAGAGGAGAAAAGTGTAAGACTGCAAGGGAAAATTGCCCAAGATGCTACTGCTTTTACCTGGCAGAGCCAAGATTGAAACCCACATGCTCAACCTGAAAGTCAACCCCACCTTTCATATACTTGAGAAGAAAAGTTAACGTGCTCTTCAATGGGTGCCGAATTTTATATAGAATTCTAACATACTACACTATTTCCCATATAAGGATTGTACAATATTGTTAAATATAAAACTTGATGAAAAGCCACAGAATTTTAATTGGACCCATCCTGAAGCAGAATATTCCGTTTGGCATCAGTTTCTTGTATATGCACTCGTAGATTGCCTGCGAGAATGTTCTGCAATGATTCCACCCAACCTTGCAAATTCATGCCACTTTTACCTCCAAGGGAGAGAGCCTGTATCCCCTCCTCTTGAACCTAGGCTGGCCCTGGGATTTTTTTTTTTTTTTTTTTTTTTTTATCCATAGAATGCCCTGGAATGATGCCCTGTGCCTTCTGAGCTTTGAACCTTCCATTTTCACAGCCTTGGGATCCAATTACCATATAAAGAAATTCAGATCAGGCTACTGGATAAGGAGAAACCATACTGAGAGAAACTAAGATCTAGTTAGGCACAAACCATCCCAGCCACCCTACCTGAGGACCCAGATGTACACGTGAAACCATCTTACAAGTTCTAGCCCCAGCTAAGCTCCTAGCTGAATGTACCACATAAGTGGCCCCAGACAGTACCACCTGGCCACCTGGGAACCTCCTAGTTAAGACCAGCCAGTCCCATTGACTCTTGAGAAATCACTGTATGTTGTGTTTCTAAGTTGCTAAATTTTGTGCTGGATTTTTTTTTTTTTTTTTTTTTTTAACATACCAACAGATAACTGAAACATGGAAGGAAAGGGAAAAAAGTTGGCCGGCTCTGGGAGTAGCGTTACTTTAAAATATTAAAACATGTTTATATTGGATTGTAAAGTCAATCCTGTAGAGATATGGCCAGAAACTTGCCTAGCTTCTTAAAAATATCTGGGAAAAAAAGCAGAAGTGGAATAATAAAAACAAGAGTAAAAGTGTCAAATGTGATACCTACACTGGGTAAAATACCGCCCTCAGGTGTGGTTTAAAAACTATTGCTCAGAACGGTCTCAAAAACGTGCATTTGAAACTCTCAGACCTCATCCAGCCTGTTCGTACAAGTCTCAGGACACTAGCGTTTCTCCTTTCATCCCACCAACTCCTTTCCTGCCAAGCCAGGCCACTCAGCACTTGAGCCAAATTGAGTCCTAGGTATCTACATAGACTCCAAATTGCCTGACTTCTCTTTTTCACCGCCTGTGTTGGCTCAGTGAGCTGGCTGGACCTTTGCTAAATGCCTCACCCTATTTCCCCCCTCCTTTCCTCTCACTCTGTGTGTTTTTGCCAGAGATTGACTCCATCCCAGGTCCCTGTTCCCAGGCCTGTCCCCACTCTTGCTGCCTTTTATGTTGGAGCTCTAACATTTCTCTTAACTTTACCCAAGTTGTTGCAGGAATGGATCCCGAGGAACGACCTGGTGATGACTCAGTTCAGTACCTGAACTCAAACTCAATTCTGCAATAAAGGCTTTCTTCTGAGTATCCTCGAGACTACCATATAATCACTTGTTGCATCTTAACTAGCAGACTACACAAGGATACTGTGTGCAGGGGTACATCGGTGAAAGAGAAGGCTAAGAGTTATGGTGAAGGACTAGGTCTTTGGAGGAAAAAATCCTTCTCATTTCCCTCTGTCCTAGCATCCCCAAATCAGCTCTGGAACCAGTTGAGGGTTCTCAGCTTGGGGGTCACCATGACCCATTTTAACATGCTCTTTT
The DNA here is from genome assembly GCF_003009895.1 of Hyaena hyaena. Taxonomy (NCBI): domain Eukaryota; kingdom Metazoa; phylum Chordata; class Mammalia; order Carnivora; family Hyaenidae; genus Hyaena; species Hyaena hyaena. The sequence continues at coordinate 459,850 of NW_024081838.1, forward strand.
CTTGATTCAGCTACAAATATAACCTTCTGTTTGTTAATAGTTACATTTTTCTATTTTCTAGGAACCTATAAGGGCAAAATAGTATAGTTTTTAAAAAGCTGGAATACCCACAGATTTCATAGCACAGTTGATACATTTACCACTTTTAACACACATTTTAACACACCATTTTCACCATTTTTAAATGTACAGTCCAGGGGTATCAAGTGCATCCACACTGTTGTACAACCAACACTACCGTCCATCTCCAGAATTCTTTTCATCTTGAAAAACTTAAGCTCTGTATTTATTGAACAATAAATCCCAATTCTATGGTCCCTTCAGTCCATGGCAACTACTATTCTAGTTTTTCTTTCTATGAGTTTGACTTTGTCTGTCTCATATGAGCGAAACAGTATAGTTAAAAAGCTGAAACACTCATAGACTTCATGACACCATGTTTGATACATAAGCAACACAGTGTATACAAAATATGAGTGTTTTTTTATTATAAAACATATGTAAGATACAATGAAATCATATTATAACACATGTATCTGTATAAAGAAGGACTCTAGTTTTGCATCTGTCACTACTTTTCTAGCAACATATAAGAACATTCTGGATACCATAAAAAATGGATTTTTAAAATGTCTTTTTGATTCTACTCCCTGGGAGATTCTGGTTTGGATTATATCCTTTAGTACATCTTTCAGTGTGGCAAAATTTGGCATTTTTGTCTTGTTGATAAATCATATTAAATGATATACTGAATATGGGAACCCACATCTAAAATATGTTTTGGAACCATAACTACAAAGTAACTTTACTTTACCTCAAGTTATGTGCAAGTGTGTATTATAAACAATTATTAAGATTACTAGCGGTTTCTTCAGAAGAATGATTTATTATTCTGTCTTATAAAATATTACCTCCTAGAAAAATTTCTGACTCAGCACCATAATCTAAAAACTACTTTTTGAAGTCTTATATGGTGATGTTACCTGTTTGTAATGCCAAGCAAAGATTAAGAAACCATGGATCAGCCTAAACACACACACACACACACACACACACACACACACACCTTGCATAAGCATAATATGCACATAGTCCATAACATAACATATTTAAAAATATATTTATCAGATCTTGGAAGCAAATAACTTATTTTTTTATTGCCATAGAATGAATGCGGAAATGTGGCTGCATCCCTGACATTCATAGAATTCTAAGTAAATGAATAATCCTCACATTAAGTCATTCAGAAACACTTTTTTCCATGTCCTACCAAAAAAAAAAAAAAGTCCACCAGAAAACCATCTGAGAAGAAGCAACTGAACAAATATGGAATAAAGTTTGTGTTTCCCCAAAATATAATTGCTTCAGTCTGTGACCTCAGTTCTTGATTAAGAACTGAATCTGGGAACCCTTTAGTCCAAGCACAAAAGGATTCACTGTGACTGTGGTATTTTTATTAAACTTTAAGATCTCCAGTTACATCAAACTGAGTGAGATGCATTATTTGCTTTGAAAAGCAAAGCCATAGGAATAGGAGTAACAAAATATCATTCAGTTATTAGTATTGCATTAAGATCTTTTCTCTAGTGGATTTCATGGTCACTAAAGAGAATTCAGCAACACGCCAAGAGGCCAGTGGTTACAGCAGATCTAAGAAACAGAGAAGTAGCAAAACAAACAAAACCAAACCAAACCTAGTACATGCACTAGTGCCATCTTTGTAAATATTCCAAGGAAGCAGACAGAAGCATTGGAATCACAGAGAATGCTGTGGACATTGTCAAGTCTTATAGGCCACATGGGTTCTGCAAGATAGAACACGCAAAATGCCTTTCCCTGGTATACCTGCAGCCTCAATAAGGACTTGTGGTTTCAATTTTAGGCCAGTTTCTTCACTCCCTCTAAAAGATACCATATCTGAGCTATACTGAATTTGTGTCCTGATTAAACTTGAAGGGTATTTATGTGTCCCTAAGCTGTTCATTTTTTGCACTTTTATTTTGAAATGTTTCTTGTAGAACTGCTGTGGCCTCACTGAGGTTTGGTGCATATTTTTAAGTGTAATTTATTTACCCAAAGAAGTCCTGTTCAAATAGAGCATCTGGTATTTTGTAGAGTTCTATCCAATAGTCAAATTTTCCATCTCTATTCATGAAGCAAAAGCCAGGGAAATTGCTCACTTCACTTTAAAAAAACCAAGAGTGGGAAATTTAACCTTCAGTTTCTATACATTCCCAAATAATGTCACCTTCCCCAATTCCCCTTCTCTTCTATCCCACCAGGACCCCCTCCCTGATGCCATCATTATTTAACTCTTTGAAAAGCCTGAAATGGGAGAGTTGGGTTGGATTTGGAGTCAAAAGATGAAATTAGATCCTGGCTCTGTCTATTACTAGCTGCTAAGCGACCCCAGGCAAGTTTTCTAGTCTGTCTAAGCCAGTTTCCTCCCTGTAAATGAGAACAGTAACAACTCCCACACGGAGTTTTGGTTGGGGGTGTGTGTGTGTTTCTTTAGTAGTAGAGAACATTTGGTATAGTTTTTAGAATAGGAGATGAATTCCAGGGAATGCTTAAATGCCGTCACCCGCTGCCCCCTGACCTGACTGCAAACCTTTGGTGAGATATCTATCTGCTTGTTCAGTTATTTCTCGTTCTGCCCATCACACACAGCCTGTGCTGCCCTGGGAGCTGACACCTCCTGCCTCCTCCCCCTTCTCGCCACCATCCAACCCAGGAGAGCGGTCTTCTCTCCATACCAGTGGGATACCTCCTAGGGGCTCAGGCTCATCCCTGGTCTGTTTCTCCTCTTGCAGAAATCCAGAGGCCAGATGGTTTACCGTGAGCTGCCTGTACTGCTTTCTTAACCTAAGCTGCTTATTCTCTCAAATCCTTAACTCCAAAGCCTCTGACAGTTACTCACAGTTCCTCAATGGAGACAGAACATTCATGTCTTTCTTCCATGATCACCATTGTGTCTCCTCATCAATCCCACCCCCTTTGTTTTTTGTCTGTTCGTTGTTGTTCAGTCAAGTCCCATCTCTCTCGTAGCCTTTGATACATGGGGGATCATTTTGCCAGGCAAGGGGCTTAACATGTAATTACACTTACAGGCTTCCCCCTCGTCCTCTTAGTGCATTTCCTGAGGCAGAGATTGATTATTCCCATCATGAGAACAACATCAGGCACGAAAAAAGATTTCCCCAAATGTTCATTGAATGAGAAATTCAATTTGTTGTATAGGACGACTTTGAGTCCCTTGAGAATATTTAAATAAATTTCACTTTGAAGAGAATACACACCTGCTGGCAACCACCAACCTGTTATCCATCTCTGTACTTTTGTCATTTCAAGAATGTTACATAAATGAAATCAAATGGTATGTAACCTTTGGGGATTGGCTTTTTTCCTGTAGCGTAATCCCCCTGAGATTCACCAATTTGTTATCCTTAAGGACAAGGATGGGGATGAGGTACAAAAAACAGGAGGTGGATGTGGTTATAAAAAAGGCAACGGAAAGGACGCTGGAATGGCTCAGTCACATAAGCATCCGACTTCAGTTTAGGTCATGATCTCGCAGTTCATGAGTTCAAGCCCCGTGTCAGGCTCTGTGCTGACAGCTCAGAGCCTGGGACCTGCTTTGGATTTTGTGTCTCCCTCTCTTTCTTCCCCTTCTTCTGCTTATACTCTGTCTCTCTCAAAAATAAATAAACATTCAAAAGAAATTTTTTAAAAAAGGCTACATGAAAGATTGTTGTGGCAATAGAATAGATCTGTTTTTTGACTGTGGTGATACATGTGATAGGTAAATCAATGCAGGTGATCAACTTACATAAACTATACACACACATACAAATGAGTACAATTAAAACTGGAGAAATCAGAACGAGGTTGTTGAGTCATATTTATATCAATATCCTCGTTGACACTGCACTATAGTTTTGTCAGATGTTACCATTTGTAGAAACTGGGTAGAAGGTTCATAGGTTCTCCCTGTTATTTCTTACTACTGTGTGTGAATTTACAATGATCTCAAAATAAATGTTTTAGACTATCAGAGTAAGAGAGCATTCTTGGAGAAGCATGTGAATAGGATGTTAGTTTTTGAGAGAGCTCGAGGAATTTTTGCACCTGCCGTTTAAAAGAATTCAAGTGGTACATATTATACCAGGAGCCTGGGGCAACTGTCTCTTTGTTTCTAAGAGAAAAATTTTTCTACTATTATATATAGGTGTTACAGGAGACTAATTTCACAAGTAGCCAAAGGAAATGATGGATATATTAGTTTCCTAGGGCTGCCCATAATGAATTACCAACCCAGAGGGCTAAGAGAACAGAAATTTACTGTCTTGCAGTTCTAGAGCCAGGTTTCTGAAATTGAGGAATTGACAGGCTTACGCTTCCTTTGGTAGCCCCGTTAGTAGGGGTGGGAGGGGGGGTTCTTTCTTTCCTCCTCCAGCCCCATGGTACCTCTAGGCATTCCTTGGCTTGTGGAAGCATCACTCCATCAATGCCTCTGTCTCACCTATCCATTTCCTCTTCTCTCTGTGTCTTCTCCTCTTCTGTGTTATGTTGTGCCCGAATTGTGAGTCACCTGAGACCCTAAGGAGCCGTCACTGATGCAAGTACATAAGGGTCTTTGTTACAAGCTCGAGCAGGGGCTCACCCGTCTACTGGCGCAGCGGAAGCAAGGAGAAGCCTCGAACAATGGTGAGCAGGGTTTTTATGGGGTAAGGGACAGGGGTGTTACAGTACACATGTTGTACGTTTTGCATCATCACATAAGCACCAATCATAATTGTACAATATCCATGGTTATAGTTTTGACCATTCAGTATCCGTGAGGCATCCGTTACTTTTGGCGGGACCCAATCATGACCTTTGAGAATCCTTTGAAAATGACCAATTATGAGGTGAACTCAAAGGGCCTACGTGGGGTTTAGGCAAGTGGTGAGTGATTGGCTAGTTTGTACAGAGTAACTACCTGCAGTTCCCAGCCCTGACTCAGACCACAAGAATGTGACACATTTCTTTTGATTGGCTGATCCCAGGGTGGTCCTGAGGGTGGCTTCAGCTGAGGCTTTTCCTGGAACTGGGCTGCGTGCAGCCCGAGGTTGCTCTTAATGGAGGACTTAATTTCAGGCTCTTCAGTTACACAGACACTTGTCACTGGATTTGGGTTCCACTGGGTAAACCAGTATGATCTCATTTCAAGATACTTAATTTAATTATGTCTACAAAGATCCTTTCCCAAAAAGTTCACCTTCATAAGTGTCAGATGTTAGGGGAAGGGCATATCCTTTTGGGGGCACCATTCAACCTACTCCAATGAGCAGTAATCAATTTATTCATTCTTTCAGGAAATATTCTTTGAGCTCCTAATGGGAACACAGTAGCATGCTAGGAAAGATGGCATCTATGAATAGCTTATAATCCTATTGTGGAGAACACATGCTAAAGCTGAATGACAGCAGATACAAGGGATGCCTTATTAAACTTAAAAATAAAACTGCTGGTTATTTAACCCAAAAAAATGAATTGATTCTGGAATAGCAGGGAACTGAAATCCAGAATAAGCAAATTATGACAATACCATAGGCACGTGGGTAGAACAAAGGAGAGGAATGCTTTTTTATACAGGAAAGAGGGAAGGGACGAGGGCTGTTCTAAACAAAAAGTCTATTGGAGTAAACTGGGAGTTAGAAGTACAGTGGCTTTTCAGTGGCTGACATGTGACAGTGTCTCATTGGGTAGGCTGTTGCCAGGGTGGAGGAAAGCTTTTCTTCCTCCCATTAACACAGTAAAGCGGTATTGAAGCCCAAGGTCTGTTTCTTTCTATTAAGTCTGAAATAGTCAAGGAGTGCTAGGGCTTGAGAGCTCCCTCTTCTGGCCTCTGGACTTCATGCTAAAAGCTTTCCATTTGTTAATGTTCACAGCATAAAGACAAATAAGGGCAGGGGTCAAGCGTAGTATATTCAAGAAGGCTGGTCCATTGTAAACTGGCTTTAGGTAGACTTATCATGGGCCTTACGAAGGACAGGAGCTTGAGATAGGCATTAAAGTGTTGTGTATTGCGCTTCAGGCTTGAGGAATAACGGGAGTAAAACGATGTGGTAAAAATACCCACTGCACCCAAATATAAGTGTGCTGGAAATAAAACTGACCTGGGCAAAAGGCTGACATTGAGGCATATGACATAAAATTTACATTGAGACTATACCCAAAGGGTCAGGAATGTAATTAAGGAAGCTTAAGATAAAAGAGGATCACAGAATGTTTCTTATCAGAGGGTAGCACTAATTGATTGCATTTGTAGGGTTCTGACAGGGAAGTGCCCAAAGGAGAGATCAGTTGGGAAGTCCTGGCATAGAGCTGGCAAAAAGGTGTAAAGTTCTGAGCTCATCTGGCCATAGTGGGAATTGAAAGAAGCTGAAACCAAGGCAGACCTCACAGCAGGGCAGCCAGTGACGTAGGGCCTGTTTTAGTAGCAGTTCTCCAGAGAAACAGAACCCAGAGGTTAACATAAGGACTTGGCTCATGCCATTACGGAGGCTGCTAGAGACCCATGGCAAGCTAGAGACCTGGGAAAGCCGATAGCGTACTTCCAGTCCAAAAACCAGTGGGTTCAAAACTCAGGAAGAGTCTGAAGGCAGTAAAAGCAGTCCGAAGGTAATCAGGCAGGAGGAACCCTACCTTACAGAAGCCTTTTGATTTGATTCAGGCTTCGACCAGTTGGATGAACCCACTTACATTAGAAAGAGCGATCTGCTTTACTCAGTCCACTGATTTACATGTTAATTTCATCCAAAAATTCCCTCACAGAGACACCCAGACTAATATTTGACCAAATATCTAGGCACCTGGTGGCCTAGTCAAGCTGACACATGAAACTAACCATCACAGGGATGCACTTAGAAGGACCCTGCTTGGGGTTTAATGCTCTGTGGTTACTCTCTTAAAATTCTTAATAATTTTACCTTTGAATCTGTGTTTTATAAGTAAAGCCCAGTGGGACAATGAAACTGGAATTGGCTTGGAGCCAGTGTTCACCTACTTCCCTGCATTTCACGCCCCCGTCATCTTCCCAGACTCCTCATCTCCCTGGGATGGGTTCTCTCCCTCATCACCTCTGGTGTCCTAGGCCCTCCCTGACTTCCTCCTCCCTGCTCCAGCCTAGTGGCCCCAGTGTAGACTGGCACAGGCACTGGAGGACTGGAGGCAGGCATGCGTGCCCTACAGCATCTCACGGAAGGGCCTGGAGGCTCAGCCCCAGCTGGCAGGGCCCAGCTGCATTCAGAGAGCAATTCCATGGGGATGAGCCTCTCGTCCTCCCCAATCCAGGTTCTAAGCACGTCCTCGCACAGAGGCTTCAATCTTATCAGCCACCATCCACCAGCGATTTGGGCAGAGGACTTCCCTGATACCACGTGGGGCCTGGAAAGTGACCCAGCATCAGATGGGAGAGGGAAGCTGGCTGCTGTGGTCACATGGAGGGGCCTAGTAACCCTGTGCCTGAAGGAGCACTACATTAAATCACATACACACACACACACACACACACACACACACGCACATACATGCACGCACACACGCACACCTACACAAACCAGGTCAGATTGAGAGGGAAAGATCATGGAAAGATGATTTAGTTTCTTTAAAAGTATTTTTTTTTTGAATAAGGGTTCTGCATTTTCACTTGCACTGACCCCACAAATTATGCACTTAGTTTGGAAGTAACCATAAAGGGAGACTAGACAGTGGTGGTTACTGAATGGATGTCAACATTGCAGAGACAAGATGTATCAGGTTTGTAATTTTCAATGACAGGCCAAGTGGAAAGCTCTGTTGCCAGAAATTGCTAATCAGAAAGCCAGCTAATCCCTAAGGAAGGTGACCAGTCACGTGAGGTGCATTACGATGTGAACTTGTTTGTCCACTGACCTGCCAGGGCTAACATTCAGGGCCCGGCTGCTGAGTGGGCCCCAGTATGCTCCTCATTCTAGGCTTTCAAGCTGTGGAGCTGATCCCTTAACTCTGCACACTCTACTCTCCCAACTTCCCCAAAGCTGCTCTTTGCAAGAAGCTGATTTAGCTTAGAAGAGGGCATGTGCAGATGTCTCAAGAATGAGGGAAACACGGAAAGGGCTGTTGTGACATCAGCATGTTCTTGTAAAGCACTTCAGCCTTGACAGTGTGATAATACATTTGTTTTAGTTTGAGCTCAGCTCGAGGGTAGTCAATGCCCTAATCAGAAATTCACAATTTTGGGGGGGGCGCCGGGGTAGCTCAGTCTGTTAAGCGTCTGACTTCACCTCAGGTCATGATTTCACAGTCCATGGGTTCGAGCCCCATATCAGGCTCTGTGCTGACAGCTCAGAGCCTGGAGCCTACTTCAGATTCTGTGTCTCCCTCTCTCTGCCACTTCCTCACTCATGCTCTCTCTCTCTCTCTCTCTCTCAAAAATAAATAAACATTAAAAAAAAGAAATTCACAATTTTGGGATTATCTATCTGTTCACATTTAAGAAAGGCTGCACCCAGATCACCTGGCTGGCTCAGTCGGTAGAGCATGTGACTATGACATGGAGTATGGGATACCCACATTGGGTGTAGAAATTACTTAAGAAAATAATTAAAAAAAAAAAAAGGTGCATGCCAGCAGCAACTATACTACAAGTGCTATGGATACCTTTTTATCTTCCATAAACACCAAAGGTTTTGCTAATTAGTGTAACAGAATTTGGAAATTGAGTTCACTCACTAGTGAAATTGCAGTTTTTTGATATATGCATTAGAGAAAATATTAAGTAACACTTAGAACATTCTCTCTGCATTGTATGAACGCGATATAAGAATCTAGCAAATTTGTACCCTGAAGGACTATCCGTGAAGGCACTGCCTCTAGAATGTCCCTGACTCCAGTGTTGTGTCGGGATCCAATGAACCTCTTTTACAAGTTCTGTTCAAACCTCTGCAGGGTACAGGGAGGGAACTTGGATTTCAATGAGTCTATAGAACACTTTGTATGAATGGTTTTATTCTGTTTTGTGCCCATTGCTCATAACCATTTGCTTAATAAATGTCTATGTGGCAGATTTTGGTCCAAGATTTATTTTCATTATAAACTGTTAGGAAGTTTGTAGATATTAGTTAACTGTCAAGCACCTGTATAGGCCATTAATCTATCACAAATAATCTAGAACTTGTAATGAGCAAATTGACTTAGGACAGGTTTAAAATCTTCACGACCTCACATATCAGCTACAAACAGACTCTCACGGAATAGTTGTGATTCACTTGGGAGCGTTTTGAGTCAGGAGCTAATGGAAATTTGTGAGATGGATTTCAAAAAGAAATGGCTGAGGGGCGCCTGGGTGGCTTAGTTGAGCACATGACTCAATTTCAGCTCAGGTCATGATTCACGGCCGTGAGATCTAGCCCAACTTTGGGCTCTGTGCTTGGTGTGGAGCCTGCTTCAGAGTCTCTCTCTCTCTTCCCGTACTACTTGTGCCCTCTCTCTCCCTATAGAGCATAAATAAATAAATTTACAAAAAATAAGAAGTTGATGTGTTAAAAGGAAAAGGTTGAGAATTTGCCTTTGAAATTTGAAAGAGAAACCCAAGGAAAGCAATGGGTCATCTTAGCACCAAAAAGGTCTTTGCAGCGAGGTCAAAGTACACATATCTAGAAAGAAGGAAAAGAGGAAATGCCAACATGAATCTTAATTTCCTGGAGATGTTGACATGTCTTTGTAAAAAAGAGGCACATGAAAATTTTAAAAAATACAAAAGGAGTACAGAAATATGCAATATAAAGTTACTTTGTATAAAAGATGTTTTCTTGAGGCACCTGGCTGGCTCAGTTGGTTTAGTGTCCAACTTCAGCTCAGGTCATCATCTAATGGCTCTTGAATTCGAGCCCTGCGTTGGGCTCTGTGCTGACAACTCGGTGGCTGGAGCCTGCTTTGGATTCCGTGTCCTCCTATCTCTGCCCTCCTCCCTCAAGAATAGATAAACATTAACATTTTTTAAAAAAAGTTTTCTTCTCTATTAGTTCTTTCCTTTTCAATCCCTTTGCCCATGTGTATAGACAATTGTCTGCTAAAATATCATGGAATTCTCTTCCAGAAAAAAAAACGTTGGAAGAAAGAATCCAGGTGCCTTGCTGAATAAAGGGTCCACCTACTCTGTAGCAACATCAAGCATTTTCTGAGACCTCGTAGTTTTCTTTAACAGTTTCAACTTCTTTAGAAGGAAGTTATGGCTCAAAACAACATTTTTTCCTCTTTGATAAGCTTATGATTTCAGAAGGTATATGCACCTTCTGAAACCATGCCATGGACATAAGATTACAATCTTCTGAACTACCATTTCAAATGCCAAAAGGCCGTGAAGCAAATCACCCATTGGCTAAATCCCCTTCTCTGTACCATTACTTTCTTTCCAAACACTAAAATAGCTTCCTTGACATATAATGTTAAAGAACATTCTCTCCAACGTATAACGCAAAGGAAATGCAAAGTATGCAACGTATAATGCAAAGGAAATGATTGCGTTTGGAATTTCGTTGCATAGGGTTAGCATTTTATGAGATCTTTTATAAAGGCCACATTGCAAAGGCTAAGTGGTCGGTTATTTACATACGTATCACCTTCTGTACTGAAAAAACTATATTACTAAGCATACCTGACCTGTTTAGCTTCTTAAGTTAGATAAACTTTAAGACTTTTAAATGTCATCCTTTAGGAGTACCTGGGTGGCTCAGTCGGTTGAGTGTCCGACTCTTGATTTTGGCTCAGGTCATGATCTCGTGGTTTGTGGGATGGAGCCTGGAGCTGGGCTCTGTGCTGACAGCATGGAGCCTGCTTGGGATTCTCTCTCTCTTTCTCTCCCCAACTTGTATGCGCTCTCACCCACACACATAAACACCACACTCTCAAATATGTAAATAAACACTAAAAAAAAGTCGTCCTTTAACACCTTTGTACTTGGTGCATTTTCACTTTTCACTATGAAGTTTCGATAACCTTAAATGGTCATTAGAATTACATTCATATGCTTTGGGAACGGCCCGCGCCTCCTAGCCAGCCGCTCGCTGCGCGCTGCCGGCTGCCCGCCGCCGCCCGCACCTCAGACCCCGCAGCCGCGCCCGTGCCATGCCCGCCCCCGGCTCGGAGCTGCAGCGCCCGCCAGCGCAGCCCGCCGCCGGGACCGGGGCGCCGAGCCGCAGCCGCCACCGCACGGGGAGCTGCAGTACCTGGGGCAGGTGGAGCACATTCTGCGCTGCGGGTTCCGGAAGGAGGACCGCCCCGGCACCGGCACGCTGTCGGTGTTCGGCATGCAGGCGCGCTACAGCCTGAGAGATGAATTTCCTCTACTGACAACCAAGCGTGTATTCTGGAAGGGTGTTTTGGAGGAATTGCTGTGGTTTATCAAGGGATCTACAAACGCTAAGGAACTGTCATCCAAGGGAGTGAAAATCTGGGATGCCAATGGGTCCCGAGACTTCTTGGACAGCCTAGGATTCTCCAACAGAGAAGAAGGGGATTTAGGCCCAGTTTATGGCTTTCAGTGGAGGCATTTTGGGGCAGAATACAAAGATAAGGATTCAGATTATTCAGGTCAAGGAGTAGACCAACTGCAAAAGGTGATTGACACAATCAAAACCAACCCCGATGACAGAAGAATCATCCTGTGTGGTTGGAATCCAAAAGATCTTCCTCTAATGGCCCTCCCTCCGTGCCATGCCCTTTGCCAGTTCTACGTGGTGAACGGTGAGCTGTCCTGCCAGCTGTACCAGAGGTCAGGAGACATGGGCCTGGGTGTGCCCTTCAACATCGCCAGCTATGCCCTGCTCACCTATATGATCGCACACATCACAGGCCTGAAGCCAGGTGACTTCGTACATACTTTGGGAGATGCACATATTTACCTGAATCACATTGAGCCACTGAAAATGCAGCTCCAGAGAGAACCAAGGCCTTTCCCAAAGCTCAGAATTCTTCGAAAAGTTGAGACAATTGATGACTTCAAGGCTGAAGACTTTCAGATTGAGGGGTACAATCCTCACCCGACTATTAAAATGGAAATGGCTGTTTAAAATGCTTTTAAGGGAGATATTGGAAGGATATTCATTCTTTAGGGGTTAGACTGAATGCTGGGATGAAAGGTCTTTCACCCTAAAGGAAGAAGGAAAGGAACTAGATCAGAAGTCTGTTGGTGAGCAGCAGTTACACTTCTTTAGCTTTTAAGGATGTTGCTACTGGCAAACAGTTCTCTTAGTAACAAAAGACCTTGAGTTTGGTTAACTTCCCGGGGATGTGTGAAACTGCCAAGATTAGGGATAAAGTCAGGAGTATAAAAATATAAATACTCTTAAGACGTGTGCCTGCATTTCAAGCCCACATTTTTATGAAGGTCGGTGCATTTCAAGAATTACATGAAAACTATTCCCCCAGATTTGAGCATGCAGAATAACACCAGCATTCACGGTAATGTATAGATATTCCCCCAAATTTGAGCAAGCTGAATAACACCAGCATGCATGATAATGTACAGTTGTAGTTATGAGCATTTAAAGTTACTTGCTTTATATACTGCTATAATAAAAGAAATGTACATTCAAAAAAAAAAAAAGAATTACATTCATATGCTTTGAACATGTCTTATATGTAAAAAGGGAAGAGGGTAGATGGGAAAGACACAGTTACTGGAGTCTCTCCCCTCTTGCAGGTCTAATTTCTGATGCTCATTTTACCAGTTAACTGCTGCTTCCTTCACCAGTTCTGCTCATCATTTCCCTCTATCGATTCCACACATTATTGGCACATTATTATAAACCAACCTTTAGGCAGATTTTGACCCCTTCCTTTTGCCTGTCCAGGTAGGAGAGGAAAATAATCCTTTCACCTTTGTTACTTCTAAGCAAGTTATAATTTGACAAAGTGAATTTGTTAAGAGGCTAAGAAAAAAATGGGATGAAGAGAAGTAACAGAAGAGCATAGGAAGAAGAACATCATAGAGTGAAATGGCATATTTTAAAGTAAAGAAAAATCAAGCTACACATGGACTTGGCTGGAAAAACCTTTTCAGGACAAACCTCCACACCTCCAAGCAAACAAGGCAGTGAGACACCTAAGCGCTGTCTGGTATCTTTGTGCTGTTCCCATAGCAGGGTAAGGTGGGTGACCTAAGCGGGACCTCTGTCCCTCTATGATTCTGCTTTTTAGTTTTCTTTTTGAGTTTATGCTTTTATCTGTCACCTGGTCCTGGGCTGATCTCCCACGGTGTAGGGACTCTCACTCTCTTGAAAGCTCTGTGGCCCATTGGGTTAAGAGAGCTAAACCAAGTGGTAGACTGCCCTGTTTTTGCCTTTTCTCCTTACTTATAACTATGCTTTACCTTTTGGACATCTTTTTAGTTATTTATCCCTCCCATTACCAAAATGCTTTTCCTACATGCCAGCTAACTCAGAGCCTAGAGAGAGGAGAAGCCCCTCTTGAGGAGACCTGCTATAGTTGAATATTAATGTGATCTCACCTTCCTGTGATCAGGCTTTTTCACTACTGGTCCAGAATAATATCTTGGCCTAATCTCTGGTCTCTGATGGTGGTGGCATGTTTTAAAAGGCTACCCATCTCATGTTTGTCTTGCTCTCTGCCCATGATAAAAGTACTTTTTTTTTCCCTTTCCCAAATGCCCATATGCTCGTGCATTCCCCACTGAGTTCTGGTTTCAGGTTTCAGATGTGTAACTTCATCTTAGTTGGTCTGTGATCAGTCAATGTGCCCACACCCAGTAAGGATCCAGTCTACCTTCCCAGGTGCTGTCTGATGGCTCCCCTCCCGGAGGTGGTTTGTTATACTGGTAGGACAGGATTTTCTGTTTCCTCCACTTTCTTTGACTTTTCCATTCAGGTTCCCCATGACCTTAATGCAAACAGTGTCCAATATAGCAGGAGAAAGTTCTTTTAGTTACACCAATGATGCCTGTGAAAATTTATTCACTGAACACACGTTTATTGAATACCTATTGTAGGCCAAACACAGTTGTAGGAGTTGGGGATTTGGAGAGGAGTGAACAACTTACAATAAATTTTAGGAGGATCTGAGGAAAATGGGAACTTGAGAAGGCAAGGTTCCAAGGCATGAAACTTTGATCAGTTTTGCAAGCTCAAGACCAGAAGCCAAGATCAACACCTGGAGGAAATCTAGTAGAAAATGAGAGAAAGAGTGGCTCAGGGAGAGAGAAGACTTCTGGATCCTCAAAGAATGTGAACCTAGCCTTGACTGCAGTATGTCCCAGGGAAAGAGGAAATATGAATCTGTATCAGGCTCTAGATACCAAGTCTGCTCTTGGCTGGCCACAGCTAGAATTTTTAAAAAGGTGGTGGATTAACTGGATGCAGTGTATCTTTCTAACCATCATGAATCAAAACTGAGAGAGATTATGCAATATAAGACAATAATAGATTTCAGAAACAAACAGAAATGAAATTGCTATCTCATAGCATGTGTGTGCTTATAGGAAAAGATGAAATTTAGTTCAAAGCATGTAATCTATCAGAAGGCCTTCTCTACTCGTGATCTGTGCTAATTTATTATAACTGCTTGAAGTTATGATTTCTATAGCTTTGTTTTCCATTTCACCTGGAGGAGGTTTTTAAAAAGAGGAAGAGAAGGAAAGGTCAACGACATCTACATTTTCTTTTTAATTATAAATGTCTTTCACTTCACTATTAAATACTTCAATAGATATGTTTAACACCTGATCCTATAATTCATGGGGAAGTAAATGCACGGAATTTAGCTTTTGTCAGTCATATTTAGAAAACGGACACATTTGGCCTAATTCTCCTCTCATAGACTCTTAACAAAATGAACCAAACATCTTATGTTGGTAAGATCTTGAATAAGGCAGTGTTATGTTTATGTTCTTGACAAAGTTTCATATGTTTGGACAATTTTTGCTGTCAATTATTCATGTGAAGTTTAATTATGTATAAGTTCAACCGAAAGGAATGTGAACAAACTTTTATCCACAGTTTAAATTAATTAATTGATTATCATAGGGTGGTGTATTTTTTTCCAATGCACTAGATTCATCATTATATTTATATAATGTTGGGTCTAGTCCTGAAAGCATTTGCTGAGGGAAGTACTTGGCATTTACTCAGAGAAGTAAAACAAATCTTACTTTTGTTTCCTTGTCCTGATTTTGTAATTAATCACCACAGCTTGCACCAACCCAAAGAAAACCAAAGTGTGCCCAATGACCAGGTAGCTACTTAGGAGAGTTTATTTGACTAATCCAGTGCACAAATCCTATCTAAAGAGCGTGGAACAAGTACCATTCTCAGAGAAGTGTGCTTCCTCATGTCGAGGTCTAAATAGATGAAGTGTGGTACAGAAAGAATAACCATGAAAGGCTACCTTTAATCTGGAAGAGAAAAAGCAAACAAAGAAGGGATTATAGATGGAATGAGTATGTGGGTCTTGGAGACTGAGAAAGAAATAACCATGTATTTTTCTATTGTTTTGACTTGATACGAAGAGAAGAATTATAGATTATGTTTAGACATATGAACCTCAGGTCTTTTTTTAAAAAACACCAGACCTGGGGGAATTGGGACAGCAGCCTTCATTTTAGTATAATCTGAGGGTGGGCTGTCCCTGATGGCCTGAATTTCCATTCTTTCAAGGTTGAAATAAAACAAACACACAAAACTACATAAAACAATAAAAAAAAGTTTCTTTTTTCTTCTTCAATAGTCCTTTAACAAAATTCAAATCCTTCCTGAGAAATACTAAATGGTTAGTGAGGTTGAGCTATCAGATTCGTTTTAGCTCTATCTTCAGAAAAAGAGCAATTCCATATGGAGGCAGGTGGAGAGAAGCAACATGGCAGGGGCCGGGGAGTGTTTGAATTAGCCATCTTTGAGAATATTAAGAACCAACCTCTGCACGCTGATGTCAATCTGCTTGCATCAATTATCCGTGTATCAATATCTCTGTATATATTTCCCCTCTTCTCAAAACCACAGAAGCTGGTCAAATGACAAGACTGGGGTTTATTTTAATTTTTACCTGAAGGGTTTGAACAATTATCGTGGCACACTTGAAGCCTTCTTCCCCATTGCACATCTCAGTTGTGTATCTGTATGTGTTGCCTTCTGACTTCTGATATTCATTTCTTTGGCTGGCCAGTATCTGATATTTAATCTTTTATATATTTTATACATAATATCAGTTAGGATAACCATTGGAGACTAATGCACTTTACTAGTTTCCAGTGACTACCCTAACAAATCACTACAAACTTAATGTTTAAAACAACAATTTAATACAACAAATTTTTTTCTCTCACAGTTCTGGAAGCTAAAAACCCAAAACCAAAGTTTTGGCAGGACCACACTTCATCTGGAAGCTCTAGGAGAGAGTCTTTCCTTGTTTCTTCCAACTCCTGCTGGTTGATAGCATTCCTTGGTTTTATTGGCTTGTGGCCGCATCACTCCAATCTCTGGCTCTGTCTTCACATCTCTTTCTCCTCTGCATGCCTTTATAAGGACACTTGTCATTGGATTAAGAAGCCCTGCATAATCTAGTTTGATCTTTTCATCTCAAGATCCTTACCTCAAATACATCTGTAAAATTAACTCTTTTTCCAAGTAAAGTAACACTTATAAATTCTAGGGATTAGAACACGGGTATATCATTCAATTCACCACACTTCCATTTTCATTCAAGCTTTTGTTTCATAGATAAACATTGATATTTATATAATATGTCTCAGAGTCAAACTTTTAAGGCTGAAAGAAAACTCTTTCAATCTGCTGCCAAGATCTACTTTTCATGGAACCTATCAGTAGCTCAACTTTGCACATCTTGGACTCTCGGCAGCTATAGATGTGTGCTCAATTTGATGCTGTATTTTTTAAAATCTTTCTTTTAAAGGTCAGTCTTTTTTTATAGATATAATTTTTAGTCTCTCTGCCTACTATTGGTCTTGGCCACTCTAGTTAAAAGCACATAGTGATCACCTCAGCTAGTTGTTAGGCTGTTTGGCCTATGATCCTAGGTTTTCATTTTGTCAGAAAACATTTCTGACAGGCTTGTTGCAACCTTAGAGTTCAAGTACAATGAGCAATAACTAATTATTCTTAAAAATAGTGTCACTACTAATTACTAAATTTTCAACACTTTTAGCTAGTTCTAGTATTATGAACTCATTTCCATCCTGAACACAGACACACACAGACACACACACACACACACACACACACACACACACACACGAGTTCACTTCCCTATATCATGATTTTACATTGGTTTGGTATTTTTCATATAGAATTAATTTTCCCAATTGTTCAAGACAAAACTTATGGAAATAAAAGTTGCCTCCTCAACAATGAAAGAACTGAAACCATTATTTAGTGTTTATGATTATGTAGATTTTGTTGGAAGCTCAGCCAAGCATTATATTTTTTATTTTTCTTTTTTAAAGTTTATTTATTTTGAGAAAGAGAGAGGGAAAGCAGAGGAGGGGCAGAGAGAGAGGGAAAGAGATAATCTTAAACAGGTTCCATGCTGTAAGTATGGAGCTCAACATGGGCTTAATCTTACAAACCATGAGATCACTATCTGAGCCAAAATCAAGAGTTGGCCGCTTAACTACCTGAGACACAGAGACACCCTTCTTTCTAATTTTTTTCTATATAATAGTTGTCTTGTTTTATTCATTTGCTTAGTTTTCCATTTAGAATTAATCCAACTCCAAACTTTCCTAGATGAGTGCAAATCTCATAACAGTGTAAGCCTCATAGGATAATGGATTGCTTTCAACTTTTTATGGGAATCTTCATCCCTTCCATCCCTCTATGCTTCTACTGCAGGCCACTGTCTTTTTTTTGTGTGTGGTCATTCACTTCACCACCACCCCAAAGACTCAAGTGAGGTTTTTATTTCTCTATTTTTAGATGTTTATTTGTGTATTTATTTATTTTTGAGAAAGAGAGTGTGCAAGAGCAGGAGAAGAGCAGAGAGAGAGGGAGAGAGAATCCCAAGCAGGCTCTGTGCTGTCAGTGCAGAATCCAACATGGGACTCAATCTCATGAACCATGAGATCATGACCTGAGCCAAAATCAAAAGTCAGAAGCTTAATGGACTGAGCCTCCAGGTTACCCCTCCAATGAGGTTTTTAAAAATAGCATTTCTCCTGCTTCTCCATTGTCTTTTTTTTTTTTTTTTTTGGTCTATATTTGCTTTGTTCTCTACCTTCCCTGGGGAAGGGCTTTCCCCAGTTGCTGGAGGTCTTGGCTGTTGGCTCATATTTGAGTGGGCCACTACAAAACTTTGAAGTCATAAGTGCATTTGGGGTGTCCCAGGTTTAGACGTTTTGCTCTTGATTGACTTGTAGACTATGATATCAACCAAAAAATATTTATTTTCCATAATCTATCCATAACTCACTTCCACTTTATCCAAACTCCTGTCCAAAGTTTAAGTAACCCAACATCATCATTTTCTTATTTTCCTGACCTTGCTCCTTTCTCTCCCCTCTTCACTCTGCTCCACACATATTGGCCTTCTTGCTGATCCTCAACCTGCCAGGCTGGCTCCTGCTTCGTGGACTTTGCACTTGCTGCTTTTCCTACCTGGACTTTTCTTCCCCCAGATCTTTGCACAACTGCTTTAACTCACCATTCTGTCCTTGGATCAGTTCTCAATAGGGAAGCTTTGCCAGATCTCCCCACCTCAACACACAGTAGCCCCTTATTCTCCCTTATTTTCTTCCTAGAATTAATAGTAGGCTGATATTATTTATTTGTTTACTTGTTCATTGTTTATCTCTGCCATGAGAATTTAAGTTCTACTTTGTCTTGTTCAAGCACTCTTTCTGTAAGACATAGAATAGTGCTTACTGCCCTAGCACTCAATACATTTTTGTTCAAAGGGAATATGACTTACGTAACATCTTCCCTGGAGATTAAGTATTTCAACAAAGTATAATTGGATATGACAACAAAATAACTTTTTAAATGCTTTATTCTAAATTTCCAAATTAAATACCCTTTAAAGTGTTCTTTCCTATGAGAACCCAAATTCATTAACATGTATAGTATATGTATGGGGCTCCTGGGTGACTCAATTCTTTAAGCATCTGACTTCAGCTCAGGTCATGATCTCATGGTTTATGAGCCTGAGCTCCCCATCGGGCTCTCTGCTGTCAATGCAAAGCCTGCTTCAGATCTTCTGTCTCCCTCTCTCTCTGTGCCTCCCCCACACTCTCTCTCTCAAAAATAAACATAAAAAATAAATTAAAAAAATAAAACAGTTTGGTAAAAAAACATTTACAGTATGTGTAGAAAATTAATTTCATCAACATGGATAACAAGTAGAAAAAAATTTTTTAATTCTTTTTAACATTTATTTTTGAGAAAGAGAGAGACAGAGTATGAACAGGGGAGGGACAGAAGGAGAGGGAAACAGAATCTAAAGCAGGCTCCAGGCTCCAAGCTAACTGCATAGAGCCTGATGCAAGGCTCAAATCCACAAACCACGAGATCATGAACTGAGTCGAAATCAAGAGTCAGAGTCTTAACAGACTGAGCCAGCATCTGTCCCTAGAAAAAATTTTTTTAATGATTAAAGTTAATAAGTCATTTCAACAAAAAATATGTGAGCAACTTCTATATACCATGTGTTATGTTTGCAACTCAGTTTACCGAGATTAAAAAACACCAGTTCACACATGAAATAAGTAACTAAACCAATCTGGTGATAAGTAAGTCAGGACTGCCCGAACCTCCTCTTCCTTGGAAGATGTCAATCTTTTTCCTACTTCAGCCTTCAACTAATTGGATGAGGTCCACTCACATTATGGAGAGTGATCTGCTTTACTCAAAGTTAACTGACTTAAACATTAATCTCATCTAAAAATACTTCCACAGAAACATCTAGAATAATGTTTGACCAATTATCTGGGTACTGTGGCCTAGCAAGTTGACTCTAATATTAACCATCACAGATGATAATAATAATAAATAATTGTTATAAGTAATTATATCTTGATATTGCTGCTAGTTGTGTTCTTCATACTAGATAAAAGTGATTTATGAAAACTTTGATTTTCATTTATGTTGCGAAATAACCACTATTAATTATACCAAATAATTAGAGGTTAAAAAAAACCCTTAGCATCTATTTAAGTAGCTTGCCTACTTCTCAGTTTTTATGTAAGTCAAAGTGAACAATTAAAAAGCTATGCCATTAAAATATGAGGCAAGAATTTCCTTAGAGGAAAGTGTTTTTGTTTTTGTTTTTTGCTAGATAACATTTTTTATCTATTAAATCTGATCAATTATGAGTTGGCTGTTATCAACACTTGAGAACAAGCCATAAGAACGATTCTTGCAGAACTGTGGGTAGACCTATATTTTCTCCCAACCAACACTGTTTATTTTTGTCCCATGGGAGCTGTTAACAACCACTTTGCATTTATGAAAGTACAGAATTTTATCAAATTTCACCACCTTCTCTTGAAGTGATAGATAAGAACACAACCAGTAATAGAAATAAACTGTGCAAAACAGATAAGTTGCCTATGGCTGTGCCCACACTGCAGTGGATGTGAAGAGGTTAAATAATAATCCTACTGCAAGGGAAGACTTTGTTATTTTAGAAATAGAACATCATAGTTCTGCATTCCATTTGGATTCCAGAACACCATCAGAAAGTGACTTTTCCTACCAAAGAGAGCCAATTACAACATACCCTAATTCAGCAACAGGGTAAAGAATACTACCTGGAGAGGGAAACACAGATAAAGGAGAGACAGTGCTCAGAATAGAGCCTCAGGGCTGAGCCAGTAGAAATATTAAACATGCGAGTGCCACTTTCTCTCTGTGTAAAATTGGGGAGGTTACTAACCTCCTCAATTTCTTCCTTAGTAAAATCGGAATCATACTACCTGCCATATAGTGTTGTTAGGACTAAAGGCGATGATGTATTTATACTGGGGAACTTGTGTTTTTGGTCATGCAGCATCTCATCTTTCAAGGCCATGCTTCTCCACTACTATGTTTGATTCCAGAGGTCTGTTGCTTATAGGACCTCAGCCCATAATGTCAAGTATGGGCACGTGGTCAAGGCTAGGGGAATCAGTCTCTTTCCAGAAATTTGAATCTTAAGTGGAGACAAATTGAGAGGAGTAGATTTCTATGAGAGTTGTTGCTACTGAGATCTTAGAAGCCATTGTTTCCTGTTCTTTCTAAAACTTTATTGTTCAGTTTTTCCTTTGATTCTCTTAAGAGCACAACATTCTTTTCTAAGTTGGCCATGTCATTGTCTGCTGCTTGTAAACAGAGTTCATAATAATACAGAATATAAATTGCACATTTGCCTAGTAAATACTTAAAAATAATTTTTATTACTACAGCAAAATTTGAGGGGCTCAGGATGGGAAGAAAATCAGCTAAGTAGTTCTAATTGCAGAATGCTGTCAACAGATTTTTTTGTTTTTTGTTTTGTTTTGCTTTTTTTTTTCCTTTCTTTTTTTTCTAGTGTGAGGTGCAACATTCTTCTCTTAGAAAAGTAGCATGGTATAGTAGAAAGAATGTTGGATTGGGGGGTTGGATTGGAAGATTAGGTGACTGGGTTCTGGCCTGGGTCTTCAACCAGCTCATTTCAGGACTTTGGAAAATCATCCAGTTTCTCTAGGTCTTTCTTAATCTATAGTGTTGAGTGTATTGGACTGAATGATCTAAGGTAATTCTAAATTGGGTTGTTTGCACTTTGACTTTAATATTAAGCACACTCTTTTGCAGAAATTGATAGGCTGATGTAAAAAATTGCATGGAATTGCAAGAAACTCTAAAGAGCCAAAACAATCTTGAAAAGTGAGGGGACTCACAGATCCTGATTTCAAAACTTACTACAAGTCTGCAGTAATCAAAACTGTGTGGTGCTGGCATAAAGACAGACATATAGACCATTTGGAATAGAATACCCTTGTGTATATGGTCAAATGACTTTGACAAGAGTGCCAAGACCATTCGGTGGAGAAAGAATACTCTTTTCAACAAATGGTACTGGGATAACTGGATATACACCTGTAAGAGAATAAAGTTGAATCCTTATCTAATACCATGTTGAAACATTACTTCAAAGTAGATCAAAGACCAAAACATAAGACCTAATACTATAAAACTATTGGAAGAAATCACAAGGCAAAGTTTCATGACATTGGATTTAACCATAACTTCTTTGTAATGACATCAAAGTCATAGACAACAAAAGAAAAAATAGACAAATTGGGCTCCATAAAAATTAAAAAATTTTGTGTATTAAAAGGCATTACCAACAGAATAAAAAAGCAACCCATAGAATGGGAGACAATATTAACAAATTACATATCTGATAAAGAACTAATATCAAGAATATATACAGAACTCCTAAAACGCAACAACAAAAAGGAACAGTACAATCCAAAATGGGCAAAGAACTTGAATAAACATTTCTTCAGAGAAGATATCAAATGACCAATAATCAAGTGAAAGATGCTCAGCATCAATAGTCATGAAGAGAATGCAAATCAAACTACAGTGAGATGCCACCTTCCATGCATTAGCATGGCTGGCCACTATCAAAATATAAAAACAGAAACAGAAACAGAAGATGACAAGTATTGACAACGATGTGGAGAAATTGACACCCTTATGCACTGTTGGTGAGAATGTAAAATAGTACAGCCGCTGTGGAAAACAACGTGGCAGCAGTTCTCAAAAAATTAAACATAGATTTACCATACGATCCAGCAATCCATTTCTGCATATACACTCAAAAGAATTGAAAGCAGGGTCTCAAAGAGATATTTGTACTTCCATGTTCCAAGCAGCATTATTCACAAAAACCAAATATGGAAGCAGCCAAAGTGCATCAATAGATGGTTAGATAAGCGAAATGTAGTATGTGGATATAAGGAAATACTATTCAGTCTCAGAAAGGAAGGAAATTCTAACACATTCTACAACACATGAACCTTGCAGACATTATGCTATGTGAAATTAAACACAAAAGGACAAATGCTGTATGATGTCACTTATGTGAGGTATTTAAAGTAGTCAAATTCAGAGAGACAGAAAGTAGAATGGTGGTTGCCAGTGGGAAGGGACAATGGGGAGTTATGGTTTAATGGGTGTAATTCAGTCTTGCAAGATGAAGAAGAGTTCTGGAGATAAACGGAGGGGACGGTCGCACAACAATATGAATATATGTAATACCCCTCAACTGTACACATAAAGATGGTTGAGGTGTAAATTTTGTTATGTGAATTTTGTCACAATAAAAAAAAATTACAAAAAAGGAAGAGTGGAAAAGTGCAGTTCTCCACATGACTGGAGAACAGAAAGTTGAAATTAGCACTTACAACTACCCCATGGAAATGACAGTCCTCACCCTGGAGTTTATGGAAATTAGGACAACAGCCTTGTTTGTTTCCCATAGGAATATATACTTGCTAAATTTGTGTGTTAAAATCTTGCTCAGATCTTCCCCCCACCAAGCTTTACTGAGGTATAGTTGACAAATCATAAGACATTTAAAGTGTATAACGTGATGATTTGATATATACATGTATTACAAAAAGATTTCTCACGTTGAGTTACTTAACACACCTATCACCTAACATATTTACCTTTTTTTATGAGAACATTTAAGTTCTACTCTCTTAGCAAATTTTAATTATACAATAAAGTGTTATCAACTATAGTCACCATTTTGTATATTAGATTCTCAGACATTATTCATCTTATAACCGAAAATGTGTACCCTTTTACCAATGTCTGTCTATTTCCCCTATCCCCTAGACCGTGGCAACCATTTTCTACTCTTCACGATAATGATTTTGTGTCCTTTGGATATATACCATAAGTCACATGGATCATATGGTAGTTCTATTTGTAATTTCTTGAGCAATCTCAAAACTGTTTTCCATGGTAGCCATACCAATGAACATTTCTACCAATAGAGTTCCTTTTTTTCTACATCCTTGCCAGTGTTAGTTATCTTTTGTCTTGATGGTAATGGCCATCCTAACAGTCATGAGGTGATAACTTATTGTGGATTTGATTTGCATTTCCTGAATAATTAGTGATGTTGAACACCTTTTTGTGCACCTGCTTGCCATTTGTATGTGATCATTGGAAAACTGTCTACCCACGTCCTTTTCCCATTTTAATTTGGTTATTTGTTCTTTTGCTATTGAGTTTATGAATTTATTGTATATTTTGGATATTAACCCCTTATTATATATGTGGTTTGCAGATATTTTCTCCCATTCCATAGGCTGCATTTTCTTTTTTTTTTTTTAATTTTTAATGTTTTATTTATTTCTAGGAGAGAGAGAGAGAGAGACAGCGTGAGCAGGGGAGGGTCAGAGAGAGAGGGAGTCACAGACTGAAACAGGCTCCAGGCTCCGAGCTGGCAGTCAGCACAGAGCCCGACGCGGAGCCCGAACCCACGAACTGCGAGATCATGACCTAAGCGAAAGTCGGACGCTTAACCGACTAAGCCACCCAGGCGCTCCCATAGGCTGCATTTTCTATGTATTGATGATTTCCTTTGAGGTACAGAGGCTTTTTAGCTTGATGTTTATTTTTGTTTTATTTGTTTATTTTTACTTTGATTGCCTTTGCTTTTGGTTTTAAATTCAAAAGGTCAAAGGCAGGATTGAGTTATCTCTGCTCAGCAAGGCACTGGATAGTCTGGACCAGAGATAGAGAGCAATTTGGGGAAAACATGAGGAGGTTTCATGGAGACAGAACCTTGGTAAGACTTTAGCTCATTGTCATTAATTCATGGTGTGTAAGGGTGTTGGTCTAGTTTTAAGAACTAACAATGGGAAAGAGTGAAGTTTACTCATGGGCTTTCATCTGATAAGTAGTGATTGATATTTGGCCTCTTGTTCTCAATCTCAGGTTGAGATACAGGTCAAAACTGAAGGGAAACTTGTCCACTATAAAGGACTGGTTTCACAATTGATCCATTCAGTTGTGCCTAAGTTCTCCTGCCTTTCTGAGTCACCTTTCCCATCATCCAAATAATTGGCCACCACTGTCTTATGTGCTGTGGGGAAGAAAGTGCCCTTCCTAATCCTCCGTACTTCCTCATGTTTCTGATCTCCTATTACTCATAATTTCTGTTCTCTCTGAATTCTTAATCCCTGCTTATGCTCTTGACTCCTGTAGCTGTCACCTTTTCCTGGCATCATGCCACATATGGCCACCATTCTTCCTCTTGCATTCACCGAAGCACACCACCACCACTAGGCTGTTTTATGTAACAGATATCCCCACAGCGTTTGAGGATAACAGAGCCATACCAACATTCATTTATTCCCTGTCGTAAATCGATTTTAGCACCATCTATCATCTAAACATTTTTCTAGGTGCTGGGCATGAAGCATTGAACAATAAAGATAAAAATTTCTGTCTTCAAGTTGCGTATATTTTGTTTGAGACCCAGACAATAAGTAATTTTAAGAACTATATAAAGGTTGCAATTCAGTTCCTTTTTGTTAAACGAGTAGTTCCACGACTGTTTTCGAATCTAGGTGGGGGTGGGGGGTGGGGGACTGGGCTTGGTTTCTTTAAAACATTGCTTATTCTTTCCCGAAGCCCTGTGTTTCTCTGAGAACAAAAGAAGGGAGAACAAAGGGAAGAGAGAAACATCATATGGTAGAGGTTGCTAATGATACAGGACACCTCTGAGCAGCTCTCCTGCACTCCCACATCCATGAGTAAAGAAAGGCTCCCCTCACAGGATTCTGAAGAGGAGAGCATCTGTGGATGTACTCTATCATGGGGTGGCTTTTATCTCCCTAAATGGGTGTAGTCTGACATATGAAGTTACCCCCTATTAGAACCAGCTGAAACCTTCCTCCAGGATAGTCTTTTCCTCCTAATCTATATGAAGAGCCTCCCCTACATGTATCCACTGACAGATGATTTTTTCTTAGTATTATGACAGCTCTTTTTTCGTGGTATGCTCTCAGTTCCCAATTTAGGCTTAATATTTTTAGTGAATATAGTTCCTTTTAATTATCTTAGTAATTTACAGAGGTGAGATTTGTCTCTGTGTTGTAACTAATACAGATAGCTTTGAAATTTGTATTTTTGTTATAAAATGGTGCAGGAAAGGGCAGTTCTCTGACCAGATAAAAGAGGGGAGGGGTCTCTGATCTATGACCAGATAGAGATAGTTCCCAAGCCCTTCTCAATCACAGGTCACTTTAATTCAAGATCCATAGATATCATCACCAGAAGGGTAGTCTCACTTGTGCTTTTTTTCCCCTAACCCTTTCTCACCTTCTATTTAAATCCTTTTTTTCAGAACCTTCTCTTCCAGTTCCAGGACTCCCAATCCTTGTTCTCCCCTGACTTCCTAACTTCCAAAGGAAAATTGGGGGGAAAAATTCTTAATGATGCAGAGACTTTTATGTCTTCATCATTCCAACTCTTCCAATTCAGACTGAGGTCTAAGGACTACCTTCATAGAAATGAATAAGCCTGAAGAAAAGAGTCATAATTTATACAGCTGCCCCATGTTGTGTAACCAAGTTTGAGTCATCTTTTTTAACAGTGATTTTTCTTTCCTGTTACAAATGCATTGCAGCCAAAGGCAGTAACAGAGGGAAGGTTTTGGCATGGGTTTAGGATGGATAAAAGGTATCAAAAGTTTTTGGGGTGATGGGCTTTTGCCTAGAGCAGTGGGAATGGAGAAGAAGAGACTAAGGGAGCTCCTTACCTGGAGGTGGATAAGATTTCTTTTGCAGTTGGGTAGGGGGGCATAGGAAAATTTTAAAAAAATGATACATATATGGTTTTAGAAATGCTTAAATACAGACCCAGAAAACAGAACCTACGTGATTCCAGATCCTAAATGGCACATTTAGATGGAACCAATACAAAATGTACAGAAGTCAATCATGCTAGATAAATTTTGGAAAAGCCATGTTGATTGACAGTGTCAGTCCCAGGTTCTTTTCCTGTGACAACAGCCCATAGCAGGACATCCGGAGCCCCCAGCTGTTTTGCTGGGAGAAGAAGGCAACAATGCGGTGTCTCATTTTCCTCAACTATAAAATAGAGGTGTTGGCCTGGATTATTTATTTGTACAATCTTCTTCATTTCTTACCTTCTACAAAAGGTAGCAAAAATAAAATTTCTAAAATGAGCATTTTCGTTTATAATACACTGGAGTGCACAGAACAAGTGAACAGGCAATTTGGTGACTAGTTTGTTCATGGTAGACAGCCAAATGGGATAATTCAATCCCAAAGTGGATTTTTCTGGCCCAATTTTCCTGTTTGGCTGTCTGCCAGTATCAAAATAACTGCTAATTACCAAAATTTTCTCTCAGTTTTCTATACACTTAGCCAAAACTGCTCCAGTACATCAAAACATGTGCTACCATTGCTCAGACCCCTGTGCATATCCGCTGTGTAAGGAATGCATCTAGAGTAGTTATTTGGAAGGGGCTGGTGTGGGAAGGGAGATTTCCACAAACAAGGCATGGTCATAGCCTATAGCTAAATGTCTAGCTCCCAAAAGCTGCACAACCGTCTCTCTGAAGTAAGATTTAGGACTGTAGAATTAGCTTTAGCCTGAGATTGCTAAAATGACCATCAGTCAGTAGTTCCCAAATTTTACCGTATTTGAAATTACCCAGAGATCTTTAAAAATATCAATACTTGCTTCCTCCCTCCCCACCAAACATTGTGATTTAAGTAGTATGAGGTAATGCCTGGATGTTAGGAATCGTGAAAACTCCCCAGGTGATTCCACAGTGGAACAAAGTTTGAGGACCACGATGTAAATTAATAAGAGAGATGATGTAGCTTCCGTACAGCCCCTTTCTTGCACTGGTTGGGCTTATGGCAATGTGGTCAAGAGCAAAACATTTGCACAGCTTAGCATGGTCTTGTTTTATCTTTTTTGGCTCCATGCATGGCCTCAGATTGGCCAACTACTTTGGCTTAGTTTGTCTTCTCATTTATGGAATGAAGATAACATGCCTACCATGCAGGGTTGTTCTGAGGATGAGATGAGTTTGCTAAGTTTGGGGACATGCGTGGCAGTCTGGTATCCAGAACTTGATAACATTCTAGCCATCATTATAATCTGCTAGAATTTTGAGTCTATGTTTCTTCTTTACAAGAAAGAAGTCTTCAAATAAGTCACCTGAGAAAGTTACCACAGGCATTTCTTTACTTATTATCTAAAGATTTCATCATGAATATATATTTCTTTTTTATCACAAAATTAATTTCTGAAAAAGGAAAAAAGACCACTGCTGAGACTCTCCTCTCCTTCATTCTCCCTTTCTTTCTCCTTCTTTCTTTTGTTCTATAAAATAAGAGTGATTCCGTGATAGTACTGTGCAATAGCAATCACAAATTGGCATCCAATTTGATTATCTTTATAGCATCTTTGAAAAACCTAAGTCAGTAGGAGGTAAAGAACAGAAAATTTAAGGGGTTTTATTAATCTCCTAGGTAACAGCAAAAACACCTTTTTAAAAAAAAATTCTTAATGCCTTGTTGGGCTTTTGGTTAGATATGCAACTCAAGTCATGTGAATGGAAACACAGTAAGAACTAAAATGCACTTCTGACAGCTGATATAATCACTATTAAATACAGATTACAAAGATCAACAACTTTATTGATGATCCCTCATAGTAGGTCTATCTCTAAAATCATAATGTATAATGCAATAATCTTAGCTTAAGGTAAAATAGTAAATTTTATTTTCATCTGATATTTTCTTTTGATTTTTAAAAATTATTAAGCCAATGGTAAACATGATATATGCTTCGCCCACCTTGATCAAAAAGGATTTTTGGAGTGTGAGGCAACAGTAGAGAGATAAGTGGGTTGATTTGGAAGAGGAGTAGGAGGAATTTTTAGCAGCTCCTTAACCAAAGTCCATGCTGCACCCCAAAGCTTCCCTACTGAGGTGCCTTGTTATTGAACCTCAGTGCCGGAATACTGGTCTCATCAGTCCACAGGGCTCACACCAGCCCTGGAGGTGCCTTGTTATTGAACCTCAGTTCTGGAATACTGGTCTCATCAGTCTACAGGGCTCCCACCAGCCCTGGACACCAGCCCTCTGGCTGACAGCAGCCTCCGCAACTTGCTTATCTCTTTAAGTTATGCCAATATTGCTATTTTTCCTGTGTGTCAAAATGAGAAAAAGATGGGAAACACTGTTTACATAGCACTATTTTTTCAAAGAATTTTATATTATAATTCTAATAGAGAACAAAAATGAAGAATTCCCAACCATTTCCAAAAGCCATCCAATTTTAAAACATCCTTTTTAATTATGGAGGAAAACAAAATTAGAGTCTGTTGTCCAAATTATATGATAGAGAAATGGCTTTGCAGTACATTATAGTATCAAAAACCTGGGCTTCTCCGCTTAGGAGGACCATTATTATGGATGATTCATTTAGGTCAGAAAAATCACATTTCAGGACATCCCTGAAAATATAATTAATATAACTCTACTAGTGGATTTGGGTGCATGTGGTATGCTTTTAGCTGCAAACAATGTCTTCTACACAAAAAAATTATATGCTTCTTTCTCTTTTCTAGGTTTATGTGTTGGTAGGTTTCACTTGAACTTTACTTCAACCTTGAAAATAAATTGGGAAGAAGAAATATGTTTAGGGTGGGAACTGAAATAACTAACATAGAATTCCAAGTCAAGGTTAAAGTAAAATAATTCATTGGTTTGGGGACAGGATATGGTATAAATAGGAAGAATATGGGAAGATTGTTCAGAAGCCAGAATTTGGGTTTGAATATTAAAGCTTTAGAACTTGAAACAAACAGACATTTTACATGATAAAACTAAGGGGCATAAAAGATTGCAGCAGATTATAGCTCAAGAGTAGAGTGAAATTTTGTGTTCTAGCAATAGTGCCTTCATCAGACAAATTCCCCCGACCTTAGATCTGGGTAAGTCTCTCCAATAGTAATCCTGCTACTGAGACGGGATTCTAAAGAGACGTCTGGAAACGCCAATGTTCCAGTTTGGCACCAAAGGGCTGACTACTTCCAAGTATTTCCTCTTGATTCAAGTAACTGCTGCCCTACCTACCTCATCTCCATCTGCTTTCCCACCTGCTCTCCTTCCCCCCACCAAATATTTCTCCCCTTGTATTTTTTAGTATACAGATTCCTTTTCTCAAAAAGACTGAAACACCTTTTGAAGCAAGAGTTGGGTCTTTATCACTGTATTTTAGGACGTAGCATAATACTTTGAATCTATTTGTTGATTATTCAATATTCATCAAATGAACAACAACAAAAAAAGTCTAACGAAAAAAGACTTGAAGTCAATCCAGAAGAAAAAAACAAAATGAAAACCAACCAAACAAGGAAACAATCAACCAGATTAACTTATATATGGCTTTCACAGAGCTAGGGGCAAATTGCAGTTGCAAACATCCCCAGACTGGGTCTCTTCCAGAACCCAGCAAGATGTGATCTCTAACCTCCCTGCAGTATTAGTTGTTACTCTGAGGATACGTGCATACGCAATGGGTTTGCAGAGTCACCTGAATTAAAGCATCCCAGCCTTCCCCATACACGGCAACAGCTAGCACACATTAAGTCTTGCTTTCATTCTCTTTCTTTCTCCTCATGCTTGTTCATTCTTCTTAGGCATTTTGGCTTGTTCTCACCATATCAGTAGTTTAAAGATGATGGATTGACCAAGTACATTTATCTCCCTCCTATGAGCATATTAAAATGATGCTAAAGAAAAAAAATTTAAAGGATAAAAAAGACAAAATAAAGATAGGACAGCCGTGACTGTGAAATTTCAGTAAATGTTTAACAAAAGGTAAGCATAGTGCGGTGGTAATGGAATTAAGGGACAAAGGGAAAGTTCAGGAAAACCTCACGAGAAGCCAGAGATTGCAGAGGAAAAGGGCCCCTGGAGGTGGGAGAGGGTGTTGCTGTAAAGAAGGGCTTGGATTGAGGGTCTGTGTACTGAAAAGTGGCTCACCTCTTCCTTCTGATTTTTCCCTAGCTCTGCAGCTACGGCTCTCTAGCTGTTTGCATCTAGGTGGGAGCTTGAATGCATCTGCTCTGAAGAAAAGCAACTGTGTATAAGGAAAACTACTGCTCTCTACTCTTCATGCAGCAGTAACCCAACCCAGGTCACGACAATGAGGTTTATTATCTCACACCTTCAAAGATGTCATAAGAGAGATTCTCTCCTCCCAATGGTTAAAAAAAAAAAAAAAAAAAAAAATCCTGGAATTGAGTCCCATGAGATTGTCTTGGGTTATTTCTTATTTCTGAACCCATCACTTTGGCCAGGGAGAACTGATACACCGATCAATTGGACCCAGGCTACATGGAATGGGTCAGGGATGATTCCATAAGAAAAATAATGAGCTATGCTATAAGGAAAGAAGCGGATTTGGGGAAGGGAGCAACCTTATTCTCTGTATCGATCCTAGTATCAAGTGCACATTTCTGGCTATACATAGCTTGAGAAGAGCCAGAACCGATCTGTGGGCCAACCAACTGAGGCCAGACTTGCACACAATGCAAAACATGGAAACTTGTGTATAATGAATTATGTCTGACTACTTTCCTCAGAAAGAATCAGTGACCAGGAAACAGTTTACATGGAACTTTTTCTGCTTTCAAATATTTCCAAAGAAGACTCCTTAAATTTCTTTAACGGTCCACTCCAACACAGCCACCATTGTCAGAAAATTGCCTTTGTGCTCTTACTTTGATCCGATTCTTCTGTTCTGTCCACAGCATCTCTTAATGTAGCTGGACATAATTTTCTGTGCTACACATGCTTATGCTTGAAGATAATTATAAAATTTTCTCCTGAAATGAATGACTTTCGTCAGTAACCACCATATTTTGTTTTCCAAACCTTTCATCATCTTTGTGGGTCTCCTCTGAACTGCCTCCAGGTTTTCTGCATTTGTCTCAAGCTGTAGAGTCCAATACCAAATGTAATAATCTAGGGAGATTCCCACAACAAAGTAAAGGCAATTGCATGGGGAAATAGACAGAATATTTTATTTTTGCATTGCACTTCAGAGTTTTAAAAAGATCTTTCCAGGCATTATTATGTCATTTGAGGTATAAGTGTTGTCTTATCCTCCTTCTAAACTCTGATGGTTAATGTGGGTCTCTGTTGAGTCAGGTCCAGATTAGGAAAGCCCAGAGCTCCAGTTTGGGGTCAGAGACTGCAACAGAAGTTCATATTCCTTTAAGATTTCCTTGGACCGGAAACAGTTTTGAGGATAGCATAAGTCATAAGGGCCTCCCATGGTCTGGAGAAGCACTGCCCAATAGAATTTCCTATGATGATGAAATGTTCTTGATCTGAGCTGCCCGACATGTTAGCTACTAGTCACCCATGGAAAGGTGGCTAGTGCAATTGAGGAAGAAAATTTTTACTTTCTTTAACTTTACTTAAAATCAATTTAAATCGTTACATGTGGCTAGTGGCATAAATTCTGGACCATCCCTAAATATGAGTCTAAGTTGAACTGGTTTCTGAGACAGAAGTGCATGGTACTTTGGAGGATCTTCATATTTA
This sequence comes from Hyaena hyaena, assembly GCF_003009895.1. NCBI lineage: Eukaryota > Metazoa > Chordata > Mammalia > Carnivora > Hyaenidae > Hyaena > Hyaena hyaena. The sequence goes on from NW_024081838.1 coordinate 492,488, forward strand.
AGAAAGAATTTGATGAGTGAGAAGCATCTTAGTGGAATCCCAGTGTTTTCCCACCACATTCATTTTTATGCATCTCAGTGTTATTTGATTAAATACATTTTTCCACAGGAATGCTAGCACTGTGTGACTAATTTATAGTTTTCTTCAGAAATAGGTTATTAGATACTTAGCTCTGTTGTCGAGTAAATTTATATGGGCACAGCAACAAAACCATGGAGTACCTAGATGGCAAATAAGCATGTTTTTGCAATGGGAAGTCTTCAAAGAGGCTGAGTTCTAACTACCCATCAGAGACCCAGACCAATACTGCTAAGCCATAAGACAGTGTAGCATTTCATTTAGGCATGACACATTTATTGGCATGAAAATGTTATATTAAAGGATATACACAATATGAAACTTGACCAGTTCATTTCAACTTCTGCTACATATCTGAGCTACATTTTTTGCTGAGCTTAGTGTTTAAAGCATCTTAAAAGCCAGCAGGACTTACTAGATCAACCAGGAAGTGAGTGAGGAGTCACTCTTCTATTCTTGCAGATACAAACTCCCCAAGTTGTAAATTTGTAGAGAGCTTTGGCCTTCTGCTTCCTTCCCTCCTATGGGCCTTTGATAATCTTAAATAAATATAGTTTTATTTTCTTTTAAAGTGAAGTAGTTTCATTTATAAATATATATTTATTGACGGTACTATTGCTTTCTACTTCTGACCTTTTCTTTCTTACAGTTTTGCTTTTTTCCTTGAAGTGACCTTAAATTTCCAACACTCCTTGTTCCTCTCCTCAGTTTTAGTTGATGCCCTTGCTTCTGATTTCACTGAGAAAATATAAACTATTAGAAAAGCCACTTCTCTTCCAACATCACATCTCTGCTAAACTACTTAGATGTCTACCCGGTACAGTCTGCTTTCCTTCCCACTTATGTCCCTTTATGATGGATAAACTGCCTATACTGTGATCTGAGGCCAAGTTCTTACAGACGCCATCAGAACCCATCTCTACTTGGCTGTTGAGGGGTGTTGCTTCTGAAATTATTATCTCTTTCTCATGACCCTTTCCTCTCCATTCGATTTTTCCCATCCCCATTATACTTGCTTTGATACCACTCTTGTTGAAGCAACAACGGCACTTATTCAAACCTTCTGAATTCCAACAATTTCTAGTTACTGACATATAGCTCTGCTTCGTTCTAGAGCAAATTCCGAAAAGAGTTCTTGATACTCAATGGCTCTACTTCTAACCTCCTATTCTCATATCCATGAGAATGAAATTTTGATTTGGAAAAACATATGGTCTTTATGTTTGTGCGTTTTTTTCCAAAAACAAAATGGTTGAAAATGAAGAGGAATCATTTAATGACTCTCCTTGTTTCTTGATCAAATTATAGCAGAAAGTAGTTGTTTCTAATCAGAAATGTATATTAAAGACAAAGGTATTATAACAGGAAGAAATGAAGACATAAGCCTTGAATACAGGAAGGTGTGGCAAAGTGTGGCCACCTAACACATTTGGTAAATTGTGTCTGTCTGGACACTTCTCCAAAGAGGACATCCAGATGACCAACAGACACATGAAACGATGCTCAGCATCCCTCCTCATCAGGGAAATACAAATCAAAACCACACTGAGATACCACCTCACGCCAGTCAGAGTGGCTAAAATGAGCAAATCAGAGAACTCTAGATGCTGGCGAGGATGTGGAGAAACGGGCACCCTCCTACACTGTTGGTGGGAATGTAAACTGGTACAGCCCCTCTGGAAAACAGTGTGGAGGTTCCTCAGGAAACTAACAATAGAACTCCCTTATGACCCAGCAATAGCACTGCTAGGAATTTACCCAAGGGATACAGAAATGCTGAGGCATAGGAGCACATGTACCCCAATGTTCATAGCAGCACTCTCCACAATAGCTAAAACATGGAAAGAGCCTAAGTGTCCATCAACAGATGAATGGATCAAGAAGATGTGGTTTATCTATACCATGGAATACTACATGGCAATGAGAAACAATGAAATCTGGCCATGTGTAGCAACATGGATGGACCTTGAGGGTGTTATGCTGAGCGAAATAAGTCAGGCAGAGAAGGACAAATATCATATGTGTGCACGTATAGGAGGATTAGGAGGAACTTGACGGAGGAACAAGGGGGAGAAGAAGGGGGGAAATGGTGGGGGAAAGGGAGAGAGGCAAACCATGAGAGACTCTTGATTGCTGACAAAAACTGAGGACTGATGGATGTGGGGGGGAGGGGGGATGGGCATGGAGGAGGGCACTTGTGGGGATGAGCACTGAGTGTTATGTGGAAACTAATTTGACAATAAACTATTTGTAAAAAAAAAAAAATCCTGGAACTTCCCAAAAAAAAAAAAAATTGTGTCTGTCTGTCTTTCTGTCTGTCTGTCTATGTAGGCAGCAGATAGACCCTCTGTACCCTTAATGCTGGTACAACAAACGATCTTCTTTGTGCCCAAGGCTGAGTTCCTCCTACTAGTTTGTGTCTCTTCTTGCTTCAGAGCCTTTCCTGAGAAGTTGAGATGAGTACTATGGATAAAAGTTATTTTTGTCTGTAATAATTGAAATTTAATAAGTTTGCCATTCCCTCCACAGTTTCTGTGCTTCACCTCAACCCCCTTAAAGTAATCTTGTGTGTATTTTTCCATGACTTTCTTCTTGCTCATCTAATCATGTACAAATATGTACACACATGGGTAGTAGAGTGGGGTTTGTTTTAAACACTGGCATCATTTCATATCTACCTCTCTGCATTGTGATATTCTCACTAGGGTGGAAATAAAACTGAAACTGATATGCTTCCATTCAATATTTTTAATGATTGAATAGTATTCTATGGTATGGGTAGAACATAGTGGGTTTTTTTCCTTAAATAGTATTGTCAGGTTGGTGTCCATGTAACACCCAGTGCTCATCCCAACTAGAGCATAGTGGTTTGAATCATCACCCTGATGCTATACATTCTCTTTGCTTCCAAGTCTGTAAACCCACAAAGAGGGTTACAATGAATATTCCGAATATTCCCATAACGGCAGTGAATTTCTCACTGTCAGTGTTTAATTTCAGTTTTTGTTTTGTATATTTGAAAGTTATGCTTTGGGAGTAAATGTGTAATACTGTTACAAATTTTGGGGTGGGGGTTTCCCGTTATTTTTATGTAATTTATTTATAATTTATTTTTTATAATTTATAATTTATTTATAATTTATATAATTCTCTATGGCATCTATTACAGTGTTCAAAAATCTTCTGTCAGCCTAATTTGTGTTCCTTTGTAAAAGATCTTCCTCTCTAATAGCATTTAAGATTTTCTTTCTATCCTTGACAGATGTGCAGTTACATTAGAAAATGTCTAGGCATAGATTCAGTTTTCTTTGTATTTCTTGACACCCAGAGAATACTTTTTTTTTAAGTTTTTATTTTTAACGTTTATTCATTTTTTTTGAGAGACAGAGACACCGCGAGCAGGGGAGGGACAGAGAGAGAGGGAGATACAGAGTGGGAAGCAGGCTCCAGGCTCTGAGCTGTCAGCACAGAGCTGGACGTGGAGCTCAGACTTATGGACCGAGAGATCATGACCTGAGCAGAAGTCGGATGCCACCCAGGTGCCCCTCAGAGAGTACTTTTGACTCATGCTTTTCCCTAGCATAGGAAAATTCTTAGGCATCCCTTCACATATCGCTTCTCTGCTACTTCCCTCTCTTCTCCCATATTTTGGAGCTTCTTAATTTCTAATCCATCTCTTTCATGTTTTTTCATGTCTTTGTCTCTGCATTCTGTGGTATGAGTGAATTTCTCAATGCAATCTTCTATTCACTGATATCTGCATTCTATAGTTTTCCCCAGCTCTCAAGTTTTCCATTTCCATAATTCTATTGTGTTTTTTAAAGTTTCTAGTTAAACTCGTTAGTTAACATACAGTGTAATATTAGTTTCAAGTGTACAATACAATGATTCAACACTTGCATACAACACTCTATGCTCTTCACAATAAGTGCACTCCTTAATCCCCATCACCTATTTAATCCATGCCCCCACCCACTTCCCCTCTGGTAACCATCAGTTTGTTCTCTATAGTTAAGAGTATGTTTCCTGGTTTGGCTTCCTCTTTTTTCCCCCCTTTTCTCCTTTGTTTTGTTTCTTAAAGTCCACATATGAGTGAAATCATATGGTATTTGTCTTTCTCTGACTGACTTATTTCACTTAGCATAATATCTCTAGTTTCCTCCATGTTTTTACAAATAGCAAAATTTTATTGTTTTTTTTTATGGCTGAATAATATATATGTGTGTGTGTGTGTATACCACATTTTTCTTACACATTCATCAGTTGACAGATACTTGGGCTGTTTCCAAAATTTGGCTATTGTAAATAATGCTGCTATAAACATTGGAGTGCATCTATTCCTTTGAGTTCGTGTTTTTGTATTCTTTAGGTAAATGCCTAGTAATGCAATTGCTGCATGGTAGGGTAATTCTATTTTTAACTTCTTGAGGAACCTCCATATTGTTTTCCAGAGTGGCTATACCAGGTGGCATTCCTGCCAATAGCGGAAAAGTGTTCCCTTTTTCCACATCCTTGCCAACACTCATTGTTTCTTGTGTTGTTGATTTTAGTTATTGTGACACATGTGAGGTGATACCTCATTGTAGTTTTGATTTGTATTCCTCTGATGTTCAGTGATGTTGAGACCACCGTTTCATGTGTCTGTTGGTTCATTTCCAAGATTTTAATTTATTTTTATAACTACTCAGTTCTCATTTCATTTTTAGCTTTTTTGGTTATAAGAATTTTTTATGTTACATGTACTTCCTATGTAAAAAATAAAATAAATATTTTACATTAGTATATGATAAATAAAGGGTACATTTTTATCTCTAAACATGATATATGGATGCAGCATTGTATCAGAGAATGCCTCCTATTTACCTGGAGCCCACTTGCTAGTTTACCTACTCCATTCACACACAGCTTTGAATTCCTCAGACATTTGGATCTCCTGAGTAATATGGCACTTTCTACTCCTGGTTTTTCTACTAAAGTCATTATTCAGTTCATCCGACAAATCTACAACTTTTGTCAGTTAAAAATTGAAATTTATGGGGTGCCTGGGTGGCTCATTATTTTAAGTTTCAAACTCTTGATTTCAGCTCAGGTCATGATCTCATGGTACATGAGATCGACCCCTGCATCAAGCTCTGCACTGTCAGCTGCAGAGCCTGCTTGGGATTCTCTCTCTCTCTCTCTCTCTCCCTCTCTCTCTCTCTCTCTCTCTCCCTCTCTCTCTCTCTCTCTCTCTGCCTCTTCCGTGGTTATGCTCCCTCTCTCTCAAAATAAATAAATAAATAAACATCAAAAAATAAAATAGTATCCTTTAAAAAGATTAGAGTTTATCACGTCAGTTGATCAAGGCTTTTCCTTTTCAATTCGCAAAACTACACTATTTCTCAGACCGTTTTATCCTCATTCATTATAAATATTTGCTGATGTCAAAGTTATTCAAATTCAATTTAATTATTTCATATTCAGTTCTGTCTTTTCATAAAATCCCTTAGTTTTCAACTGTTATGATTTAGTAATGACAAATGGCTGTTTTACTCATTACACACAAATCTCTCTCATTTTTTTATATCCAGATGGAATTACATTCCAAGTAATAGGATTAAGCTACCTCTCATGAAGTGTAACAGATTTTGGATTTAGCCATGACAGTGTTCAGGCACTAAGGATACAATTAAATAATATAGTAAGTAAAGTTGTTTTCTCAAAGCTGAGAGGCGGTAGCTTGAGAAACTCACGTTAGCTCAGGGCTTCCTGTACGTTATCTCCTCACTGCGATGAAAACACATTCAGGACGTTGTTCGCTCTTTGGCTTTGGTGCCAAGAGTCTGCATTATCCCTTCTCATGAGACTGATGGGAAACCTAATACGATTTGGGGAATCAAGTCATTTTGCCTCAAAAACTGCCCAACTCACCCAGGTCTTTGAAAGACTTTGCCTGGATTCAGAAGAGCAAACTAACTGGAATGGGGTATTTCAGTGGTTGATCATTGCTCAGGCTGCAGAACACCTGAAAAACTCAATTTCTTACTGTTTGCAATAGTTATCGAAAGCTACTGCTTTCTGATAACTTCCTACAATCATTCTGTGATTCAAAGGTTATATATATATATATATACACATGTATATATATATATATATATATATAAAGAAGACAAAAACAGATGACAGAAGTGTATTTCTAACTTTGAGAGTTCATGACAAGAGTCACTTTGAAAGTCCGAAACACAAATAACCATTTTAATAAATGATATTCAGCAAAGTGAGATTCTTATAACCTTATTCTCTATATAATACTCAATGATCCTCTTACAGGTTATTCAACTTTATCTTCAGCTCATTGAGAGTTTACTCAAAACCTTACCAGCAAAGCACAGAAAAGCATGTAAGCCATACAAGAGCTCAGCTGTTAATTTAATCAGATGATCAGGTGCCTCAGAGGTCTGAGTTTTCTAGGAATTGTGTATTGAGGAAAGGGAGAAGTCAGAAAGGCTCATGCCATGCCAAGTTGCTAATTTGGCCTCCTATTCTTTACAAAATATTCCTTAATTCACTGACTTCACTGTCCATGGTCACAAACACATTCATGAATACCAACAGCAAGTGTATATTAATAATCACAAAATCAACATATTTATTATTTTTTTCTAGCAAAATAATTTATCTACACAATGATCTTATATTATGATGGAAGAGATTTCCTCTTCCTTGGTGGAAAAATGTCTATTATCAAAAACCAGGTTTCCCAAAGTACGTTATGTTGTGCTAGTGATAGAAGGCACCAGGATTTGGGTGCTAAGTGAATAATTATTTAATTATTTCTTCACTTAGAAACAAAGTGGATAGTTATTTAAGTGGTGATAGCTACAGAGAAATGCGTAAAGGTGGTGTGTGAATGACTCTGAGAAATACTGCTTTAGGATTTTCAAATAAAAGGTGATTCCTATAGAAGATGGAGAGACCAAGCTAGGATTTTACCTGAAACATTTCTTCCTAGAAATAGGTTGCAGGAAAAGCCAGAGTTGTATTTGGGATGCTGGTAGGGATGGGTCAGATATAAGCAGGCTTCTTTTATATAAAACTCATTCTTGAAGCCACAGGCTTATGTGGGAAAAGTAGGTCCCAAACTCGTTTGAAACAAAGAGCAAGAGGCCTAGTTCACCTCAGCGTTGAACCAGTTTGAATTTCAACTTTCAGAAAGATTAACACAACAGAGAAAATTGTCTGGACAGAAGCAAAAGACTCCTAGAGCTAGGCATGGATAGAGACCTACAAATAGTGGAAGGCCTGAGGGGTCAGCGCCACAGATGGACACCACAAAGCATTTGGAAAAACAGCAAATTAAATACCTTTTTATTATAGGGATCTACAGATGACGTCAGGACCCAAGAGGGTGGCTTCCTAAGAGTGGGACTTCAGGGGACAATCCCCCACCTCCTGCAGTATCGTATAGAATTTCTGCTTTATGATGATAAGATGAGGCAGACCCAGTTTTTAAGTTCTTTAAGTAGTGCTTTTAAATCCTCTATACCCCATGGGCTCCCTGGGTGGAGGGCTCTCACCACCTCATTTGCTTATGTGCCTGCAGAGTACTCAGCATGACTACGGAATGGCAGGGTAAGACCTCTCTAGGTCTGAGGAGGTTTGGGCTTCAGGCTAGAAGGTCGGCTGAAAACAAATATGGCTTTGGAAGAGATCTACGTGGAGGTGCGATCTGAGTGGCTCCTGCTCCCATGCAATCCAGGCCAGCTAGAATGCCTGGTTCCCACAGGAGGAGTGGAGGGGTGACCAGGCAATAGCTGATCAGGAAGATGAGGAGAGATAAATAAGTAGGCACAACGAAAGAGGTATATGGCCAGGTCAGGGAAGATACAGAAGGAAATAACGGAATACACTTAAGCCTCTCCCAGTTCCCTGGATTTAGATTTGGTGCGCATCTTCCTACTCTTTTTTTTTTTCTAAAATTTTTTAATGTTTATCTTTGAGAGAGACAGAAAGAGTGCAAGCAGAGAAGGGGCAGAGAGAGAGGGAAACACAGAATCCGAAGCAGGCTCCAGGCTCTGAGCTGTCAGCACAGAGCCTGACACGGGGCTTGAACCCACAAACCATGAGATCGTGATCTAAGCCAAAGTGGGACGCTTAACGGACTGAGCCACCCAGGCACCCTGTACATTTTTCTACTCTTGATTCTGGGACCCAGAAGCAGAGGCTGTGGCATCCTTCCTCACAGGCTAAGAATCAGAGACCCTGTTATAGGGGGGTAACTGCCCAGCCCTTCCTGCCTCCAGGCCTCTAGTTCTGGGAGGGCCCAGCTGAACCCAAGTAGAGAGAAAGCCTTTCTCCAAAGTAAGAAATGCTGAATTTTATTTTCTGCTTTAGCCAGATAAGTTTATTGAAAATTATCCCTAAGGAATGTCACCTAGAGAACCCAAAGTGAGTGTACACACTGAAGACCTGGCGACCACATGAGAGAACTGAGAACAGCAGTAGGAACCTACTTCAAGGAAAGAATCAGGCCTTCCCACAGAGATAACCCCCAGGGCCCACGGGGCCCCAGGTGCTGACCACACCACAGATGCCGATTAGTAAAGCCATGTGTCAAACTTTGAATAAGATAAAATAGTGTTGTTTCACAACAAACCAACGAGCCATTTTCCTCTCTATTAGTTACTGTGTGTAAAGGGTAAGGCTGGCAATTAGGTTTTGCTTCCTTTAGTTCCCTGGATTGTCCGGGAAATGCATCACTTGTGTTGTAGTGGAGAAGCCAGAGAGAGGAGAGAACAATAGCCACACAGCCCTTCTGTTTACAGACCCGCCCAGCATTGCTGTTTAACGTCTTCAGTGGTTATCTGAGCCTCCTGCAGCTACTACTACCTTTGTTAATACCTCTTGTACAGATAACATTTATTTTCCTCAGTTGGCAGCATTCTGAAGTATTTATTTACCTTCTTGGTCCTGAGTTTCAGTTTTCCCCGGAGCTCTGATAACTAAAAATTGGAAATGGTCTTCAAATTACAACTTACATCCATGTCACGGGCCATTTGAGAGTCAACACGCACACAAATCTTTTCTTGCACTTTGAGGGATGGTAATCCTAAACTTGAGTGATGCTTTCCTCTCTTCTTTTATATCCATGGATGTTTACTTACTTTATAGGCAGCCTGGGTTTTCTCTTAATCCTATAATATTTACGGAATTTTAGCTGCTTTGACTTTTAATTCCTTTAATCTGGTGTTAGGACTTCTTGATACCTATACCTGTCTTCCACCCAGTTGGGTGCCGGAGCAACCAAGGAAACTGAAAAGTGGCAAATCTTCCCTCCCCTATAATTAATCAGGCCTAGGTAGAAGGAAAGAAGCCACATTATTTTCAGTTTCCTCAAAGGATGTGATTAGAAACAGAAACCTTCAGTCAATCAGAGTAAGGCCGTACTAAAAAAATACCTGTGTCTCTTGTCAATCCAGGGAAAACAGCTGTCAAGCCCCATGCGCTTGAAAAGTGAAGACATTATTTTTCAATTCTCGGTCATTTCATGTGGAAATACCATTATGTAAACTGTCATTAAAAGCTATAGAAACTATGGGACTTAGATATGTCATGATCTTCAGCAAAAGGCCCAGGGAGTCAGTTAAAAATCCTTCTGACACATTCCAGCACATTGGGCTTTACTATTATGGAAGACACCCCTTTTGGAAGAAGTAAGTCTCCCATCTCAAGAGTTATTCAAGCACAGTCTGGGATGCTGAAGACATCAGATAAGACCTGCATTATATTAGTTTTCTAGGGCACACGCACCAGTTAAGTGGTTTAAACAGCAGAAATGTATCCTCTCAGTTTTGAAGGCTGAAGTGGAAGTACACAGTCAGTGGTGTCTGCAGGGCCACACTGCTGCTGAGACTCCGGATACAGTCTTTCCTTGCCTCTTGCTAGGTTCTGGTGGTGATTGCTAATCCTTGGCCTTCCTTGGCTTGTGGCTGCAGGACTCCAGTCTCTACTGTCATCTCACGGCATTCTCCCTGTGTGTCTGTTTCTGCCTCAGCTCTCCTTCCAAGGATACCAGACATATTGGACTAGGCTCCACCCTAAGTTATCATGACCTCATCTTAACTTGACTGCATATGCAAAGACCCTATTTCCAAATAAGGTGATGTTCATAGGTATTGGGGGTTAGGACTTCTCCATGACTTTTGGGGGAACGCAATTCACCTCATAAGAGTTATATTGTTACTAACATCCTTGTGGATACTAAGATCTCATAATACTCTCAGTGGGGCAAAGTGGACTTACATACTTTACAAGAATGCCTGAGCATGATACCCTGAATCATTTCCTTCAGAAGAAATGTATTGGAAGACATCAAAGAATGAAGGCTATGTTCCTACTTCTCGGGCCACAGACATATGTCCTGAAATCATTGTGTTCGGTTTGTAGCAGTGAAAACTTCTTTTTGGAGTTACTTCCTATTTCAAAGAAAATACTTACATTTCTCCCAAAAACACTCATAGCAAAAAATCATTTATTCAGTCAGCCAAGATTAAGTGAGTGCATACTTCATCTCAGGCACTGTGCTAGATACTAGGGAATGCAAAATGAGTAAAATATCTTTTTCCCTTGGTCTGGTTGGAGGAAAAGACTTACAAGCAGCAGATTACTATACAGTGTGAGCTGTTCTAAAATAGAAGAGTAGCAAAAACCATGAGACCATAGACACTAAATTTATTAGTAAGGGAAGGGATGTCCTGAAAGGTAGTATTTGAGATGAGGCTACATGATTTTATGTGGCAGACAAGACAGGAAACCAAGTTCAAGGCAGAGAGAACAGCCAAGTGCTAGGTATGGGCACATTAAAGGTCAAGTAATGTGACTGGGAGATCAGAGGCTGAAGAGGAAACAACCTGATGAAAACTTAGTAAAGTACAGTTAAATTAGAAAGCTCTTAGAATTCTTGTCTATGAAATTTGGGACTGATATCATAGGTCATGGAAACCTTTTTAAATATCTGAAACCTAGGAAATCCATGATCATACCCATGTTTCAGGAAGAAAACCATGTTGGTGTGGAGTGTAAAGCAGAGTCCAGGGTCAGGAAGACCACATAGGAGTGTCTAGTGGTCTGCCAGCTGAGAAAGAAGTTCTGAATTCAAACAGTTGTAGAGAACAGTATATGGCTCCTATATACAGTCAACTAGTAGAAATAAAAGGATCTGGTAGCAAATTGGAAATGGAGAGAAAGAGGAGGGAGGGGATGAACGATTCCCAGCAATCTAGGTTAATTACCCTTAATCACCATAAAGAGATAAAGAATAAAGAAGGGCTTCTTGCGTTTTTAGTAGGGCAAGAACATGAGTTCATTTGAAGACAATAGATGGGAAAAGGAGAATAAAATGTCGAGGAGGTCAAATCTAAGCTCCAGCTCAAGGGAAAACCAGCAAAAGGACTTAAAAATATGTATCAGTCAGAACCAAGTTAAAGTGTAATCACTATCAAACTAATTCTAGTTATTTATTGCTTAGGGAAGTCTCATAACCTCCCCTTTCCCTCCCGCTCTGAGAGAGAGAGAGAGAGAGAGAGAGAGAGGGAGAGAGAGAGAGACAGAGAGTGTGTGTGTCTCTGTGTGTGTGTATGTGCGTGCCTCACTTGCAGGAAAAGTAAAGTCAAATGTCCTCTACATACTATTGCCAAAGCACTTACATACCAACTGGATGTTCAATCATTCTCTTTCATTGTTTTAGGCTCAGCTAGTGGTGGTGCGTACGTATATTTAAACTAGAGTTTAAAGTCTTAGAGATGGTAAATTAGACACTCAGGGAAGTACGTTTTAGCAACTCTATATAAATTGATACATTCAACGATCCCTTAGTGATCTGAGATGTATCTTCCAAAATTTCAACTTCCATTCTGGATTTAAGCAGGGTGGAATACCATCATAATTACCATACTGCCTCAGGTCAGCATATTTTGTTTCTTAGAATGTGAGTGCCACAAAGGGAGAGGCTATGTCTCCTCCTTCCTAACTATCCCTGAAACAGGTTGTGAGATAAAGACTCTTCTCTTTCTATCCCAACTGAAGGTCCAAAGACTAAAAAAAAGCTAAGTACTTCCACGTTGGAGAATTTCTGTTGGGTCCTTGAGGACACAAAGAAAGGCAATTATCTGAACTTGGGACAGGGCTGTGAAGAAGTGAGTTATTCCACCTTGGAAAGTGGGAAACTTTATTTTAAATATGGGTAGATGAAATGTATGCATTTTCCCTTGCTCCCTCGAGAAACCGTGGTAACATAAGAATAAAACATTTAAAACATTGGTGTCAACCCACAGGGGCCAGAAGAATATGAGCTAAAAGTAGCAGAAAGCAAAGGATAAGCAAATGTTTTGAGGAGATGGAAAGAAGTTGGTACCTGGGAACTCAGAGATGTACACCTGACGGTGTGAGTGGTGGGGGTAGTTGGTGAGCGGGACGGGGATCTGAGGAGAAACAGGAAATCCCACATGAGAGCCCCACTAGTGTATCCCCTGTAGTTCGGGGCACATGATGGGGCTGAACAAAGATTGAAAATCTATATAAGGAGCAATTAAACTCTCAAATGCTTCTTCCTGGTGGACCAGTTCTCTTTATCCCTTTGTTCATTCATTTCTTTTCTTAAATTCCATATATGATTGAAATCATATGGTAATTTTTTCTCTGATTTGTTTCTCATAGCATAATACCCTCTACACCATCAGTGTCATTGCAAAAGGCAAGATGTCATTCTTTTTTATGGCTGAGTAATATTCCACAGCTTCTTTATATATTCCATGTAGGTATGTATATACATATATATCAATCTTTTTTTTTATAGTGTATTCTCCAGTTGGTTTCCATATACCCAGTGCTCATCCCAACAAGTGCCCTCCTCCATGCCCATCACCCTCTTCTCCTCTCCCCCACCCCCATCAGCCCTCAGTTTGTTCTCAGCATTCAAGAGTCTCTCATGATTTGCCTCCCTCCCCCTCCCTCACTATCTTCCCCCTTCTCCTCCCCATGGTCCTCTGTTAACTTCCTCCTAATCCATCTATATGTGAAAACATATATAGACCACATCTTTATCCATTCATCAATATATGGACACTGGGCTGTTTACATAATCTGGCTATTGTAGAGGGGTGCGTGTATCTCTTTGAATTAGTGTAAACTCAGACTATCAATGAAATACTGTTCCTTTTTTAAAGAGAATTACTCCTGAAACTCTAAACTAAAACAGAAGTAATCTGCTACTGGATTAGAGGCAGAAATGAAAGGGTACACTGGAAAATATCATAAGAAAGAGCTGGGGAGTGTCTGGGTGGCTCAGTTCGTTGTGTGTCCAACTCTTGATTTCAGCTCAGGTCATGGTCCCAAGGTCATAGGATTGAGCCCTGCATTGCGCTCTGCACTGAGCGTAGAGCCTACTTAAGATTCTCTCTGTCTCTCCCTCTGCCCCTCTCTCCCACTCACATGTGCACTCTCTCACAAATAAATAAATAAATAAATAAATAAATAAATAAATAATAAATAAATAAATGGAAGAAAGAGTCAGAAGCGGGGTTAAGTCCAAACTACGTGCAAGCAGCAGTTTTAAAGAGCAGAATGACAAATAAGGAGAGGAAGCAGAGTAGAGAGAGAGGAGAATGAACAGGAGTCCAGAGAGAAGCAGAAGTAACACTGCAGCCAGAGCCCATGTATTGTACACAGGAAAGCAGGCAAATCTTGTTCTACAAGTTGCCTTCATTCTAATGAAGTTTCTATTTACACACTCCTTCACAAAAATTCTTTTTACTTGAACTAGCTTGAATCTGGCTCTTTTGTTCGTTCTTTCTTTTTTCTTTCTTTCTTTCTTTCTTTCTTTCTTTCTTTCTTTCTTTCTTTCTTTCTTTCTTTCTTTCTTGCAACAAACAAATCTGGTTGAGATAAAGGCTAAGGACACACCCCACTAGGCCTTTTAAGGCACTGCCTTTTTTAACCCTCTTAACACCCTTGTAAGTTAGTTATAATTACCACCAACTTTGAATATGGAGATGAAGGTGTTGCAGGATTCTCGCTCAGAGAGTCGTGACACCGAGACTTTTCTTTCCAG